>NC_048587.1:43287806-43659473 GCF_013265735.2 Oncorhynchus mykiss | reverse complement strand
GACAAATGAACACTTTGACAATGACTGTGGAACGCCAAGGGGTTTGTTTCCTTTCTACAAAGGCCCTCTTAACGTTTTGTTCTCTTCTGGCAATGGGAGAAAGTGTGTGTGTGTGTGTGTGTGTGTGTGTGTGTGTGTGTGTGTTTCATTCTATAGCTAGAGGATTCGTGATCTCTCCAGGAGTGATACGTATCATTTTTTGCCTTTATCTGTTGTCTAGTACTGTCTTTTTGCTAGCTAGGGCCATCTACTTTAAGTGCTGCCTGTCTTCCCAGTAGCCTACTTGGTGTGTGAACTGCTGACTGCTCATAACATGCAGATGATTGTTGACACCTCAACCAGGATTAACTGGCAGGGCAATTTGGGACTGTTGTTGTTTTCGTAATCAGTGGCTGTATTGAAGGGGGAGTGGTTTCACCTCTCCTAGGCAATCAGCAATTAGTACAGGGAGGTGTGCTCTTCACCTCTGCTAGGCAATCAGCAATTAGAGTTAGTACTTCAGTCTCCCCTGTTTTCCCAGCGACAGTCGTGTTGCCGAAACAAAGAAGGTTCTGTTATGAGAGGAAGGCGCCACACCACTCTCTCACTTAAGTATTACCTAGTTATTTTCAGATCTAATTTTTCTCTTTTGTAGCTTTGTCAACTATGTGCGTGTTTTCTATACCTGTTCGCTCCCCACCCCTTGGCTGCAACACTTCTAATTTAGTGTACCCTGCGCACAAAACCCATATGGAATTTCTGGTCTCCGGCAGTGTTTGGAACCGCAGATCTGCGGTCACCAACGCAGAGTTCATCTCAACTTATGCTGCCCTTCAGTCACCCTTACACTTTCTGGCCCTGAGAGACATGTATCACACCAGAGAACACTGCTACCCCAGCTGCTCTCTCTTTACCTGACTATGTTTTTCGCTCATAGTCCAAGAGCATCTGGTCATCCCTGACAACTGGCTGCATCCCCTCTGACTTCAAAATGCTCAGAGTTGCTCCCCTCCTTGAGAAACCAAAACTTGACACCTCAGACATCAAAAACTATAAATTTGTATCCCATTTTTCGTTTCTTTCCAAAACACTTAAATGTTCTGTCTCTGACCAACTCTCTCGCCATCTTCCTCATAACAATCTTCTTGAACTAACCAGGCTTCAAGATGGGTCACTCAACCAAGACTGCTCTTCTCTGTGTCATGGAGGCTCTCCACACTTCCAAAGCGGACTCCCTCTCCTCTGTTCTCATTCTCCTAGATATATCCATTGCCTTCAACACAGTGAACCATCAGATCCTCCTCTCCACCCACCAAGGGCTGGTACCTCAGGCTCTGCACACGCTTGGATTGCATCCTACCTGGCAGGCCGCTCCTACCAGGTGAATTGGAGAGGATCTGTGTTTGCGCACGTACTCTCACTACTTATGTCCCCCAAGGCTCGGTTCTAGGCCCTCTCCTCTTCTCTCTATGCACCAAGTCACTCGGCTCCGTCATATCCTCACACGGTCGCTCCTATCATTGCTATGCAGATGATACTCAACTACTGTTCTCGTTACCCCCTTCTGACATCCAGGTGGTGACATGCATCTCTGCGTGCCTGGTAGATATCTCATCTTGAATGTCAGCCCACCACCTCAAGCTCAACCATGACAAGACAGAGCTGCTCTTCCTCCCGGGGATGGCCTCTCAGTTGACAACTCCATGGTGGGCCCCTCACAGAGTGCAAAGAACCTTGGAGTGACCCTGGACAACAAAAACCCTGTCGTTCTTGGCAAACATCAAAGCAGTGACTTGTTCCTACAGGTTCATGCCATACAACATCCGTAGAGTATGACTACCTCACACAGGACGCAACATAGGTCCTAATCCAGGCATTTGTCATCGCCCGTCTGGACTACTGCAACTCTATTTAAAATGACTCTTGCATTGTAAATATGGTAGTGGAACTGACCCTGTATATAGTATGCTTACTTACTATATCGTTTTCTTATTTATTTTCTCATGTGTTTTTGTTTTACCTTGTTATTTTTAGTATTACATTGTTATTGATTATTGCATTGTTGGGTTCAGAGCTTGCAAGAAAAGACTTTCACTGTATTTGTGCATGTGACGTTGAAACTTGATCTCGCTGTTGGCTGGGCACCCAGCTTGTGCCATCAAACCCTAGCAACTTATCCAAAACCCTGCAGCCAATGGGGGTTCTACCTTCTCAAGTTCTCCCATGTCACCCCGCTCCTCCCCACACTCCACTGGCTTCCAGTTGAAGCTCGTATCCACTGCAAGATCATGGTACTTGCCTACGGAGCAGCAAGAGGAACTGCCCTTCCTACTTTCAGGCTAAGTTCAAACCCCAACCCGAGTACTCCATTCTGCCACCTCTGGTCTCTTGGCCCTACGGGAGGGCAGCTCCCTCTCAGCCCAGTCCAAGCTCTTCTCTGTCCTGGCACCCAAGTGGTGGAACCAGCTTCCCCCTGAAGCTAGGTCAACCGAACCTACCCTACCTCTTCAAAGAATATCTTAAATTATTATTTTTGCCCCCTTACTAGCACTGACTTTGCTGATAGCTTTGAGGAAAAATGTATTTACTATGACATATGGGGTTGTCCCAGCTAGCTATCTTAACATAAGGGTTTGTCCCACCTAGCTATCTTAACATATGGGGTTGTCCCACCTAGCTATCTTAACATATGGGGTTGTCCCACCTAGCTATCTTAACATATGGGGTTGTCCCAGCTAGCTATCTTAACATATTGGGTTGTCCCACCTAGCTATCTTAACATATGGGGTTGTCCCAGCTAGCTATCTTAACATATGGGGTTGTCCCAGCTAGCTATCTTAAGAGCGTAACTGTAAGTCGCTCTGGATAAGAGTGTCTGCTAAATGACTCAAATGTGATGTGTGCGCTCATGCGTGCACGTTGAATGTGGAGACTAGAGTCATTTGAATGTAGAGTGATTTTAATCACTTTTTTTGTCACTTACCGCTATATAATAGACCTTGGCTTTCTCAACCAGCTCCCAGTTGCCATCCAGATCCAGGTGTTTCTCCTTGTTGTAGCAGTTTGCTGCTGCCAGGTTAGCAACCAAGGACCTGCACAGACACAGCCCATAAATCACAAAAGGGACCTGAACAGACACAGCCCATAAATCACACGGCCCGCTCGCCAATCATCCATCTTCATTCCCAACTCCAAAAATATCCCCAAAACACCAGCATCAGACCCAGGCTGCGACCTAAATTTCTCCCTATATAGTGCACTGTTTGACCAAAGCTGGTCAAAAGTTAGGCACTATAGGGGGAATAGGGTGCCATTTGGGACGTAGCCCAGACACTTTCCTCCCATGATGTAAAAGGATGATAATGCGTAGAACGTTAGGTGCAAGGTGAAATAAATACAGTTTCTGTTATCAAAAACTTAAACTGGTTATCACAGAGACAGTCTGACCTGGCCATAGGGCTCTGGATATTAGGGAATAGGGTGCCATTTGGGATGCAGACAGAGACACTGGTCTCCAACAGAGAATGGGATTAAACACATTCAAGGCTAACCGTGAACAAAGGTTCTGCCTGAAATAATGTAACATTATCATGTTACCTCTTAAACGTTTTTTTTACTAATACTCAGGCCCCAGTCAATCTGAAATTATGCCCTATCCCCGGCCTATGTAGTGTACTATTTTTAAGGTCAAAAGTAGTCATAAGGTCAAAAGTAGTACACTATGTAGGGAAAAAGATTGCCATTTCAGATGCAACCACAGTCTTCACCTCATCTGTTGTGAGATACTGGAGGTGATACTGAGACAGAGGCATTTTTATGTAGGGGTTGTAGGGGTCCTGGGAATCATACTCACTATCCTGGCATTGCATTGAGCCGTGGAGGACAAGGGAGCTACAGAGGTGTGTGTTAGAGGAAAATACCATATGATGCAGTTTCTGAAGAGCGAGATTGGCAAGCCTAATCAAAGCAGAGGTTATTACACACTGACTGGCTGGAATCTCCCTCATAACCCAGCCCTGCCGTGACCTTAAACCTGGCCTCCTGAGCTGTCTGTTAAACACCTGGAAGACATATTACAGGGCTCCTCTCCTGAAGCACACAGACTGACCTTTTCAGGTGTCAGAGCTCACATCAAACAAGCCCCACTAAGAGAGCTCGTTCACTGGGCATGTCTGCCAGGCCGACAGGGCAGGCCAGCCGCTAGAGACTAACACAAACACACAAACACACACACACACGGTGAGTGACACCTCCAGTAGCGGGAGATGAAAGGCCAGACAGACTGAGTCTTTACTGAGGACTTATTGATCCACACCTGGCCCTGTGTGTGTGTGTGCATGTGGGTGTCCTCTGCTGTGTATGTGAGACGTGTTGATGATGACAGCAGCGTGAGAAGCGGTTGACAGTCTGAGGATCAATACTACTGACAGACAGGAGGGGTCTGACTGACACACACACAAGAGGTCTGACAGGTGAGGAGAGAGATCCAAATACATCTAATAATAATAATATAATTTGCTTATATTTGTCCTGTTTCACACATGTACAAGTGCGTATTATATGCAGGTGTAAAAATGTTTTTCCATGGTCAGCCATTATCAAAGGCGACCCTGGAGCAATCGGCTCGTGGATTCAAACTACCAACCTTTCGGTTACTGGCCCAACGGTCTAAGCGCTAGGCTACCAGCCGCCCTAGTGTGGCATCTACCCTCCTGTGTTGCGTCCCAAATGGCACCCTACTCCCTATATAGTGCAGCACTTTTGAACAGGGCCAGGAGGGGTTGTGATCAAAAGTAGTGCACTATGTAAGGAATAGGGTGCCATTTGGGCTGCATCCTCTGTGTCAGCCTGAGCCTGTACTGTAGATGGGTGACAAGACAAGTCACTGGGGCTGCAAGGTTCTACTAAAGTGGAAGGAATGTACAGTAAGTGCTTTCCTTTGATGAAAGACGACCAACTAGCATTTACGCATGATGAGCCGTCACCATTTAACGACTCTATGAACTTCAAATGAACCGAAATTACTCTTGGGGGACAGATAATTGGGACTTACACCAGGTTCTCGCTCCTTCCTCCTGAAGTGTGCACTAGTTCACTTCTCCCCACTTAATTTAAAAGCATTGGATTGGTGTAGGCATAAGCTAGAGGGAGGGAGTTTCCATACCAGTCAAATCCATGACGGGAAGTGAACACAGGCACACTTCCGGAGAAGGAGATTATTGGGATGCAACCGGTGTTGCTTAGCTTAGAGCTGATTGGACGAGGCCTGACCTGTTGTCCCCGGTGATGCAGGCAGCGCAGGTTCCTGTTGGCTCCTGGGTCTGTTGGTAATAGCGAGCGTCTACATGGGCTTCCTCAGCCTTCTGTTTCAGGATCTCTCCAAAGTGGTCCGTCCCGATGCAGCCAAAGAACGTGGCCACCTTGTGAGGCGTCTGGATCATCCACTAGAGGAGAAAGGAAAGGAACTGTCAGCACGTTATCCACTACAGGCGAGACAGGAGAGAAACTGTCAGTACATTATCGACAACAGAGGAGACGGGAAAGAATCGGTCAGTACATTATCCACTACAGAGGAGACAGGAGAGAAACTGTCAGTACATTATCCACTACAGAGGAGACAGGAGAGAAACTGTCCGTACATTATCCACTACAGAGGAGACAGGAGAGAACACATTAGTAGATTAGGTATACTGACCTGTGTTGTACGGTGGTAGAACATAGCACTTAAAACCCCAAGGGTTGTGGGTTCAATTCCCGCTGGGGCCACTCATACAACAAATGTATGCACGCATGACTAAGTCGCGTTGAATAAAAGCATCTGCTTAACCCCCTAAGGTTGATGTCTGTGACACCGCGAAAATCTAATCAGCATAATACAAACATCTCCATAAAAGTCTGTCAATTTAATTTAGAGATCTGTTTTTTGGATGCGTCTCAATCCACTCCATTCGCCTATGTCGCACTTCAGCATCTGCGGTGAATGGTGACAGAGTTAGAGCGGTCTTTGTCAGACCATGAGGCTTCCCGAAAATCGTTCTTCTCACAAAATCGGCTGTAGCGTCCGAACAGTTTGGGAAACACACTGTGGAAAGGTGAGACTCTCACAAACACGTATATGTCGGTTGTTTTGCTCTAGACTCATCTGAAGGTCCCCCGGTACCAGTTGAGAAAATTAACGGAACTAATATATGGAGACTTTTTTAGTGCCAAAAATAACGGGTAAAATATATATATAAATAATCCTGATCTTTCTTATACTGTATCTCTCAGATATAGGACAGACACATCAGAACAAACTTCCTTTCGATTTTTTGGGAGGACGATCTGTTGTTTCATGTAGTGAATCTGTTATTCAATGCGTTTCTATGGGCTAATAGGACCCAGTAGGACCCACATTTTTCTAGGGATACATCAAGTCAGGGAAGTCAGGAACCAATACACACAGTCAGTCAGGAAAGCAAAGGCCAACTTTTTCAAGCAGAAATTTGCATCCTGTAGCTCTAACTCCAAAATGTTCTGGGACACTGTAAAGTCCATGGAGAACAAGAGCACCTCCTCCCACCTGCCCACTGCACTGAGGCTAGGTAACACGGTCACCACCGATAAATCCATGATAATCGAAAACTTCAACAAGCATTTCTCAACGGCTGGCCATACCATCCTCCTGGCTACTCCAACCTCGGCCAACAGCTCCCCCCCCCCCCCCCCCCCCCCCTCGCAGCTACTCGCCCAAGCCTCCCCAGCTTCTCCTTTACCTAAATCCAGATAGCAGATGTTCTGAAAGAGCTGCAAAACCTGGACCCATACAAATCAGCTGGGCTTGACAATCTGGACCCTCTATTTCTGAAACTATCCGCCGCCATTGTCGCAACCCCTATTACCAGCCTGTTCAACCTCTCTTTCGTATCGTCTGAGATCTCCAAGGATTGGAAAGCTGCCACGGTCATCCCCCTCTGAGACACCCTGGACCCAAACTGTTCCAGACCTATATCCATCCTGCCCTGCCTATCTAAGGTCTTCGAAAGCCAAGTCAACAAACAGATCACTGACCTTCTCGAATCCCACCGTACCTTCTCCGCTGTGCAATCCGGTTTCCGAGCCGGTCACGGGTGCACCTCAGCCACGCTCAAGGTACTAAACGATATCAGCCGTCTTCATCGACCTGGCCAAGGCTTTCGACTCTGTCAACCACCATATTCTTATCGGCAGATTCCGTAGCCTCGGTTTTTCTAATGACTGCCTTGCCTGGTTCACCAACTACTTTGCAGACAGAGTTCAGTGTGTCAAATCGGAGGGCATGTTGTCCGGTCCTCTGGCAGTCTCTATGGGGGTACCACAGGGTTAAATTCTCGGGCGGACTCTTTTCTCTGTATATATGAATGATGTTGCTCTTGCTGTGCGCGATTCCTTGATCCACCTCTACGCAGACGACGCCATTCTGTATACTTCTGGCCCTTCCTTGGACACTGTGCTATCTAACCTCCAAACTAGATGCCGTTTATCACAGTGCCATCCGTTTTGTTACCACCCACCACTGCGACCTGTATGCTCTAGTCAGCTGGCCCACGCAACATATTCGTCGCCAGACCCACTGGCTCCAGGTCATCTACAAGTCCATGCTAGGTAAGCTCCGCCTTATCTCAGTTCACTGGTCACGATGGCAATACCCACCCGTAGCACGCGCTCCAGCAGGTGTATCTCACTGATCATCCCTAAAGCCAACACCTCATTTGGCCGCCTTTCCTTCCAGTTCTCTGCTGCCTGTGACTGGAAAGAATTGCAAAAATTGCTGAAGTTGGAGACTTTTATTTCCCTCACCAACTTCAAACATCTGCTATCTGAGCAGCTAACCGATCGCTGCAGCTGTACATAGTCCATCTGTAAATAGCCCACCCAATTTACCTACCTCATCCCCATACTGTTTTTATTTATTTACTTTTGCACACCAGTATCTCTACTTGCACATGATCATCTGATAAATTATCACTCCAGTGTTAATCTGCTAAATTGTAATTATTTGCCTACCTCCTCATGCCTTTTGCACACAATGTATATAGACTCTTTTTTTTCAGAAAGTATTCAGACCCCTTCACTTTTTCCACATATTATTATTCTAAAATGCATTCAATATTTATTTTTTTCACATCAATCTACACACAATAGCCCATAATGACAAAGCGAAAACAGGTTTTTAGAATTTTTTGAAAATGTATTAGAGAATTTAACTGAAATAACTGAGCCTCTAAGACTGGAAATTGAGCTCAGGTGCATCCTGTTTACATTGATTATCCTTAATGTTTCTACAACTTGATTGGAGTCCACCTGTGGTAAATTGAAATGAATGGACATGATTTGTAAAGGCACACATCTGTCTAAAAAGGTCCCGCAGGTGACAGTGCATGTCAGAGCAAAAACAAAGTCACGAGGTCGAAGGAATTGTCCATGTAGCTCCGAGACAGGATTGTATCGAGGCATACTGTAGATCTGGGGAAGGGTACCAAAACATTTCTGCAGCATTGAAGGTCCCCAAGGACACAGTGGCCTCCATCATTCTTAAATGGAAGAAGTTTGGTAACACCAAGAGCTGGCCACCCGGCCAAACTGAGCAATCTGGGGAGGGCCTTGGTTAGGGAGGTGACCAAGAACCCGATGGTCACTCTGACAGAGCGCCAGAGTTCCTCTGTGGAGATGGGAGAACCTTCCAGAAGGACAAGCATCTCTGCAGCACTCCACTAATCAGGGCAGATTAAAGCCACTCCTCAGGAAAATGAACATGAAAAGGCACCTAAAGGACTCTGAGAGAAACTAGATTCTCTGGTCTGATGAAAAGTTTAAACTCTTTGGCCTGAATCACAAGCGTTACATCTGGAGGAAACCGGGCACTGCTCATCATTTGGCCAAAACCATCCCTACGGTGAAGCATGGTGGTGGCAGCATCATGCTGTGGGGATGTCTTTCATTGGCGGAGACTAGGAGACTAGTCAGGATCGAGGGAAAGATGAACGGAGCAAAGTAGAGAGAGATCCTTGATGAAAACCTGCTCCAGAACGCTCAGGACCTCAGACTGGGGTGAAGGTTCATCTTCCAACAGGACAACGAGCCTAAGCACACAGCCAAGACAACGCAGGAGTGGCTTCAGGACAAGTCTCAATGTCCTTGAGTGGCCCAGCCAGAGCCCAGACTTGAAGCCGACTAAACATGTCTGGAGAGACCTGAAAATAGCTTGCAGCGACGCTCCTCATCCAACCTGAGAGGAACTAGAGAGGATCTGCAGAGACGAATGGGAGAAACTCCCCAAATACAGGTGTGCCAAACTTGTAGCGTCATACCCAAGAAGACTCAAGGCTGTAATAGCTCCCAAAGGTGCTTCAACAGTACTGAGTAAAGGGTCTGAATACTTATGTAAATGTGATTGAAGTTTTTTTTTTGTTTTACACTTTTTTAATACATTTGCAAAAAATAAAACATGTTTTTGCTTTGTCATTATGGGGTATTGTGTGTCAATTGATGAGGGGGAAAAAAACTAATAAAATGTGGAAAAAGTGAAGGGGTGTGAATACTTTCTGAATGCACTGTAGCGTAGTAGAACCCCCCCCCGGCTTAGATGAATGGTATTTATTATTATTATCATCATCCGGGGCACCTTCCTCATCGTGCATTATATGCATATGCCTCATTGTCTTCTCTCTTGCATAGTATATTATATTACAGGTGTTTAATATCATCAAATATGTAAAGACCGGGAGAAATGTTAGAGTTAAAGAAATAGAGAAGGAAGTGTCTGAGTAAAATTAGTTTCTTGATGGCATACATAGCTTCATGGAAACACAAACCAATAACTGTCCCACTCTACACAGAGACTCTATTCTGTTCCAGGCTCTCCGCCACACTCACACACACATACACACACACACACACACACTGAGCTAAAAACAGTCCCACATCCTTATTTACACAAACCCCATATTTCAATGTTCCATCGCCATCCTACTGCTGCAAACATAGGTAGTCTGTGTGAAAGAGAGAGCACCTGTCTAACAGGGACACCTGATTGGTTAGGAGCTCCGCTGTTACTTCCTGGTACTGACAGACCTAATGTACTGGGTGACTTTTACCTTGGTGATGAGAGGAGCTGCTCACATTCTCCTACTCTCAGGTTTAACCTCCAAAGATTTATTGATGTACTGGTGTGTGTGTGTCTCTCATTTGTGTGTGTACCGCCTGTGTGTGTATGCTGTGAGTGTGTGCGATGTTTGCTCAATTTCCATCTAGACGGCTCGTGTTCTGTTTTGTTGCTGACTGGGGCCCCTAGTGAATGAGATGTTGCTGTTTCCAGGGATGACCTGTATACGTGTGAAATTAATCATTTCCCACAACCAAATAGCACCTCAGTGGGAAAGAAAGAAAAATGCATTTTCATCCTCCGATACTCTTCCTTTCTGTCTCTCTCCGTCCTGTGATTCTTCTCTATCTCTCATGCTCAATCTCTCTACCTCTTTCGATCACTCTCGCTACTTTTCTCTCCTCTCACTCCCTCCCTCTCGCTCTTTTCCTCTCCCTTGAATTCCTGCCATTTCGCTCTCTCCATTATCCTTCTCTCTCTGGTAAGAAACCAGAAATAAACAGTGTGGAGAAAATATCATTGAAGCACAGTTCAGGTGTGCTTTTAGACCAAGTGGCTTCGGTATGTTTGGGGTTTAATCGATTCTATTTGGGAGACGCAAAATAAACAGTAATTAGAGAGATGACGGTTCTGCCATGTGTCGAGCCATGTCGCTGCCATGTGTCGAGCCATGTCCCTGCCATGTGTCGAGGCATGTTCCTGCCATGTGTTGGCTTGACTCATGCTTCATTACCCCTCAGCCTCCTTACTCATGAAGACAAACCCATGCAGGCGTAAGCACGCATATACACGCAAACATATGCACACGCACACAGCGACACACACATTGAGACAGGCAGATAGACAAAAAGAACCACAAACACACACTTATTCGCCCAAGACCTCCTGCTGCAGGCACCGCACACACTTATCAAGGTCAATGGCTGGGGTACACGTCAAGTCCAATCTGATTTTCCCAATGTTGCAGTGATGAGCTCCAAAACCAAGGTCAGCCAGCCAGTCAGGTGCTGCAGGCTGTAAACAATGTCACAGTCACAAATGGCACCCTATTTGCATATATAGTGCACTACTTTAAACCTATTGGGCTCCGACCAAAAGTAATGGACTATATAGGGAATATGGTGCCATTTGGGACACAGGTATTACAGCGAGCAGAGCTGTGTGTGTGGAGCACAGGAGGCCCCTTCATTTGCAGGCCTCAGGTGGGAATAGAGAAGGGCCATTCAGGGGCCCCTACCCCCCCTCTGAGGATGCATGATGAACAGTGTTTCCCCTAGGATTATTTTCAGCAGCGGTGGCAAAGTTAACGGGGGGTGGGGTGGGTGGAGGTGGCGGGTGAAAAGGGTTGATTCTGTTACAAAAAAAGTTTTCTGGTGAGTGTTTTGCATTTATCTGTGTCGAATCTGGTGGAAACTCTGTTATAAGTGCGTGCCTGTAATTGCCGTTTGAAGTGGGGAAAATAGCATACCGATGTCAGGGCAGACTGTACTGGAAGACTAAATGCGCAGCAGGAGCTTAACACACATTATAAAACACATTTTCAAAAGATTGTTGTTTTATTACATTAAGTATTTCAAATGTCATGGCATATCCATGTGTGTGATTGTCACAAAGATAATCTAATAACATTTCTAAACAGGGTGGTTCGTGCCCTGAATGCTGATTGGCTGACAGCTGTGGTATAAATCAGACCGTATACCACAGGTATGACAAAACATTTATTTTTACTGCTCTAATTACGTTGGTAACCAGTTTATAATAGCAATAAGGCACCTCGGGGATTTGTGATATATGGCCAAAATACCGCGGCTAAAGGCTGTATCCAGGCACTCCGCTTTGCGTTGTTCTACAATGCTTTTTCAAAATAAGCCCCCCAAAAATATATCTCCAGAAATTAACATTCACTCAAGTAATTGAATACTAACGTCCGTTCGGATATCTGGATAACGGTGCCCATCCCTAATAAATATGTATATATCGTTGTCAGTACAAGCATGTGGGGGAAAAAATGTTATATTATTTTAGCCCTGCCTAGGAGTACTATAGGGAGTTAGACCCATTAATCTTCAAAACTGTGTCTGTAATGGCACCCTATTCCATAAATAGTTCGCTACTTTTGACCAGAGCCAATGCACTATATAGGCAATAGGCTGCCATTTGGGACACAGCCTCCATCTCCATCCCTGGAACCCTGCAGACAACCCCTCTCCATTCCCAGATTAGGGGAGATAATACTTCTATTATGACCAAAGCATTATCTGTAGGGTCGTGTGGAGGTCAACCAACCCTGCGCCGGGTATTCATGCTCAGTCACATCCCAATTATACTGCAGTGGCACAGGCAGAAATTGGCAAATGTACATCAAGGCGCTTCATTACGAGGGCCGCGCCAGTGAAATTAAGCAGCAGATGAGACAGAGAGAGAACTGGCCCCAGGCGTCATGTTAGAGAGAGAGAGAGAGAGATGAGAGAGAAAAAGGAGGGGGAGAGAGGGATGAGAGGGAGGATGGGAGAGAGAGTGAGAGAGCGGGATCTGGCCCCAGGCATCATGTTAGAGAGAGAGAGAGAGAGAGAGAGGGATGAGAGAGGGAGGAGAGAGAGTCAGATAAATAGAGGGGGAAAGAGAGAGGGGGAGGGAGCAAAAGCAGAGAGAAAGCACAGAGAGCGAGAGAAAGAGAGAGAGGGCACAGAGAGAAATAACAGCTTGTTCTCAAGGTGCTGGGAGGGAGTCTGTATCTCACACTGTGTGGCTAATGTATATTTGCTTAACTAGGAAAAACACTGGTCGGTCCCCAAAGATGAATAAGTTCCCCTGGTATACCACTGTGGAATATCTCTAGGTACGGACACACGCGGCAGGAGAACACCATGCAAATACTAGAGTAAAGAAATGAGAATGCGTCCCAAATGGTACCCTATCCCCTATATAATGTACTACTAAGGACCCATAAGGTTCTGATCAAAAGTACTGCACTATACAGTGAATAGTTTGCCATTTGAGACACATGCAGAATGTGGAATCCTACTAGCTGAGGGCAAAGTGATGATGATGAGTATACATTATTTTTATTTTTTTTACTGTTTGGCTGCCATTTATCCACAACCCACCCTATCCTCCCTCGGCCTTCTTATAGCCCAGGGGCCCCCCAGATAGATATTAATTATGACATCTTGTGGATGCGCGGAGCCCCACTTTGGGAGTTGACCTGTGAGCCCCTCTCCCCTCAACATCCAACAGCTGCCAGTCTTCACTAGGAGGAGAGAGAGAAGAAGGGGAGAAGAGGAGAGGGGAGAGAGAGAAGAAGAAGAGACAGATAGCAGTCGCATGGCAGGTTGCAGGAGGGCAATTACGCAGGCCAGATGAGACGAGGAGACAGAGAGGAGAGTAGCACCAGTGTTTGGGAGTTGAGCCGCTTCAGACTGACTGCTTGTCATTAACACTATAAGCTATTACTTTCTCCCTCTCGCTCCTTCTCGTTCCCCTCATCTCACTCGGTCACTTTACCGCTCCCTCTCCCTCTCGCCCTCCCCCTCTGTCTTTCTCCTGCTCCCTGCTGTATATTGATTAACTGCTAAAAGGCCGTCCTATTAGATATTCCTACTGTAAAAACATTGTCTGCCTCCCAAATTGCACCCTATTTCCCATAAAGTGCACTACTTTTGACTATGGGCCCTGGAATAGGGTGCTATTTGGGAGGCAGACTGTGTCTGGTTTCTAGTCCTCCCCTAGGGGTCAATGGAGTTTCTTGTGAGTCGCTCTGGAGAATAATCTCTGCACTATTAATGATGCAATTCCAATGCAATAGAACTGAGATCCGCTGAGGACTGTGTTCAAACCCAGGGCTTTGGGTTTGATAGATGAGGCTGTGTTGTATCCTACAGCTCCACAACAAAAGGCCTTTGCACCCCCAACAGAAGCAGAGGGCAATATGTCTGGTATCCAGCCACAGCCAGTAAGCCCTCTATAACAGTTATCACAGCAGTCCAGTTCACTTGAGTTCACCCTTTATAACAAGGGCAGTGAAGACTCCTTGCACGCACACACACATTCCCCTCAGCAGCAGGGTCCTCTACAGCTGAACATGTCCGTACCTAATGATGGCCACATTAATTATAGGCTTATCAAGCTGGCTAAATTCAATAGGCTATTTATAGAGGACTAAAATAGCCTCCTCAGTGAAGTGGCTCAGCACTGGCTCCGGGGTGGTCAGGGAACAGGACAGGCTGTTCTCACACACACTCTCTCCCTCATACACAACTGCACAACTACACAACTACACACACACACAGCTCTGTCCCTAAGAGTCCAGTCAGAGGTGAAACAATATCCTGGTTGGTTTATATAAAACAACAACATCTGTCCCCTGTCACTGATGCGTTATAAACCAGAGACCGCGGGGGTCGAAGGTAGAGGGAAGGGGGCCCGTCAAGAAGCCCTTACATTGATGAGGTCTGGCAGATTCCATTAAATCACTCTTTCCTGTAAAGTGCCAGCCATCAAAGCCAACCGGCCGAGGAGTTTTCAGTCAATCGGGTAACACACAGCCGGCCGTTTCCCCTCTTCCTCTTGAGAGCTGAGCCTCTGGTCAATAGCTGCTATCAGTTCAATTTCATGCACAGTTAACTGTGTTGGGGGCTAGGGCACCGCTTCCTTCGCGCCGCTCGCTCAGGGGTTGCATATGTTGTTGTTTTTTTTCACTTCTGATAAGTGGGGTGGGGACTGGGACCTGGAGTGGAGGGAAGTATTAAATACTATATAGCTCTATAGCTACAGGCCTAAGTAGTGTTGCCTGTCTTGACACTGTTACTCTCCTCAACTCGCCAGTCGCCACCATGGCTCCCTGCCAAAGCCATTAACAGTCTCTGTTGCTATGGAAGAGAGGTTGAGAGAAGGAGAGCTGTAAATGATCAACGTGATAACAAGCTGATTATCAGAGCTTGCTGCCAAAGCCATTAACAGTCTCTGTTGCTATGATAGAGGGAGGTAGAGAGATAAAGAGAGCGAGATGAAGAAAGAGCATGAGAGAGAGATGGAGAGAGCGAGAGGAAGAGGGAGCGAGAGAGAGTGATGAAGAGGGAGAGAGAGATTGAGAGAGAGCGAGAGTGATGAAGAGGGAAAGAGAGATTGAGAGAGAGCGAGAGAGAGTGATGAAGAGGGAGAGAGCGATTGAGAGAGCGATGAAGAGGGAGAGAGCGATTGAGAGAGAGCGAGAGAGAGTGATGAAGAGGGAGAGAGAGATTGAGAGAGAGAGGAAAATGATCAACACTATAACCAGCTGATTATCAGTCAAAGACATGGATAAGCGCTCCTCTCCAACATGAAGTTGTTTGCAGTCAACTCACTCACACTTTTTCTTGTTGTAATGACAAACAGCATAACATAATTCCCTATATGAACGACACATTTCAAAAATCTATACAATTACACAATAGTTTTTCTTAGCATGGACATGAATATCAGGCTCATCTCTCAGCAGACCACATGGCATCTTTTACTGTAAGTGATGTTACCCGGTTGCCGTATACACTTCCCCCCCACTGTTACCACTATTTACTGGCAACTAGGAGAATATCATAGTAAAGCTGAATCTGATAAGATTGCCTAGGTGTAATCAACCATGTTCTAAATCTGACAAAGATCTCTCTGGATCAGAGGGGCGCCATGATGCAGCATCCGTCCCTGGGAAGAATGTGTGTTGTGTTGTTGAATTCTTCTCTGGCCACAACATGGCACCAGCACACCCAGCCAGAGAAGGCTGGCATTCATAATGCATCTTAGAGTATTGCTGATCCAGGATCAGTTTTGTATTTTAGATCATAGGCGGGACCTGATCCTGGATCAGAAGAGGGTTGAGGGAGGCAGGGATGTCTCTTAGGTGTGTGATGAAGATCAAACCGGATGATGCTACACTACAACTACGTGACAATCTACAGGTTGTGATTTTAAGCACAGGAAGAATGTCATTATCCCTCTCCATCTCTCCTCTTCACACAGGTATCAAAGGGCGAATTCAGATCAGTGAGCTAGCACGCAAAACACACACACACACACACACACACACCTCTCTGTAGTATCTTCACGCTGCATGAATCAGAGATGTCAATGTGTTGTATCTCCCGGCGCCAGGTTTATCTAGAAGAGGAAACTAGACTCTCTCTCTCTCCGCTGCTCTCTTGTTAAACACGCAGCCTTGATTTTTTTTTAGGCACTCTGGGGTTGAATTGTTTACCGGATAAACAAGGTGATGTTGTCTCAGTCACAATCTGATCCAAACTCCCCCAGATCTCTCTCAGTGCCACAATAGAGGCCTTCTTACCTGGCTGCTACTGTTTACTGTGTAGTAGTACACCTGAGGAGTGAGCTCTGATACACTGAGTGAGTCTAAAGAAGTTATGCGGAGCAGAGCAGAGCTTACAAAGATACCCATCTAGGGCCACTGGAGATAGGAGAAATAAACAACTACACAACAACACAGACACAAGCTCGCACACGAACACAACTAGATCCATGGGAGTGTGTGTGTGTGTGTGTGTGTTGTGTGTGTGTGTGCGCGCATGAGGGTGCACCTGTTTGTGTGTATGTGTGTGTATGTGGGGGAATTAGCTGATCATAAAGCCGCATTAGGTGTTTGTGGGGTTGGTTACAAGGAGAAGGAGAACACGGAGGACCTTTAGACGCCTAAACCTGCTAATCCTATTGGTGGAGCTGTGTAGTGTTCAGTACAATCCATCTATCCTGCTGGTGGGAGTGCAGCTGTTCTGTGTGTGTGTGTGTGTGTGTGTGTGGAGCAGGTGAATCGGTTTCGCCCCCATATGGTACGGTGGATTATCACTGTGATTTGATCTCGTCACCGTGTCAGGTTGTCGAGGGCCTCCCGTGGTTACGGTGACAGCGCCAGGTGATCGGTGTCAGCCAGGATGAGTGTTTTTAAAACACACACACACTAACCCACACACACTAACCAAATGAAATGACAGGCGGGTAGAGGGTTTAGCGCGCAGAGCACAGGGTCAGACTCGGCTACATCTAATGTGGCAGGGCAGAAAATTCACTTCAAAACATTAGCTGCTTTAGAGACCAGAGAGGAAGTGGAGCCTAATGAGTGTCTGACTACAACTTGTCGTCTTGTGAGATGTGAGAACTTTGAAGACAGTTAGTTAGTGAAGACATCTTCATGGCTATGTCTCGGGTTAGAGCACTAGAGCGTTCCAGAACAGACACGGTCTAGTCCATCTCAAATCATATCCGTCCATTTCCATCATTGACCTACTACAACGCTACATTATATCACAACTTTGATAATAGTGGTCAGATAATGCTGTGCTACCCCACTATATCACATAGAGCATATTCAACTGTATGTAGCCTAGGTGTCTGCATATAAACTGATTTAGGGTGAATTCTGTTGATAGTTATCTGGACATTGACATCTGTAGAAATACATCTTGCCACCTCATTCCAAACAAGAAGAGGAAAGTAACATTGAGCCCAATGTCACGCCCTGACCTTAGAGATCCTTTTATTTCTCTATTTGGTTAGGTTGGGGTGTGACTAGGGTGGGCATTCTAGTTTTTTGTTTCTAGGTTGGCCTAGTATGGTTCCCAATCAGAGGCAGCTGTCTATCGTTGTCTCTAATTGGGGATCATATTCAGGCAGCCTTTTTCCACCTGTTGTGTGTGGGATCTTGTTTTTGTATTGTAGCCTTTTTGCCCTACAAAGCTGCACGTTCGTTTTTGTTACTCTTTATTGTTTTGTTGCTGGTTCACATTAATAAACATGATGAACGCCTTCCACGCTGCACCTTGGTCCAATCCTTCCAACAACGATCGTTACACCCCAAATGACCTTTGATCCCTGACCTTAAGCCTATGATCACAGTGTGCTGATTATGTAATGGGCTGTTTCAGTTGACATAGGAAAAGTATGGGAGGATATGAATAAAACAACTAGAAACTCAATGTCTTCACACGGTGTAGTATAAAATCCTAATTATTACATTTCTACTCCCTTTGTGTCATTTTTTTGCAGGCGAAGAGGTTTCCCTTCATGTTACCAGTTGGGATGAGCCTCTCCTCTTGCTAAGCCAGTCTGTCTGTGTCACTGTAAAGGCAGTTTTGTGTGCAGATTCAGTGGCTAAGTCCCAGACGGCACCCTATTCTCTCTGTTCAAAAGCAGTGGATTAGATAGGGAATAGAGTGCCATTTGGGATAGAGACAGTGGCTGTCGAGCTGCACAGGTAAGCAGAAAATAGCTCTTAACTGAAGCCTGACCTTGAGAAGGATGCCATTCAATCAGCCGGTTGCCTGCAGTAAAGGCCTATCATTGCACTAACAAAGTGTATCTTCTTCCAGCACAGGCGGATCAAGGACAATGCATGGATGGCTTCCTTCTCCTCGACAGGTTAAAGAGGAAATGTATTCAACAAATTAAAGCCCTTAGAAAATAAGCCATGATGAAAGTACTACTGCTGCTATTGGTGGTGAGCGAATGGATCTTACATTCTAGTATGCCTAA
Organism: Oncorhynchus mykiss; assembly: GCF_013265735.2. Taxonomy (NCBI): domain Eukaryota; kingdom Metazoa; phylum Chordata; class Actinopteri; order Salmoniformes; family Salmonidae; genus Oncorhynchus; species Oncorhynchus mykiss. The sequence goes on along the minus strand of NC_048587.1, from coordinate 43,640,857 downwards.
TCTAATTGTAACATTGATAGACATAACCGAATTGGATGACTGCAGTTGACAAAACACATTTAAAATGCAAGCATGCACATATTGTGGGTAAGTCTTATTGGAGAGAAGTAACATCTATGCATAGAGAGAAAGAGAGTGAGAGAAAGAGAAAGAGAAAGAAAGAGAGCGAGCGAGACCTGGGCCTGGACAGTAAATCTCAGTAAGACAAAAATGATGGTCCAGTTGCCAGGACCAAAAATACAATTTCCATCTAGACACCGTTGCCCTAGAGCACACACAAAACTATACATACCTCAGCCTTAACATTAGCGCCACAGGTCAATTCCACAAACCTGTGAATGATCTGAGTGACAAGGCAAGAAGGGCCTTCTATACCATCAAAAGGAACATAACATTTGACATACCAATTAGGATCTGGCTAAAAAATCCTTCAATCAGTTATTAAACCCAATGCCCTTTTTAATTGTGCAGTCTGGGGTCCACTCACCAACCAAGAATTCACAAAATGGGACAAAGACCAAATTGAAACTCTGCATGCAGAATTCTGCAAAAATATTCTTAGTGTACAATGTAAAACACCAAATAATGCATGCAGAGTAGAATTAGGCTGATGACCACTAATTATCAAAATCCAGAAAAGACCCGTTCAATTCTACAACCACCTAAAAGGAAGCAATTCCCAAACCTTCCATAACAAAGCCATCACCAACAGAGAGATGAACCTGGAGAAGAGCAAGCTAGTCCTGGGGCTCTGTTCACAAACACAAACACACCCCACAGAGCCCCAGGACAGCAACACAATTAGACCCAACCAAATCATGAGAAAAGAAAAAGAGATCACTTGAGACATTGGAAAGAATTTTAAAAAACAGAGCAAACTAGAATGCTATTTGGCACTAAACAGAGAGTACACAATGGCAGAATACCTGACCACTGTGACTGACCCAGACTTAAGGAAAGCTTTGACTATGTACAGACTCAGTGAGCAGTGAACACTGCCCACACAATGAGGTGGAAACTGAGCTGCACTTCTTAACCTCCTGCCAAATGTATGATCCTATTAGAGACACACATTTCCCTCAGATTACACAGCTCCACAAAGAATTAGAAAACAAACACAATTTTGATAAACTCCCATATCTACTGGGTGAAATACCAGTGCGAAATCACATCAGCAAAAATGTGACCTGTTGCCACAAGAAAAGGGCAACCAGTGAAGAACAAACACCATTGTAAATACAACACCATGTTTATATTTGTTTATTTTCCCTTTTGTTTATCATCTACTTCACTTGCTTTGGCAATGTTAACATATGTTTCCCATGCTACGAAAGCCCCTTAAATTGAAATGAGAGCGAGGGGAAAGAGTACATTGCAGTGCTTATCAGCAGCACATCATCAGCCTCCACCTGGAAGTAGAGAAAGAGAGTACCAGACAGATGCACAAGGTAATAACAAGAAGATTTATGAACAGTTGCCAGCTTTGAACTTTCCCAGAGTTTGCAGGCAGGCGAGGCAGCACTATCAAATTCTACCTTATCAACCCAGTCGGCATGGCTTAAAGAAGTTGTGTTTCTTTCTCACGGCTTAGAGAGAGAGAGCGCGTACAGGAGCAAAATAACAGGCATAACTACTAGCTGTATGCCGCAGTGGCATCAACGACAAATAGTAGAAAAAAGTTGAGATTTATTTTGGAGTTATGGCGATGATAACCTTCCAAATACCTTTAGCTGATGGTGTAGTCTTTGTCTCTGCATCCCATATAGCACCCTGTTCCCTATATACTGTAGTACACTACGTTTGACCAGGGCCCACAGCTCTGGTAGGAGTGCACTATATAGGGAATATGGTGCATCTTGTGACGCAACCAATGGGTATGCCAGGCGGGGTTCGACTCTGCCAGAAAAAGTTATGGTTCATTAATCTCCGTGAACCAAGCAGTGATAAATAACCGCATGGCAACTGTACCAGCTTTGAAAAAGAAGGCAGTTATTATGAAACCATAAAGAATGATACACATATCATCGCTTCATGTAGATAACGCGAGGAGGATACGGTGTTCAAGGATTAAATTGCACGCTCGGCTTGGAGACGGGGAGAGAGACAGCGAGCAGTATATTCACATCCTCGTGAACATCCTGTTTGAGAACTTGCAATAAATAAAAGCACTTTAGCCGGTGCAAATAAAAGTTATTTATATCTCCGCCGTACTGCCGGTCAAACACAGAGGATACTGATACTATCAAGTAGCAGTTAACAATATAAAGCAGTGCTAATCAAGACTAAGCTTTACAGCTTCACTTCTGCACTACTAGACCTAATATGAAATGTGACAGCAGCTCAGGGCCTGCATTCACAAAGCGCCTCAGAGTACTGATCCAGGATCAGGTTTAGCTTTTAAATCATAATGAATAAATGGGGTGACCTGATCCTAGATCAGCACTCCTATTCTGAGAGGCTCTGAATATGGGCCCGGGCGAATGGCTTAGACGGAGAGTTACAGTGTGACCTGTTGCTCCCCACGTCTCCTCCCCAGAAACCGTTTATTATATGCAGTATTAGCATCTGATACCTTCTCAGAGAACCCAGACAGACTTGAATCCAATACAACAGACATAGTAAAGCTATATCCTCAACAGGTGTAAATTCCTGGTGCTTCAGAATGAGAGAGTGTGAAAGAGAGAGCGAGAGAGAGAGAGACAGAACCACCCAAAGGACGAGGAGTAGTAGTAACTATGTCTATTCGATACAAAGATGTTCCCACTTCCAGATGTTGCGGGCCTCTCAGTGAGAAATTGGGCAAAGATCAATTCAGCGCTCTTACAGACTAAAATAGAAAGTTGGACATAAATTCAAGCTGCTCTATAAATCAAATGTACATTTTCAGACCCAGTTACCCCCCTTTACTTTCGCTGGGATTGCTGTAATAACAAAGTGACTTGAGAGCAGCCTGGTTGCCATTAGACCTCTGGATTCCATCCATACTAATGATTTGACGTGCGTCCCAAATGGCACCCTATTCCCTATATCGTGCACTACGTTTGACCAGGGCCAATAAGTAGTGCGCTAATTTTGACCAGAGCTCTATGTAGGGAATAGGGTAGCATTTAGGATGAAGCCTTAGTATGCTGCGTGATTTATAAAGCCATAAGAAAATAGGAAAATATTACAGGGCTATTTAACACTTTGCAGGTTAGAGAGAAACACCAAGGACTGAGGCAGATGTACCGCTCCATATATGTTACATCAAAACATCTCTCAAAATGGCCTATTCACCTTGCCAGATACAACACCCTTTATGCCAGTAAAGTTAATATGCTGAAACTCTGTGTCTGAGCCTCTTTTTTGACAGGTCGGTAGCCAAAGCTAGACTGCAGGACAATATACTCCAGTCAAATCCATCTAGAATGAAAAATGTGAATACTATTTAGACATTGTTCCATGTGCCAAGACGCCTCTCTGCAATCCGCCAGAAACCGAATCCGATCTCACTCAAACTCAAATTTTGAATGCCGTTCTCTTTTGGAAATTACCGTACTGCAATAATCTTTAAGTGTTGGTCTCTAGGCAGGGCCGACTCACCTGACTGAGCCCATAGCCTATTAAATAGACTATTACCGGAATGATTCTCATATCGACCAACAGTGTCTGAACGGTTTTCATATCATAAACAGTAGGCCTATAAAGTATCTGAATACAGTTCATATATTTGTATCGCTATAGTGTAAACACACACATACAGTACATTTTCATGTGAAACCAAAACCTCAAAGTGGGGCACAGGGAGACGATTCTGGTCATGCACGCGTGCGCACACACACACTGTTTGGAGAGGAGCGGCTGTAGACGAAGCCAACTTTCCTTATGAGGTAAAAAGCAAACCAATTTTGGAGCAAGCAGCTCCGCACTACATTCACTAAAATGTGAAGGGGCTCAGACTCAGGGAACAGGATAGGCTGTTCACACACACACACACACTCTCTCTCAAATACCACACACACACACCGCAAACATACCACACACACCTATGCAGCCCCTGTCAGCTTTGGCCCTGAAGGTTCAATGAGTTTTCAGTCAACACCACTGAGAGTCTTGCTCTCACACTGGATGTGTACAGACCGACAAAAGACTGCTTTCAGAAAGAAGCACCAAGGTAATATCAACATAGCATAAATAACATTACACAATTTAAATACAGTTTTCTCAGTGCTAGCTAGTGGATGTAGGGTCTCAGTCTATACATAACACACCAACAAGTGAGGCCAACGAGTTCAATAAACACTGAATTCACTTTACAACTACTGGAACCGCTCATCTTGTCTAAGACTAATAACAGTAGTGCACTGTACAGGCTACAGGAACCATTATTATATAACAACAGTAGAAACTACTATACTGTGGCTGAACCTGGCTCTGACCCCAACCTCTCTCTGCAGGAAACAGCAGAGGGAGTACCCCCATATCCACATTGACTGGACTGCAGTGGAGCAGGTGGAGAGCTTCAAGTTCCTCCGCGTACACATCACTGACAAACTGAAATTATCCACCCACAGACAGTGTGGTGAAGAAGGCACAACAGTGCCTCTTCAACCTCAGGAGGCTGAAGAAATTGGCCTTGGCACCTAAAACCCTCTCAAACTTTTACAGATACACAATTGAGAGCATCCGGTCGGGCTGTATCTCTGCCTGGAACGGCAACTGCACCGCAGGGCTCTCCAGAAGGTGTTGCGGTCTGCCCAACGCATCACCGGGGCAGACTACCTGCCCTCCAGGACACCTACAGAACTCGATGTCACAGGAAGGCAAAAAAGATCATCAAGGACAACAACCACCCGAGCCACTGCCTGTTCACCAAGCTTCCATTTAGAAGGCGAGGTCAGTACAGGTGCATCAAAGCTGGGACCAAGAGACTGAAAAACAGCTTCAATCTTTTATTTTTCCTTTATTTAACTAGGCAAGTCAGTTAAGAACAAATTCTTATTTTCAATGACGGCCTAGGAACAGTGTGTTAACTGCCTGTTCAGGGGCAGAACGACAGATTTGTACCTTGTCAGCTCGGGGGATTTGAACTTGCAACCTTACGGTTACTAGTCCAATGCTCTAACCACTAGGCTACCCTGCGCCTGATGACCCTATCTCGAGTCCATCAGACTGTTAAACAGCAATCACTGGCACATTAGAGGCTGCTGCTGCCTATATATATATATATATATGTATAGGCAGCAGCAGCCTCTAATGTGCCAGTGATTGCTGTTTAACAGTCTGATGGACTCGAGATAGGGTCATCAGGCGCAGGGTAGCCTAGTGGTTAGAGCATTGGACTAGTAACCGTAAGGTTGCAAGTTCAAATCCCCCGAGCTGACAAGGTATATATATATATAGACTTGAAATCACTGGCCACATTAATAATGGAACACTAGTCACTTTAACAATGTTTACATATCTTGCATTACTCATCTCATATGTATATACTGTATTCCATCCTATTCTACTGTATTAGAGTCTATGCCACTCTGACATTGCTCGTCCATATAATTATATATTCTTAATTCCATTTCTTTACTTAGATTTGTGTGTATTAGGTATATTTGGTGAAAATGTTAGATATTACTGCACTGTTGGAGCTAGAAACACAAGCATTTCGATACACCTGCAATAACATCTGCTAAGCACGTGTATGTGACCAATAACATTTTATTTGATTTGTGTATACTGAACAAAAATGTAAAACCCAACATGCAACAATTTCTAAGATTTTACTGAGTTACAGTTCATTTAAGGAAATCATTCAATTGAAATAAATTAATTTGGCCCTAATCTATGGATTTCCTGACTGGGCAGGGGCGCAGTCATTGGTGGGCCTTGGAGGACATAGGCCCACCCACTTGGGAAGCCAAGTCCGGCCAATGAGAATTTGTTTTTCCCCACAAAAGTGCTTTATTACAGACAGAAATACTCCTCAATTTCATCAGCTGTCCGGGTGGCTGGTCTCAGCCAGATCGATCCTGCAGGTGAAGCCAAATGTGGAGGTCCTGGGCTGACGTGGTTACAGCTGGTCTGAGGTTGTGAGTTCAGTTGGATGTACTGCCAAATTCTCCAAAATGACATTGAAGGTGTCTTATGGTAGAGAAATTAAATTATCTGGCAACAGCTCTGGTGGACATTCCTGCAGTCAGCATACCAATTGCACTCTCCCGCAAAACCTGAGACATCTGTGGCATTGTGTTGTGTGACAAAACTGCACATTTCAGATAGACTTTTTATTGTCCCCAGCATGAGGTGCACCTGTGTAATGATTATGCTGTTTTAATCTGTTACAGGTTTTGTTTTTTTTCCTTTTATGTTGGACTTTTAGCACATATAGCATTTTAGAACGTAGGGTGCACAGATTGTTGTCACCTCGTCAGTCATTATGTGTTACACCTGCGCTGGTTTCCATGTCGTTAGTGGGAAGGTGTTTCAACGGTGTTGGCCCAGGTGCTATTTAGGAGTGGCTGGCCCAGTGCTCCAGTTCAGCTTGAGAGATGTTGGGAGACCTACACTTCACGTCAACTGAGGTACAATTTCAAGCTCAACCTAAATCATTTTGAAAGAAGCCTGAGTTTTGGTTTGCCCTGTTGGTTTTATTCCAAATTATTTTACTCCCTATCCTAAGTTGGTGTGGGTTTTTCTTTGAGTTTGTCTTTTTGGAAGCAAACCTAGTGGGCATCCATGGTGGGGGGTGTTTTTTAGAACCCCTTACTTGTGGCTTTGCCAATCTTCATTGGGCACCCACATACAGTGCCTTGCGAAAGTATTCGGCCCCCTTGAACTTTGCGACCTTTTGCCACATTTCAGGCTTCAAACATAAAGATATAAAACTGTATTTCTTTGTGAAGAATCAACAACAAGTGGGACACAATCACATGAAGTGGAATGACATTTATTGGATATTTCAAACTTTTTTAACAAATCAAAAACTGAAAAATTGGGCGTGCAAAATTATTCAGCCCCTTTACTTTCAGTGCAGCAAACTCTCTCCAGAAGTTCAGTGAGGATCTCTGAATGATCCAATGTTGACCTAAATGACTAATGATGATAAATACAATCCACCTGTGTGTAATCAAGTCTCCGTATAAATGCACCTGCACTGTGATAGTCTCAGAGGTCCGTTAAAAGCGCAGAGAGCATCATGAAGAACAAGGAACACACCAGGCAGGTCCGAGATACTGTTGTGAAGAAGTTTAAAGCCGGATTTGGATACAAAAAGATTTCCCAAGCTTTAAACATCCCAAGGAGCACTGTGCAAGCGATAATATTGAAATGGAAGGAGTATCAGACCACTGCAAATCTACCAAGACCTGGCCGTCCCTCTAAACTTTCAGCTCATACAAGGAGAAGACTGATCAGAGATGCAGCCAAGAGGCCCATGATCACTCTGGATGAACTGCAGAGATCTACAGCTGAGGTGGGAGACTCTGTCCATAGGACAACAATCAGTCGTATATTGCACAAATCTGGCCTTTATGGAAGAGTGGCAAGAAGAAAGCCATTTCTTAAAGATATCCATAAAAAGTGTTGTTTAAAGTTTGCCACAAGCCACCTGGGAGACACGCCAAACATGTGGAAGAAGGTGCTCTGGTCAGATGAAACCAAAATTGAACTTTTTGGCAACAATGCAAAACGTTATGTTTGGTGTAAAAGCAACACAGCTCATCACCCTGAACACACCATCCCCACTGTCAAACATGGTGGTGGCAGCATCATGGTTTGGGCCTGCTTTTCTTCAGCAGGGACAGGGAAGATGGTTAAAATTGATGGGAAGATGGATGGAGCCAAATACAGGACCATTCTGGAAGAAAACCTGATGGAGTCCTGAGACTGGGATGGAGATTTGTCTTCCAACAAGACAATGATCCAAAACATAAAGCAAAATCTACAATGGAATGGTTCAAAAATAAACATATCCAGGTGTTAGAATGGCCAAGTCAAAGTCCAGACCTGAATCCAATCGAGAATCTGTGGAAAGAACTGAAAACTGCTGTTCACAAATGCTCTCCATCCAACCTCACTGAGCTCGAGCTGTTTTGCAAGGAGGAATGGGAAAAAATGTCAGTCTCTCGATGTGCAAAACTGATAGAGACATACCCCAAGCGACTTAACAGCTGTAATCGCAGCAAAAGGTGGCGCTACAAAGTATTAACTTAAGGGGGCTGAATAATTTTGCACGCCCAATTTTTCAATTTTTGTTAAAAAAGTTTGAAATATCCAATAAATGTCGTTCCACTTCATGATTGTGTCCCACTTGTTGTTGATTCTTCACCAAAAAATACAGTTTTATATCTTTATGTTTGAAGCCTGAAATGTGGCAAAAGGTCGCAAAGTTCAAGGGGGCCGAATACTTTCGCAAGGCACTGTATGTTTTATTTAATTTAATTAACTAGGCCAGTCAGTTAAGAACAAATTCTTATTTACAATGAGGGCCTACCCCAGCCAATCCCTAACGACGCTCCACCAATTGTGTGCCGCCCTATGGGACTCCCAATCACGGCCGGTTGTGATACAGCCTAGAATTGAACCAGGGTCTAGCACTGAGATGGTGTCTTAGACCGCTGCGCCACTCGGGAGCCCCAAAACTATGAACGCAACATGTAAAGGGTTGGTCCCATGTTTCATGAGCTGAATTAAAAGATCCTAACATTTTTCGATATGCACAAAAATCTTATTTCTCTCATAACGTGCACAAATTTGTTTACATCCCTGTTAGTGAGCATTTCTCACTGAGTGCCCACATGGGTGCCTTTCAGAACCCCTTTCTGTTTTGTTTGGTGGTAAGTGATTTTCTTTGGTAGTTCCCTTTGTTGTGAGCGACATTTTGAGTTTGTCTTGGGGGAATGTAACCTGTCAGGTGGATGGATTATCTTGGCAAAGGAGAAATGCTCACCAACAGGGATGGAAACAAATTTGTGCACAACATTTTTGAGAAACAAGCTTTTTGTGCATATGGAACATTTCTAGGATCTTTTATTTCAGCTCATGAAACATGGGACCAACGCTCTACATGTTGCGTTTATATTTCTGGGGCTCCCGAGTGGCACAGCGGTCTAAGGCACTGCATCTGCGTGCTAGACCCTGGTTATATTCCAGGCTGTATCACAACCGGCGTTTTATATTTTTGTTCAATATATTTATATAACCCAGCTATAGTATATGCCCAGGTGTCGAATACACTCAGAACTGGTGTAGAATACACTCCGAACAGGTGCAGAATACATTCAGAATGGAACAGTACAATGGCATTCATCAAAAGAATCAAGGTCATCTCTGCGAACATCACAACACCAATACATTTTTAGTCACAATGGTCGGAACATCTCACATCCATTTTAACTACTGAAACTCTGACTCTGATAATGTCACAGGATAATGCGTCTTTCAGCAGGAGGAAATCTATAGCCTTGATCCTTCAGCTAGGCAAGAAGATAGATTAAATATTTGGAAGACAGCAGAGTAGGAACATAGTCAAATCCCACTTTACGTTCATCCTAAAAAAAGGATCTTGGTGTGTGTGTGTGCCTGTATGCCTCTGTGCGTGCATGCCTGTCCATGCGTGCGAGTATGCATGCTCATGTGCGTGTGTTTAATTGTTAATGATAGGAATTCCCCAACAGGTTTGTGTTAAAAGGATCTCAGTAGAAACAGGGAACATCTGCCAATGGTAGAAATGCACAAGTGCAACAGCAGCACAAAGTGATTGGCACCAGGAAGTTACACCCCACTTTGTAATAACATGGTGCTCTTTGGTCAAACGCCAAACGGGTCATTGCCTATTTAGACATAGCAGATCATTTTGTACATAAACAAACTATAATTATTTGCCTGGAGGTTGATCTTCGCATTAAAAATACTATTTGAACGTTACAACATTTAGAATATCTAATAATGCCGAATACATACATTTGAGTCATTTAGCAGACGGTCTTATCCAGAGCGACTTACAGAAGCAATTAGGGTTAAGTGCCTTGCTCAAGGGCACATCAACCAATGTTTTACCTTGTTGGGTCATGGACTCGAACCAGCGACCTTTGGGTAGCTGGCCCAACGCTCTAACCACTAGGCTACCTGACACTGCTTACGTCATCTGTTTAATTGGTTTTTAAAATGACCAACAATAAAGGAACAGCAATAAGTGATGAGCTGGTATAAATCATAGGCCAACAACAATTGACTTTGAAATCGGGTCTCAAAGCAACATAGGGGGTTTAAAGGGTGTGTGTATTTCAGTCAACAGATCTTAACCCAATTGAACACTTACCAGAGATTCTGAAGTAGCGACTGAGACGGCGTTTTCCACCACCATCAACAAAACACCAAATTATACTTTTTTTTGTGGAAGAATGGTGTTGCATCCCAACAACAGAGTTCCAGATATAGAATCTATGCCAAGGTGCATTGAAGCTGTTCTGGTTCAAGGGACCCAATGCCTTATTAACACACTTTATGTTGGTGTTTCCTTTATTTTGGCCGTTACTGTACCTCTAAGTGTTTCTTCCCACACCAATGTAACACAATCCATTTCTTCCCATACCAATATTTTATTTATTTATTTTTTATTTCACCTTTATTTAACCAGGTAGGCAAGTTGAGAACAAGTTCTAATTTACAATTGCGACCTGGCCAAGATAAAGCAAAGCAGTTCGACACATACAACGACACAGAGTTACACATGGAGTAAAACAAACATACAGTCAATAATACAGTATAAACAAGTCTATATACGATGTGAGCAAATGAGGTGAGATAAGGGAGGTAAAGGCAAAAAGGCCATGGTGGCAAAGTAAATACAATATAGCAAGTAAAACACTGGAATGGTAGATTTGCAATGGGAGAATGTGCAAAGTAGAAATAAAAATAATGGGGTGCAAAGGAGCAAAATAAATAAATAAATAAAATACAGTAGGGAAAGAGGTAGTTGTTTGGGCTAAATTATAGGTGGGCTATGTACAGGTGCAGTAATCTGTGAGCTGCTCTGACAGTTGGTGCTTAAAGCTAGTGAGGGAGATAAGTGTTTCCAGTTTCAGAGATTTTTGTAGTTTGTTCCAGTCATTGGCAGCAGAGAACTGGAAGGAGAGGCGGCCAAAGAAAGAATTGGTTTTGGGGGTGACTAGAGAGATATACCTGCTGGAGCGTGTGCTACAGGTGGGAGATGCAATGGTGACCAGCGAGCTGAGATAAGTGGGGACTTTACCTAGCAGGGTCTTGTAGATGACATGGAGCCAGTGGGTTTGGCGACGAGTATGAAGCGAGGGCCAGCCAACGAGAGCGTACAGGTCGCAATAGTGGGTAGTATATGGGGCTTTGGTGACAAAACGGATTGCACTGTGATAGACTGCATCCAATTTGTTGAGTAGGGTATTGGAGGCTATTTTGTAAATGACATCGCCAAAGTCGAGGATTGGTAGGATGGTCAGTTTTACAAGGGTATGTTTGGCAGCATGAGTGAAGGATGCTTTGTTGCGAAATAGGAAGCCAATTCTAGATTTAACTTTGGATTGGAGATGTTTGATATGGGTCTGGAAGGAGAGTTTACAGTCTAACCAGACACCTAAGTATTTGTAGTTGTCCACGTATTCTAAGTCAGAGCCGTCCAGAGTAGTAATGTTGGACAGGCGGGTAGGTACAGGTAGCGATCGGTTGAAGAGCATGCATTTAGTTTTACTTGTATTTAAGAGCAATTGGAGGCCACGGAAGGAGAGTTGTATGGCATTGAAGCTTGCCTGGAGGGTTGTTAACACAGTGTCCAAAGAAGGGCCAGAAGTATACAGAATGGTGTCGTCTGCGTAGAGGTGGATCAGAGACTCACCAGCAGCAAGAGCGATCTCATATAACGACCTCAATATAACACTTACTTTCTGTTCAAAAGTCTATCGTTCCATACAGTCTATCCTTGGCTACATAATTCACAATGCATAGGCTATATCCACACTTTGACATGGGAGATTTATTCAACAACCATTTAGCAGTAGTTACCTTCTTACTAGTGACTGCCAAGAAGAGATTTTTACTTTTGTTAAGTCATCATTGTTAAGCTATCAGGAAGATTACCTAGATACAGTATTATAGGACAGGAGAGGGAGGGTTTCTGTGCTACATCAAACCCCACAATGTCCAGTCAGCTAATTGATTAACCCCTAGCTGTCTCACATTTACCTATGTAAATTGGAATTTGAAGAGCACCAACATAAGGATGTCATAACCAGTACATAAGTGTGTATTGAAGTCTTTATGTAATGTTACCACTTTATCAATGTTAAGGGCCTTTTCCCATGTAGGCCCTACACAAGTGTTTTTCTCAAAGCTGGTGGTATTAGTCTATGTTAATGAACTGTGGATAGAAGAATGGATGAATGGCTGGTTGCTAAGTCAGTCACTAAACTCCTCACCGCAGACCTATTCTGTGAGCCGTTAATTGGGGGTAGGTCCATTAAGTCAAGAGAAGCTTGTTCAGTCAGATGCCAGCAAGGCAGACTTTCTTGCCAACTGCTTCAGATTTGTTTTCACCTGGGCCGGTCAATGAATGTACTAACACCGCTTGGGTAACTTTCAGTAGGCTAACACTTGAACTAAAGTCTGCCACTATAATACATTAGGATGCGGTTATAATGCATTGTAACACTTGTCATAAGCATGTACGCATATGCACATTATTCAGGTTCCATTTATTAGTAATGGGTGATTGGTTATAGAGATATTACAGCTCTGTTCTTTTCCTCACTTCCATTTCCATTGATTACAGGACAATACTGCAGTATCACTACCATGCAACCGGACCAGGGAGTAAATGGTTAGAAATACTGCAAAGAAAATAAACTGAGACCCCTTCTGTGGTGTGAAATTGCCCACCACAAAGGAATTAATGAGGGATCCTTGCAGCGTAATTGTCTAATTATGTTGTTGGTTGGGCAGATGGGACTCTGCTTTAACTAGGACACATTGTGCTGTTTCCTCCCTCTCCAGACTCACAACAAAAGGCCAACCAGTGTGACAGTCAGCCTCTTCAGCAGCTAGGCAGCACAGAGGAGTGGGAGGTAGTGAAAGAAAGAAAAGAGAGAGGTGTAGGGGAGAGAGGGAACTACAGAGAGCGAGAGAGAGAGAAAATAAAGTAGAGAGTAGGGTAGAAAGAGCAAGCTGGAGAAGAAAAAACCTGTCTCTCTGGCTCTGTCACAGACAAACCATTCCTCCACTCGATGTTACCACAGAAACAAATGTATGGTGTAAACACTGTGGGGATTAGTGCTCCTGGGTTGTGAATCACTGCACTGTAATGAGGTTGGTTTACACCAGGCTTCTCCCCCCTCAGACTCCCCCTACCCAGCCAGGCTAGCTCAATACGTAGACCCTAATTAAAGACAAATCGGACACTTGATAATTGATCACATAGGTGGTCCGTGTGTGTGTGTGTATTGCCACTAAGACAAGAGTGAGAGAGAAACAGAGAAAAAGGATGGTGGAAGATATAGAGTGAGGGACGTAGGGAAGGAGGGTGGGTAAAATTAAATTGTGGAAGAGAAATTAAAGCAATACTTCAAGCAGTGTTTAAAGAACAGTATGATGGTATATGATACAACATATCATCACTCAGCTCACAATACAGATGTCACATTGATTGACAGCCAGGCTGTGTCGAGACTGGTCTGGGCCAACAGGATACTCATTACTGAAACAAGCCAGTCAGTAAGTGACAGCAGCATGGAGTCATGGACTATCGAGTATCTTTACAATTGTCATCACTACGGGGTGTCTGTCGATGGCAACCTAAATATGAATAAGTCTGTGGGCTCCGAGTTCCGAAATTGATTTTACCCAAAGCAAATTAATCATGGATAATGATCCATGGATAAAGGACATTAAACGGTAGAAATGAGACTTATGCCTACAGTATGTTAGGATGATGATTTGCTACTCAGGGGGTGAAAGACATGAGGAAAATAGGTTAGAGACCGTACAAACAAACGGTACATGGTGAATTGTAAATGGGGTTAGAGTGAGTACATGTAGAACACACCTGCATACCAGACAGAGTGAGGTTATACCCTAACAGAGTACCCTGAGCAGGTGCAGGGGGGGGGGTAAGATGAGACGTACGACCAGTGGTGCCTAATTTGTCCCAACTGTAATTAAGCTAAATTTCCACTGACAGCCTAGCTCTTTGCTCATTTTTTATTCCTACTGGTCATTTCCATGTAAAAGGACCCATGAGTACCAACGTTTATAGGATCACATTTAGTGTCAAATGAAAGCGAAGAGTCAATATTTGGGGGAAATTAAGGCATGGATATGTGTTTTTTTCATGAAGTATGAGGATTATGAAAGTTCAGAGAAGAAACAAGGTAGACCTACCAATGAGTGTTTTTAGTGAAAACAATTTTGGTTATTTATTAAGTGATTAAAAAGTGGCGCAGTGGTCTAAGGCATCGCTGTGCTTGAGGCGTCACTACAGACCCAGATTCGATCCCAGGCTGTGTCACAGCCGACAACCGGGAGTCCCATAGGGCAGTGCACAATTTTCCCAGCATCATCCGGGTTAGGGGAGGGTTTGACAGGAGGGGCCTTACTTGGCTCATCGAGCTCTAACGACTCCTTGTGGCGGGCCAGGTGCCAGTTGAACGGTGTTTCCTCTGACACATTGGTGCGGCTGGCTTCCGGGTTAAGCGGGAAGGTGTTGAGAAGCACGGTTAGGCAGGTCATGTTTCGGGGGACACATGCCCTTTCCTGAGCCCATTGGGGAGTTGCTGCGATGAAACAAGATCGCAATTGGATATCACGAAAAAGGGGGTACATTTTGCTACTAAATCGGCAACAGTTACCAAAAAAAAAACTGAAATTGGCCACAATGGGAATTCATAGTAGTCACAAACCAAAGTTGCAGTAGAGAAGATCACAGAGAAGAAATGTAAAGCATACTTCAGCATAGTACATTAGATCAAATGAAGAGAACAGTATAACGTTATAATGTTACGTTCGTTGGAGGAATTAGACCAAGGTGCAGTGTGGTAGGCGAACATCTTACTTTATTAAAATGAACACCAAAAAACACCAAAATACAAAAACGTACGTAAAGTTCTGCAGGCTACACAGCACCTATACAAAATCAAGATCCCGCAAACTAAGGTGGAAAACAGGCTACCTAAGTATGATCCCCAATCAGAGACAACGATAGACAGCTGCCTCTGATTGGGAACCATACCCAGCCAACAAAGAAACAGAAAAACTAGAATGTCCACCCAAATCACACCCCTACCTAACCAAATAGAGAAATAAAAAGGCTCTCTAAGGTCAGGGCGTCACAGTACCCCCCCCCCCCCCCCCCCCCCAAAGGTGCGAACTCCGGCCGCAAAACCTGACTCCATGTGGGAGGGTCCGTGTGGGCATCTAGCCTCGGTGGCGGCTCTGGTTCTGGACATAGACCCCGCTCCTTTTGCTGATCCCTCCGCTTCCGTGGAACCGGACCGCCGACCGTCGCCAGAGGCTTCGTGCCATGGATCGTCACTGGAGGCCCCGTGCCACGGATGTCACTGTAGGCTTCGTGCCACGGATCATCACTGGAGGCTTTGTGCCACGGATCGTCACTGGAGGCTTCGGGCCGTGGATCGCCACTGGAGGCTTCGGGCCGTGGATCGCCACTGGAGGCTTCGGGCCGTGGGTCGCCACTGGAGGCTTCGGGCCGTGGGTCATCACTGGAGGCTACGGGCCGTGGATCATCTCAGGAGGTTCCGGAATGTGGACTATCCTTGGAGGTTCTGGACTGTGAAACGTCGCCGGAAGCTCTGGACTGGGAACTGTCACCGGAAGCTCTGTGCGTGGGGCTGGCACTGGTGGTACCTGGGCTGGTGACACGCACCTCAGGATGAGTGCGAGGAGCAGGCACAGGACGTACTGCAATGGGGAGGAGCACTGGGAACACAGTGCGTAGAGCCGGCGCAGGATATATTGGACCGTGGTGACGCACTGGAGGGTAGAGCTGGCACAAGTGAGTATCCTGGCTGGATACTCACTTTAGCCCGGCAAGTGCAGGGCGCTGGCACAGGACGCACTGGGCTGTGAAGGCGCACTGGCGACACTGTGCGTAGAGCCTTGTCCCCTGCCATAACCTCCTCCCATGTCCATGATGTCCTCCATTCACTTTTCTCCCGGGCACAGGATCCCTGCTCCTCCTGGCCATGCTGCTTGGTCCTCTTGTGGTGGGATCTTCTGTTACGTTCGTTGGAGGAATTAGACCAAGTATGCGAACATCTTACTTTATTAAAATGAACACAGAAAAACAACAAAATACAAACACGTACGTAAAGTTCTGCAGGCTACACAGCACCTATACAAAATCAAGATCCCACAAACTAAGGTGGAAAACAGGCTGCCTAAGTATGATCCCCAATCAGAGACAACGATAGACAGCTGCCTCTGATTGGGAACCATACCCGGCCAACAAAGAAACAGAAAAACTAGAATGCCCACCCAAATCACACCCCGACCTAATCAAATAGAGAAATAAAAAGGCTCTCTAAGGTCAGGGCGTGACAACTGAGCTCTACTGTACAGTACTGAGCTCAACTGTACAGTACTGAACTATACTGTACTGAACTATACTCAGTTTTTCTTTACTCTACTGAGCTAGGGGTGTGAACATTTTAAAGTTAAAATGAAATTGGCGGGGAGTGAGCCGGCAACCGAAGGGTGACTGGCATCAAAATCTCTGGTGCAACCTATTGCTGATGTTCTCTTCAGAAAGGAATTTACCCTCCTAAAACTGCACATTGGGTGCTACACTTCTACTGCCCTCTGCTCCAGTCTTTCCAACCTAATGTGTGTGTGTGTGTTTAAACACACGTGTGCATATACAGTAGCTGTCAAAAGTTTGGACACACCTACTCATTCAAGGGGTTTTATTTATTTGTATATTTTCTACATTGTATAATAATAGTGAAGACATCAAAACTGTGAAATAACACATATGGAATCATGTAGTAACAAAAAAAAGTGTTAAGCAAATAAAAATGTTAATTTTAGAATCTTATGACAGCTTTGCACACTCTTGGCATTCTCTCAATCAGCTTCATGAGGAATGCTTTTCCAACAGTCCCGAAGGAGTTCCCACATATGCTGAGCCCTTGTTGGCTGCTTTTCCATCACTCTGCGGTCCAACTCATCCCAAACCATCTCAATTGGGTTGAGGTCGGGTGATTGTGGAGGCCAGGTCATCTGATGCAGCACTCCATCACTCTCCTTTTTGGTCAAATAGCCCTGACACAGCCTGGAGGTGTGTTGGGTTATTGTTCTGTTGAAAAAATAATGCTAGTCCCACTAATCGCAAGCCAGATGGGATTGCGTGTCACTGCAGAATGCTGTGGTAGCCATGCTGGTTAAGTGTTCCTTGAATTCTAAATAAATCACTGACAGTGTCACCAGCAAAGCACCCCCACACCTTCTCCTTCATGCTTTACGTGTGAACCACACATGCAAAGATTATCCATTCACCTACTCTGCATCTCACAAAGACACGGTGGTTGGAACCAAAAATCAGACCAAAAAGATAGATTTCCACTGGTCTATTGTCCATTGCTTCCGTTTCTTGGCCCACGTAAGTCTCTTCTTATTATTTGTGTCATTTAGTAGTGGTTTCTTTGCAGCAATTCGACACTGAAGGCCTGTCTCCCCTGAACAGTTGATGTCGAGATGTACGGTTGAAGTCGGAAGTTTACATACACCTAGGTTGGAGTCATTAAAACTCGTTTTCAACCACCCCACAAATCTCTTGTTAACAAACTATAGTTTTGGCAAGTCAGTTAGGACATCTACTTTGTACATGAAACAAGTCATTTTTCCAACAATTTTTTACAGACAGATTATTTCAATTATAATTCACTGTATCACAATTCCAGTGGGTAAGAAGTTTACATACACTAAGTTGACTGTGCCTTTAAACAGCTTGGAAAATTCCAGAAAATTATGTCATGGCTTTAGAAGCTTCTGATAGGCTAATTGACATTATTTGAGTCAATTGGAGCTGTACCTGTGGATGTATTTCAAGGCCGACCTTCAAAATCAGTGCCTCTTTGCTTGACATCATGGGGATTTTGTTTTTTAAATACCACGTGCATCTGTACAAACAATAGTATGCAAGTATAAACACCATGGGACCACGCAGCAGTCATACCGCTCAGGAAGGAGACACATTCTGTCTCCTAGAGATGAACGTACTTTGGTGCGAAAAGTGCAAATCAATCCGAAAACAACAGCAAAGGATCTTGTGAAGATGCTGGAGGACACCGATACAAAAGTATCTATACCAACAGTAAAACGAGTCCTATATTGACATAACCTGAAAGGCCGCTCAGCAAGGAAGAAGCCACTGCACCAAAACAGCCATGAAAAAGCCACACTACAGTTTGCAACTGCACATGGGGACAAATATCGTACTTTTTGGAGAAATGTCCTCTGGTCTGATGAAACAAAAATAGAACTGTTTGGCCATAATGACCATCGTTATGTTTGGAGGAAAACGGGGGAGGCTTGCAAGCCGAAGAACACCATCCCAACCGTGAAGCACACCATCCCAACCGTGAAGCACAGGGGTGGCAGCATCAGGCTGTGGGGGTGCTTTGCTGCAGGAGGGACTGGTGCACTTCACAAAATAGATGGATTAATGAGGAAGGGAAATGATATGGATATACTGAAGCAACATCTTTAAAGCTTGGTCTCAAATGGGTCTTCCAATTGGACAATGACCCCAAGCATACTTCCAAAGTTGTGGCAAAATGGCTTTAAGACAACAAAGTCAAGGTATTGGAGTGGCCATCACAAAGCCCTGACCTCAATCCTATAGAACATTTGTGGGCAGAACTGAAAAAGCGTGTGCGAGCAAGGAGGCCTACAAACCTGACTGAGTTACACCACCTCTGTCAGGAGGAATGGGCCAAAATTCACCTAAATTCACTTATTGTGGAAAGCTTGTGGAAGGCTACCCGAAATGTCTGACCCAAGTTAAACAATTTAAAGGCAATGTTACCAAATACTAATTGAGTGTATGTACATTTCTGACCCACTGGGAATGTGATGAAAGAAATACAAACTTAATTAATTCTCTCTACTATTATTCTGACACAGGCTGTGTCAGGGCTATTTGACCAAGAAGGAGAGTGATGGAGTGCTGCACCCCAAAGTGGTGATTCTAACTGACCTAAGACAGGGACTTTTTACTCTGATTAAATGTCAGGAATTGTGAAAAACTGAGTTGAAATGTATTTGACTAAGGTGTATGTAAACTTCTGACTTCAACTACACATGTTTTATTGTAAAGACAAGGGGCCCACTCAGCATTCCTCTAGATATGAACAGCTCAGCTTGACAGATGCATGTGGGTAGCAAAATATCTTAGACAGTGGAACTCCAATCTGATTATAGCTGTGATCTAATCAGCCATGAATTCATCTTGCAAAGAGGAGAGGCAAAAAGAAAATAACCGTAGAGAACAATTATCAAAAATCTCACAGCAGTACATTAAAATTCTAATTAGGACATAGGACTATTATCTTAATTGCTAAGGAGATGCACATCAAAACAAGGTTAATAAATGGTCCCGTGACGTGCAAAGGAACACGCTGTGGGAACCGCTTTAACATTCAATGAATCTGCTTGACTTGTTCCGCACGAGAGGCATTTCACTTAGGAGTGTTTCCACCCCTCTTAGGTGCTGATAAACCTAGTTGTGAAGTCAAGGAGCAGGCCTATCGGCGCAAACAGCCTATCAAATCATTCAAATGTATTTATAAAGCCCTTTTTACATCAGCAGTTGTGACAAAGTGCTTTACACTTGTGTTCCCAGGTCTAGATTCCAAAGAGCAAGCCTACAACAGAATAAACATTTTAACTGCTGTAAATGTATTTTACATTTATTTAAGCACATCTTGCAAATTGCCCCAAAAATAATTTTAGATGGGAATTATACAATGTGTTATGTACAACTTCTAGCGAATCTTCAAATCGAGTCTCAAGCAACAGCCAGTCCTATGGTACAGTAGACTACATATTGCTGGTTGTAAATTCAGGCTGACAGCGCCACTATTATCACGGTCCCAGACACTTCCTTTCAAAACGCACAAAATCTGATGGACCAAAACATCAAACATGGCCTTTGTTAGCCAATACAGGAAGACTGGGAGTAACTCCCAGTGTATAGACATTGGCTTGATCTATCAACCAATCATCTCCCACAACACACCTCGCAGTCATGTGATTTGCTAAAGTTAAGTGATGACAAATACTTTATTCTATTGTCACTCCCAGTAAGGTCAACTTTGAATCGTATCCCAGGCTTATATGTGCAATAGCCTGGGGACGAGGTTAGCACCAGTGTAACTCTGCAGACCTAAGACAGACAGCAGTGTACAAGGGCTAAAAATGATAGGGAAAGAGCACACCATTAAACATGGATTTATGAAGCAGGCCAGACACTGGGTGGCATCCAAAATGGCACCCTATTCCCTATGTAGTGCACTACTTCTAACCAGGGCCTATAGGGCTCTGGTCAAAAATAGTGCAGTACGTATATATGGAATAAGGTGCCATTTGGGACACATCCTGGGGCCATGTATTGCAGACTGAGTTATGTAGCACTCAACAACAGTATGATGTCAAGTGCCCCCCAAATGGTACACTATTCCCTATGTAGTGCATTACATTTGAGAGGCCTATCGGGCCTGGTCACAAGATGTGCACTATAAAGGGAATAGGGTACCCTTTGGGGGACACAATGATGTCCAGGACTAAATCACAGGTCATATTGGCTGATCCACTACTCCACATACACTCCAACTGGTTCAAGCAGACCTGGGTTCAACTAATATTTGTAATAATTGAAAATCCTTTCTCTGTCCTTGATTGAGCTCGTCTGGGGCAATATTCATATTTATTTTAATTGCATTTAACCTTTATTTAACTAGTAAGTCAGTTAAGAACAAGTTCTTATTTACAATGACGGCCTACCAAAAGTCAAAAGGCCTCCTGCTGGGACAGGGGGCTGGGATTAAACATTTAAAAAAATATAGTACAAAACACACATTACGACAAGAGGGACAACACAACACTACATAAAGAGAAATCTAAGACAACACAGCATGGTAGCATCACAACATGACAACACGGTAGCAACACAACATGGTAGCAGCACAAAACATGGTACGAACATTATTGGGCACAGACAACAGTATAACAAATTGAATAGTTCAAAAAGTGCAAACCCTGCCTATCTGGTACTTCTAAAATTTTAGATAGTCCTACTGTTTCAAATAAACTACATTCTCCAGGCGGTTAAAGAGGCATCAAATCCCTAAAACTGAGGGGTTTGTGAAGAAAAGAGTAGTTTGACTTTAAAAGGGGGAAAATATTTCTTGCCACCCACAGACTTTCACTTTTTTCATATTTTTTTTTTACTCGCAAATCTTAATTGGAAAGAGTTGTACTTTGATACAGCACTACCATTTCTCCTGAGATCCTGTCAGTAATTACACTGTGTGCGTTCCAAATCGCACCCATAGGACTCTGGTCAAAAGTAGTGTGTTATATAGGGAATAGTGTGCCATTTGGGACTTAGCCAGTGTTATGTGTGGCAGTAAGTAAGTAATACACGCACACTGCCACACGCACACTGCCACACCAACAGCCATTTCCAAACATTAAATTCCTGACAGAACATAATAAACAATAGATATGTAATGTTTTTTCAGGGAGACACTGAGATTCCTCTGGTAGCATGCATCTGTTGAGTGGATACCAGGGGCGCAACTTTTATTGTTTTATCATTGGAATATGATACAAAATAATGCAACGTTGTGCTTTAGGACCATGCGGACACCTCCAAGCGGTCGGGTAGGCTGTTTGGAGTGTTTATCTGACAAAATAAAATCACAATATGTGACTCGTTTCAGGAAAATAGGCGTATGTCGCGGGTTACTACTTTCATGTGCATTATTAACAGACTTGTATGCCATATGTAAATATGAATACAATTGTTAAATGATGAACCTAGTTGGTTTAGCCACAAAAAAAGGACAGCAACCTTCCCGTTAGCCTTGATTGGCTGAGATAATGAGTGGGCTAGACATGCCGAGAGATGAATTGGGATTGGTCTGCCATATAGCACGCTTATGTCTATTTGAGCTGGTCAGAATGTGTAGTTAATCCTGTCTAATGCTGCTTTTTTATGTATCGCATAGTAGAATTGCATAAGAGGACTGAGTTTTGAAATCAGTGGAATTAGAGTAAACACCTGTCTCCGGATTACATCCCCAGTATCTCAACTTGCACATTCATTTTCTGCACATCCTACCATTCCAGTGTTTAATTGCTATATTGTAATTACTTTGCCACCATGGCCTATTTATTGCCTTACCTCTCTTATCCTACCTCATTTGCACACGCTTTATATAGATTTGTCTACTCTATTATTGATTGTATGTTTGTTTATTCCATGTGTAACTCTGTGTTGTTGTATGTGTCGAACTGCTTTGCTTTATCTTGGCCAGGTCGCAGTTGCAAATGAGAACTTGTTCTCAACTAGCCTACCTGGTTAAATAAAGGTGAAATAAATAAATAAAATAAACATGTATGGTCTTATTATTCATATCTCAGAGCCATTTGCTTTGCAAGTTATAGCCTAATGTTAGCTAGCTAACATTGAATCTGGTTGGTTAGATACCTGCAGATTCAAGCAGGGTAGTGACGTCATGAGTTAAGACTATGGTTCATTGTTTAGCTAGCTACATGTCTTAACAGAAGACTCCACTGTGCAAGTAACCATTTCAATATAACGTTCATTATGTCACTAAGACAACTGTCAATAGACGTAGCTGGTAAATTTCCTCTGGCCATCTACTCTGATTTCAGAGCATTCTCGTCTGAGTGTGCCAGAGCGCAGAATAACTGACACCTTTACAATCGCTCAACACCCATTGAAAATATTCTGTGTCAGTAAACGTCGGCAAAAAAAACGTAAATTGTTGCCAGCAGCACAGTTGCAGTCACCAATGCTCTGAATAACATAAAAACAGGCTAACCAGCTCTGCTAGGGAGAGTAAAATGGTCAGTGAGCTTTTCTCTCATTTGTGTCTGAAAATAGCTAGCAAGCTAGCCAACATTAGCCAGTTAGCTTGGGTGCTTTACAGTTGTTGTTAGGATAGAACACTTGGATCAATTCTTAAAGAGATGGGTGGGGCTAAAGCTTAAGAGGGTGTGATCGAAGCTGAATGGGTGTAGACAAAGAATAGCTCTCCAGTAGGTACCAAAACATTCAAAGGCCATTTTCTCAAAAGGTTACAAGTTCATCAACTTTCAAAGCAGAATTACTTTCCCATCGTTCCTCAAATGCAGTGTATGATATACCAGTTTGTAGCTGTGTCTCTGCCTTTATCCAATGTAAAAAAATATATATTTCTACATAAGACGAAATCAAGGCAGTCGGTCACATATGTCCCCCTCACTTTCAAATCAAAAGTTACACCACTGGTGGTTACCCACGTCATACTGTAAAACACACAGTATGCACGCATGCAGGCACACACACACTTTTCTCTATTCGCTCTTAATGAATGGCGGCCCCTGGAATTTCCTCCTCCCTGCTAGCCCAGCTCTTCTAGTATACAGTGTACCAGCCAGGACCGACAGCTCTTATCATTCCTGAGAAAGCAAAAGCTGCTTGGGGATCGCTTTACAATTCTCAGGGGCTGGAATAACCCGATGTTGAACAGATCCCGCTCGCTGATCCCCCTGTATTGGGTTAGGAACGTGTGAAGGAGCCTGTTGGGAATGAGCTAGTGTGGATATCAACATCCTCACTTTGTGTTTCTCTGGCTGAGCACTGAGCAGATTGTCTGACTTGATTAGTCTTTGCCACCCCCCCGGCCTCAGCGCTCGGGCTAGACCGCCCCTCTATCTCCCAAGCCCCTCTAGACACGGGTATCAGCATGTCAGAAGAGGAAAGTGCCCTCTCTCTCCCCTAGTCTCAAGGTGTAGGCCATTACACTGAGTGAGAGCACTGTAAGTTAATAGGATTTGCTCCCCATCAAGAGACTGAGCTATTTCCTGCTGGTGCCGTTACAGGCCAGAGCACAAAAATAAATGTTGCTTTATTCAACACTATTAAGCTTCTACCACCCCCACCCCTCCTCACCACCACCCACTTTGACCCACCCCTCCTTTTTACCCTTGTCGGCCTGTCTGTTATTACTCAGGGAGGTTGTGCTCTACCTCTATCCCTCACTCTCCTTGCTTTTCTCAAACTGACGGTAAAAAGTCAAAGGCTGGCACTTTTTGTTTAAAGGAGCCATTTGTTCAGGTGAAACTTGCATGGTAGGCAGCTAGAGCCGGGGCCCAGGCCTGGCTATTGGGCAGAAAATTAACTAAGGTGATTTCAGATAAATCAAATGGACTATGGATATAGCATGGAGGGTAATCATTGAAGAATAATTGCCAGGGAGCGTTGTATAATGTATTCTTCTCCTCAGAGGTAAAACCTTGTACAGAGGAGGGATAATAGAGTAAGAGGATCTGCATATAAAATATGTTTGCTGCTCAAACCTTTAACGCCAAGCTTAACCTTGGCCCCAGACAGTAATTACGCTGTTAATTGTCAACTGATCTGAGGACTGACGAGTGCTGAGGAGTAGAGCAGAGAACTGAGGAGTATGAAAGATATCCATTAGGTAAAAAACTAAAAAAAACTCCCACAATGGATCATAGGCCATCGGTCAGACTCTACCATACATGAGGGGAAATTACCTAGGTTGTTAGGGTTCTATACTACTGCTCTCGATGCTTGTCACTCACTACTCTGCATTAAACGCTTATATGGATGTCAGTGATGTTGGGAGAAGTAAGTACAGTTGAAGTCGGAAGTTTACATATACCTTAGGCAAATACATTTAAACTCAGTTTTTCACAATCCCTAACATTTAATCTTGGTAAAAATGTCCTGTCTATGGTCAGTTAGGATCACCATTTTATTTTAAGAAAGTGAAATGTCAGAATAATAGGATGAGAGAATGATTCATTTCAGCTTTTATTTCTTTCATCACATTCCCAGTGGGTCAGAACATACACTAAATTAGTATTTGGTAGCATTGCCTTCAAAATGTTTAACTTGGGTCAGGCATTTCGAGTAGCCTTCCACAAACTTCCCACAATAAGTTGGGTGAATTTTGGCCCATTTCCCCTAACAGAGCTGGTGTAACTGCGTCAGGTTTGTAGGGTCCTTGTTCGCACACGCTTTTTCAGTTCTGCCCACAAATCTTCTATTGGATTGAGGTCAGGGCTTTGTGATGGCCACTCCAATACCTTTACTTTGTTGTCCTTAAGCCATTTTGCTACAACTTTGGAAGTATGCTTGGGGTCATTGTCCAATTGGAAGACCCATTTGCGACCAAGCTTTAACTTCCTGACTGATGTCTTGAGATGTTGCTTCAATATATCCATATAATTTCCCTCCTCATGATGTCATCTATTTTGTGACGTGCACCAGTCCCTCTTGCAGCAAAGCACCCCCACAACATGATGCTGCCACCCCCGTGCTTCACGACTGGGATGGTGTTCTTCGGCTTGCAAGCCTCCCCCTTTTCCTCCTAACATAACGATGGTCATTATGGCCAAACAGTTATATTTTTGTTTCATCAGACCAGAGGACATTTCTCCAAAGAGTACGATATTTGTCCCCATGTGCAGTTGCAAACCGTAGTGTGGCTTTTTTATGGCTGTTTTAGTGCAGTGGCTTCTTCCTTGCTGAGCGGCCTTTCAGGTTATGTCGATATAGGACTCGTTTTACTGTGGATATAGATACTTTTGTACCGGTTTCCTCCAGCATCTTCACAAGATCCTTTGCTGTTGTTCTGGGATTGATTTGCACCAAAGTACATTCATCTCTAGGAAACAGAACGCGTCTCCTTCCTGAGCGGTATGACGGCTGCGTGGTCCCACGGTGTTTATACTTGCGAACTATTGTTTGTACAGATGAACGTGATACCTTCAGGCGTTCGGAAATTGCTCCCAAGGATGAACCAGACTTGTGGAGGTCTTTTTTTGTTGTTGAGGTCTTGGCTGATTTCTTTTGATTTTTCCATGATGTCAAACAAAGAGGTACTGAGTTTGAAGGTAGGCCTTGAAATACAGCCACAGGTACACATCCATTTGACTCAAATGGATGTCAATTAGCCTATCAGAAGCTTCCAAAGACATGACATACTTTTCTGGAATTTTCATAGCTGTTTAAAGGCACAGTCAACTTTGTTAGTTAGATTACTTGTTGGTTATTACTGCATTGTCGGAACTAGAAGCACAAGCATTTCGCTACACTCACATTAACATCTGCTAACCATGTGTATGTGACAAATAAAATTTGATTTGATTTGATTTGAACTTAGTGTATGTAAACTTCTGACCCACTGGAATTGTGATACAGTGAATTATAAGTGAAAATCTGTCTAAACAATTGTTGGAAAAATTGCACAAAGTAGATGTCCTAACCGACTTGCCAAAACAATAGATTGTTAACAAGTAATTTGTAGAGTTGTTGAAAAACGAGTTTTAATGACTCCAACCTAAGCATATGTAAACTTCCGACAACTGTATTTTGGAATAAAAAGTCAAGACAATGTTGGTCTTTGGAGGTGTTAAAACCTTAAATGGCCATACAGCCAGTTTGGATTTCACAATACACGTAAGCAGCACAACTCTCTCCCAGAGATGTCTAAACATCTTCAGTCAGTGAGCGGAGACAGTGCAGCCATACAAACCCAGTGGGAGCGCTTGGAATAATCTAGGCGATGTTAATGATGCAATTTATATGTGAGGGGACTGTTGTTTGGCAGGCTCTTTCCATCTGAGCGGTGCTTCTCTAGCTCTCCCTCCCTCCCTTCTTCCATCCCTCCCTCCCAGCAGCCAGCTAGCACCCCCCCCGCCTGGTGGAGGGGGTGGAGTAGGAGGTTGTCAGAGCCGAGTGAAAAGAGAGTGAGCACGCCACTGATAAGAGCCATTACTATTAGTGTGTCTGTCACCTGCTGTGAGTCATCCAGCCTACCTGCCTCTCCCTCGCCGCACATCCCTCTCTCTTTCTCACCCCCCCCCCCCGCTTTCCTCAGGGCGCATCACTTCAAAATTGTATTCACCTACACATTTTTCCATCTAGTCACAGATACTCTGTGTGTTAGCAAACTAGAAACTACACTTCCAAAACCAACAGTAGGTTGCTAGGCATCTCTCTTCAATACAGGTGGCTGATTTAGGCCGACCAACAGTAGATAGCTAGGCCTCTCCAATACAGGTGGCTGATTTAGGCCTATTACTGAAGCTACTAATAATAACCACAATCGTCTGTTGATCAAAATAACTATGGCTATTAATGGTTATTAGTCTAATGATAAATAACTGAATCAGTCTAGCCTAATTATTATTTTGGCAATAAAAATACCCTTTCAAATGCAGTCGTTAGTAATTATACAGTAATACAAATCAGAAATTACATAGCCTATTCCTTCATGATTCATTATAGTTTTATAGAGTGTTGCAATAGTAAGTTCCACAGAGCTCATTAAACTCCTGACCTTGGTAGAAATTAACTGTAATTGTAGCCTCTGTATTTTCTTCCAATCTTTTTAACCCAAATATTTAAAGCTGTTTTTCCTTTAGTTGCTATGCAACACTTCAACCACAAGAGCAGGAGCATGCTGAGAATGTGCCAGATAAATACTAGCACCACAGCCGAGCCCTTCTCCCGAGGAAACACGAGAAGAGAGGCAGAGACACATAAAAATAGTCACATGTTAATGTAGCCTAATGGTTGGTTTGCGTAAAATGCATTATAATTGTTGCATTCATCATTGTGTCAATTGACCCCATGTCAACAGATAATTTGAGCCAATGGTGGGAGTAACGAGACACTGTTTATAGTACAGGTTCTGATCCCATCCCAAAGCCATATGAGCAGTTTCAATTTTCATTGCCGGAGAACCAACACTTACAAGACACAGCCCTTAGCTACAGCATAAAGCAATGTGGCAGGCATGCCAAGTGCCCTGTGAGATACATCACTGGGTAATTTGACGTGAGAACGCTGACAGATATGCGCATGGCCTTACGTTTCACAAGTCTTTTCATATTTCTGTCAGAGTTAGCCCAGAGTCCCGACAAACAGTACAACAGCCAGAACAAACCCAGTAGGCCAATGGGTATACAAGCCTTCTATTCCAGATCCTCTACAACCAAGGAATCAAGGACTCGTTACGCAAGACATCACATTCAATTCCACAGCAGCGCCAGGCAGGCTCTGAGGCCAGATGATACATATCGAGTGTGTCGGTCTCCCGAGCATTCAATGTTAATCAACACTCTTTTCCAATGCATACTTATGAGTTACTCCCCTCCGTCTTCCTGCCGGCTGCTGAAATTAAGTCTGCAAATTTGACGGCAAATTAACCTCAACAGCAATGGTAATACGTCACCTATACAACAAACTGTGATGTTTCTCTAACCCAGCTAGAGCAAATACAGATGACAATTGCTGTAAATATGTGTAAGAATGGAATAGATACATTTTCTTAAAAAAACATTTTGGGTGTTATTTTATTGGGTGTAGGCTAAGTATTAAGCCATCAGTTGTTAACAAATCCTTCTGAAATAAGAAATTGAATAAAATCACCCAGTTACCAGTTATCCTCTTGATCATAAAGCCTAAAGATTAAAACGCACACTAGTATTAACAGTAACATACAGTCACAGTAGTGGTGATGGGAGGGATGGGAGAGATGGTGGTGAATCACTTGCTCAAATGGGGCGGATGGGAAGATGTGGAATCCACAGAGGTCTCTTCACTTCATCATTGGGTAAATGGCAGTAATGTTCCAGGCAGACACGAGCTGCGACATCACAGCTGCTTCATGACGGGTGACACTGGAGCCCACGCATGAACACATCGCTCATCAAAGCAAATGAGGCGGCGCGTTTCGTTTCTTCCGCCCGCCGCCACTTCTGAGGGAAGAAAACAATCGAGGGAGCAAGGCCCTCCAACAAGTGCCTCGCTGTCTATTCTAACGACACGACGATGGAACACCTGGAATGCAGAGGAGTGGTGTTATGAGGGAAAAGAGGACTAGAGAATCCATTTGGTGTTCTCCCTCTTCTCTCACATCACAGATTAATGGGCTGTGACCCCTCCATAGCAGGGGAATGGGGTATGAATGAGGGCTAAGCCTTAATGCGCTGTGACCCCTCCATAGCAGGGGAATGGGGTATGAATGAGGGCTAAGCCTTAATGCGCTGTGACCCCTCCATAGCAGGGGAATGGGGTATGAATGAGGGCTAAGCCTTAATGGGCTGTGACCCCTCATAACAGGGGAATGGGGTATGAATGAGGGCTAAGCCTTAATGCGCTGTGACCCCTCCATAGCAGGGGAATGGGGTATGAATGAGGGCTAAGCCTTAATGCGCTGTGACCCCTCCATAGCAGGGGAATGGGGTATGAATGAGGGCTAAGCCTTAATGGGCTGTGTGTTTAAAAATGGGCTGTGACCCCTCCATCGCAGGGGAATGGGGTATGAACGAGGGACAGCGGTGGGATCATAGCACTACTGGAGGTGTTGCAATTAACCCGTCTTAAAATCACACACGCACGCACACGCACACACACACACACACACACACACTTAAACCTGTGTTTAAACAAACAAGAGGCTTTGTTTGTACTTGAGCTCTGGTGTACTTGAGCTCTGTTCCGCGATGGGTGAGAGAAACTCCAAAGGCTCACCAGGGGTCTGCTTTTAATCAGGCATTAGTATTCTCATTTAAGTACAGCTGCACTGGGACACACACACACACACACACACCAGAGAGAGAGAGAAAGAGAGAGAGCGCGCACGCGCGAGTGATCAAGAAATCAAAGCTCTTCAGTTAAAGTAAAGAACAATTTGTTTTTTAAGGGCTCAAACTAACGCCCCTCAGATCTCCCCAGAGGCAGTATGAGAACATTTGCTTCAACTTGCGTCGTAAAGGAGTGTGATTAAGGATCGGATGTGCGCCGTAAACAGTACAGGAAAATATTAAATGGATTTGATTTTTCATGTTAGTACATCCTCTCCCCAAATATCCAGAATGTACATAGCCTGTAACACAAAACCCTCTCCCCTTTCACCATGATCCTCCCTGCTCTCATTAAGTGGTAACAGACCTGGGGCAATTCTTGATTCAGTCCATACAAATGGGAGGAGGCAAGTTGCCTTCTCTCTTGCTCGTTCTTTATTTAACAGAACAAGCTGTAAAGCCAAACATGAGGTCATGGAATATTTTCACCCTCAGGAATAAGTGCATACAATAAGAAATGGAACCCAGTTGAAGTATCCCTACAAAATATGAGCTGGTGAGGGTCTTTCTGAGTCGGTTGTTTTTTTATAAAGAAACTTTTCAACAGTGTACTGTTAGGCACATGAGGTTCCAATTAAGAACTCTGCCCAAACTCCTCAGTCCTATCCAAGCCTAGCCTGGGCCCCTTTACACACACCCTGGGTGGCGTCTCAAATGGCACCCTATTCTCTACCTAGTGCACTACTTATGACCAGAGCCCTATGGTTCCTGGTCAAAAATTGTGCACTGTGTAGGGAATAAAGTGCCATTTGGGACAAAACTCCTTTCTCCACGACTGACAAAATCTGAGGAAATGTTAAACAGGCATCAGAACCATAACAAAGACAGGGAAAATGTATCAATGTGTTTAAAGGCATCAGAACCATAACAAAGACAGGGGAAATGTATCAATGTGTTTAAAGGCATCAGAACCATAACAAAGACAGGGGAAATGTATCAATGTGTTTAAAGGCATCAGAACCATAACAAAGACAGGGGAAATGTATCAATGTGTTTAAAGGCATCAGAACCATAACAAAGACAGGGGAAATGTATCAATGTGTTTAAAGGCATCAGAACCATAACAAAGACAGGGGAAATGTATCAATGTGTTTAAAGGCATCAGAACCATAACAAAGACAGGGGAAATGTATCAATGTCTTTAAAGGCATCAGAACCATAACAAAGACAGGGGAAATGTATCAATGTGTTTAAAGGCATCAGAACCATAACAAAGACAGGGGAAATGTATCAATGTGTTTAAAGGCATCAGAACCATAACAAAGACAGGGGAAATGTATCAATGTGTTTAAAGGCATCAGAACCATAACAAAGACAGGGGAAATGTATCAATGTGTTTAAAGGCATCAGAACCATAACAAAGACAGGGGAAATGTATCAATGTGTTTAAAGGCATCAGAACCATAACAAAGACAGGGGAAATGTATCAATGTGTTTAAAGGCATCAGAACCATAACAAAGACAGGGGAAATGTATCAATGTGTTTAAAGGCATCAGAACCATAACAAAGACAGGGGAAATGTATCAATGTGTTTAAAGGCATCAGAACCATAACAAAGACAGGGAAAATGTATCAATGTGTTTAAAGGCATCAGAACCATAACAAAGACAGGGGAAATGTATCAATGTGTTTAAAGGCATCAGAACCATAACAAAGACAGGGGAAATGTATCAATGTGTTTAAAGGCATCAGAACCATAACAAAGACAGGGGAAATGTATCAATGTGTTTAAAGGCATCAGAACCATAACAAAGACAGGGGAAATGTATCAATGTGTTTAAAGGCATCAGAACCATAACAAAGACAGGGGAAATGTATCAATGTGTTTAAAGGCATCAGAACCATAACAAAGACAGGGGAAATGTATCAATGTGTTTAAAGGCATCAGAACCATAACAAAGACAGGGGAAATGTATCAATGTGTTTAAAGGCATCAGAACCATAACAAAGACAGGGGAAATGTATCAATGTGTTTAAAGGCATCAGAACCATAACAAAGACAGGGGAAATGTATCAATGTGTTTAAAGGCATCAGAACCATAACAAAGACAGGGGAAATGTATCAATGTGTTTAAAGGCATCAGAACCATAACAAAGACAGGGGAAATGTATCAATGTGTTTAAAGGCATCAGAACCATAACAAAGACAGGGGAAATGTATCAATGTGTTTAAAGGCATCAGAACCATAACAAAGACAGGGGAAATGTATCAATGTGTTTAAAGCGATACTCAAAACATTATATTGAATTGCATCATCAATTAAACAAACATCACATAGAATCACAAAAAAAGTCAGAAACTATGATTAAGAGTATGTTTGCCGTCATTTACAAGAGCCGGCGAAATATTTAAAAATCCTCATCTATCCTATAGGCCAATGAACAATTCAGAGGACCCCCTATAGTTATGAAAAATAACAAAAATAACAATTCAATTCAATACAGTTGATGTATGAGGATCATAATGAAAAAACACCCAGTTTACAAGAAAC
The DNA here is from genome assembly GCF_013265735.2 of Oncorhynchus mykiss. NCBI lineage: Eukaryota > Metazoa > Chordata > Actinopteri > Salmoniformes > Salmonidae > Oncorhynchus > Oncorhynchus mykiss. The sequence goes on along the minus strand of NC_048587.1, from coordinate 43,608,433 downwards.
ATTCCATTTACATTTTGTAATACAATCTAGCTCCCAGGTAGCAGGCAGAAATATCTACTAGAACGAGACAGGGTGTGAGTCCCAAATGGCACCTTATTCCCTTTATCGTGCAGATCCCTATGGGCCCGATTCAAAAGTAGTGCACTATATAGGAAAAAGGGTACCATTTGTGATGCAGTCAGAGACTGGCTTCCCTCACAGACAACTTCAATCTCCAGACCCTAAGGAGCTGTAGGTGGACTTTGATGTTGGTTGTAAATGAATTGACTGTGCTTCCTGATACTAGCCCTCCAGTCACCCCCCCCCCCTCCCCCAACGCTGTCACCGGTGATAAACACACTGCACGCACACGTAAGGCATACACACACCCACTGCATGCTCACATGCTAAAAAGTAGGGCCACCATTTTCCCTAGACGGTATGATGACTGAGAAATAGGATTGTTTCCCTCTCCTCACTGTACTGTATGGGCTCTGCATGTGAGAGAAAAGAGAAGATCGAGAGAGGGCAAAGAGAGAGAGGGGGCAAAGAGAGAGAGGGCAAAGAGAGAGAGAGGGCAAAGAGAGGGCAGAGAGAGAGGGCAAAGACAGAGAGGGCAGAGAGAGAGGGCAAAAAGAGAGAGAGGGCAAAAAGAGAGAGGGCAAGAGAGGGCAGAGAGAGAGGGGGCAAGAGAAGACAAAGAGGAGAGAGGGCAAGAGAGAGAGAGAGAGGGCAAGAGAAGACAAAGAGGAGAGAGGGCAAGAGAGAGAGAGGGCAAGAGAAGACAAAGAGGAGAGAGGGCAAGAGAGGGCAGAGAGAGAGAGGGCAAGAGAAGACAAAGAGGAGAGAGGGCAAGAGAGAGAGAGAGGGCAAGGAGGACAGAGGGCAAGAGAGAGAGAGGGCAAGATAGGGCAGAGAGAGAGGGCAAAAAGAGAGAGAGGGCAAAAAGAGAGAGAGGGCAAAAGGAGAGAGAGGGCAAGAGAGGGCAGAGAGAGAGAGGGCAAGAGAAGACAAAGAGGAGAGAGGGCAAGAGAGAGAGAGGGCAAGGAGGAGAGAGGGCAAGAGAGAGAGAGAGGGCAAGAGAGAGAGAGGGCAAGAGAGGGCAGAGAGAGAGAGGGCAAGAGAAAACAAAGAGGAGAGAGGGCAAGAGAGAGAGAGGGCAGAGAGAGAGGGCAAGAGAGAGAGAGAGGGTAAATAGGAGAGAACAAAGAGAGAGAGAGAGAGAGAGAGAGGGCAAGAGAAGATCGAGAGAGGGTGAGAGCGTGAATGAGCGAGAAGAGCAAGAGAAGAATGAGAGAAGAATAAGAAAGAGAGAGAAGAGCGAGATAATCGATATTTCGCTGTGTAACCTTACAGTGGGTATACAGAGCGCTCCAGTAGGTGATCCTTGATACAGGATACCCCTTCAGGGCATGTTGTTAAAGCCCAGAAAAAGACAAACACACACATCCCTGTTTCTAGGGAATCACAACCAAAGAGCTCTGCATACAAGTTCACAACTTTCAGCGGCTTTCTGACAACTAAAGCTGATGTGAGAGGAACAGGAACACAGATAGGGAAATTACTATTGTGTTGAGACCGACATCTGCCATGGGACTGGGGTGTGCAGGGTGTCACACAGTGTGAAAGATAATGTCTTGATGCTTTTTATAGTGGAGATCAAGTTCAGAAATGACCTGGCTGTGCTGATGAGACAATGGATTGCGCAGTCAGATGCAACAGGGTAAATCGGCTAAATCTATAACGTTAAAATGCCTATGGTAACTTGTGGAATAGACACCGGCTGGAATGCGGTTTTAACCAAATCAGCATTCAGGATTAGAGCCACCCGTTGTATAAAGCTGGATATGCTGTGGCTGAATGGATCACAAGAGAGGTTCAGAGAAAAACACCCCTAGGGAACTGACTGACTTTGCATCAATTGACAGAGACGCAAACTGGTGAGAGTCCAAAAAGGTGACAAAACTGGATACAATTTTCATAATTTCAGAGAATACATATTTGAACTAATCTCGATACTCCTAACTTTCCAAACCACAATAGACAGAAAATAGTGTCCTGAGGTAGGGGAGGTTGAGTTCTATGTTCTAGGTTGAAGGTTTATCATGACGTGATAATCAGTCTCGCCAAAAAGAGTTAGAATTATTTTCTTGTTCAGAACAAGCATTTTCCAGTGGGTTTAATGAAGCACTGTAAGGTGAAGGTCTAGACCTACCTATCTGCTAAAAACTTAATTTGAATATTATTTTCAGCCAACATTGAGCACAACTCAGTCTCCTCTTAGTATAATCTGACCTGTCAGCCTAACAAACCTCATAACCCCCATTCTTTTTAAGAAATATATTTTATTTTGATGCTCAAAATAATAAACAGTAACTGGTTCACTCGCATATCTAGCCTACACTCACTCATTAGCAGCCACCTTCTCCTAGGCAAAGTCCCCCCCAGCCAGTGGAACAGGAACAGTGACAGTGGGAGAGGACCAGACAGAGGTTATCACTCACATACCTAGCCTCACTTACCTACATGTTTTCCTTCTTCCTCTTTGACTAGACTAAGACTTCGTTCTCTTTGTTTAGCTGAGAATGCAGTTCATTGAGTCAGTATTCAACACCATAGTCCCCTCCAAACTCATCACTAAGCTCAGGACACTGGGACTGAACACTTCCCTCTGCAACTGGACCATGGACTTCCTGACAGGCTGCCCCCAGGTGGTGAGGGTAGGCAACAACACATCAGCCACACTGAACCTCAACACAGGGGCCCCTCAGGGGTGTGTGCTTAGTCACCTCCTGTACTCTCTGTTCACCCATGACCGTGGCCGTGCACGACTCCAACACCATCATTAAGTTTGCTGACAACACAACGGTGGTAGGCCTGATTACCGGTGACGAGACAGCCTATAGGGAGGAGGTCAGTGACCTGGTAGTATGATGCCAGGACAACAACCACTCCCTCAACGTCCGCAAGACAAAGGAGCTGATTGTCACTACAGAAAACAGAGGGCCAAACACGCCCACATCGACAGGGCTGTAGTGGAGCGGGTCAAGAGCTTCAAGTTCCTCGGGCCAGATCACTAAGGAATCATCATGGACCACACACCAAGACAGTCGTGAAGAGGGCACGACAACACCTCTTCCCCCTCAGGAGACTATTTGGCATGGGCCCTCAGATCCTCAAAAAGTTCTACAGCTACACCATTGAGAGCACTGGTTGCATCACCGCCTGGTATGGCAACTACTCGACATCCAGCCTCAAGGCGCTATGGAGGGTAGTGCGTATGGCCCAATACATCACTAGGGCCAAGCTTCCTGCCATCCAGGACCAATATACCAGGCGGTGTCAGAGGAAGGCCAAATTATTTTTCAAAGACCCCAGTCACAGACTGTTCTCTCTGTTACCTCAAGGCAAGCGGTATCGGAGCGCCAAGTCTAGGTCCAAAAGGCCTCTTAACAGCTTCTACCCCCAAGCCATAAGACTGCTGAACAATTAATCAAATGGCCACCCAGACTATTTACATTGACCCCCCCATTGTTTTTAGACTGCTGCTACTCACCGTTTATTATCTATGCATATTCACTTTACCCTTACCTGTACAAATTACCTCAACTAAACTGTACACTGCATACTGACTCAGTACCGGTACCCCCTGTATATATTTCTTGAACTGCACTGTTGGTTAAGGGCTTGTAAGTAATAATTTCATGGAAATCATGTTCAGCGCATGTGACAAATACAATATTAATTGACTCCTACACATCAACTCGGTACTGGTACTCTGTGTATATAGACAAGTTATGGCTACTCATGGTGATTTCTTCCTTGTGTTATTATTTTTTAATTATTATTATTTTTTTGTCTCTGCATTGTCGCTATGCAGTCTTCATGGTCTTCTGGGCACTGGATGTTGGCTGGCAACCATACTCCTGCCTCCTCTTCATCATCAGGTTCTCCTGTCTCTGACCTTTGTCCTTTGTTGCTGCAGTGCGGATGTTCTTTGAATCCCTTATCAACTTGACAGTCTTTCTGGTACATCTGTATAATAGAGACTCCTGAAGGTAGCAATACCTACCAAAGAGTTGGTGCACTGATATCATATTGATATAGTAACGCATGAAATACTGACCAGCCTGTGTTGGCTTAAATGCACCCACCTCAGCATTTGCAACTCTTTCACAGGCAGGGACTGGCACATGCACCCTTTCTCTCATCTTTTCAGGGCCTTGTGTTATTGGCATCGGTGTCCCTGGCATCACACAGTGTTGTCAAAATAGTGTGCACTTTCTTTTTGGCAGTGTGCCAAAGGGGCTTGGGAGCTCTTGCTTCTATAGTTGATATTCTTACAGCAGAGGATGCAAATTGCATGATCTGCCTTGTCTACTTTTTATTCGTTTTTTTACATTGGGAAGGGTTTCTGCACTCTCTTGACATCCTTTGCATTCAATTTCAGCCAGGCCCAACTCCAATTGCACCTCAACTCTGACTCAAGCTTAGACACTGTCAGGGCATTCCTCTCCTCAAATTCTCTCATTCTGTAAATGAAACGATAAATAAATTACACTTATGCCAATAACACAGTATAATAATAACAATTACATTTGATTTTCTAATGTTCTACATAACTAGGGAATAGCCACACACAGTGTGGTAATGTGGGTTTGCCTAAGGTCATTACGCCGCACGCCCGACTAGCATCACCACACTGGATGGTTCCGACCTAGAATATGTGGACATCTATAAGTACCTAGGTGTCTGGCTAGACTGTAAACTCTCCTTCCAGACTCATATCAAACATCTCCAATCTAAAATCAAATCTAGAGTCGGCTTTCTATTCCGCAACAAAGCCTCCTTCACTCACGCCGCCAAACTTACCCTAGTAAAACTGACTATCCTACCGATCCTCGACTTCGGCGATGTCATCTACAAAATAGCTTCCAATACTCTACTCAGTAAACTGGATGCAGTTTATCACAGTGCCATCCGTTTTGTTACTAAAGCACCTTATACCACCCACCACTGCGACCTGTATGCTCTAGTCGGCTGGCCCTCGCTACATATTCGTCGCCAGACCCACTGGCTCCAGGTCATCTACAAGTCCATGCTAGGTAAAGCTCCGCCTTATCTCAGTTCACTGGTCACGATGGCAACACCCACCTGTAGCACGCGCTCCAGCAGGTGTATCTCACTGATCATCCCTAAAGCCAACACCTCATTTGGCCGCCTTTCGTTCCAGTTCTCTGCTGCCTGTGACTGGAACGAATTGCAAAAATCGCTGAAGTTGGAGACTTTTATCTCCCTCACCAATTTCAAACATCTGCTATCTAAGCAGCTAACCGATCGCTGCAGCTGTACATAGTCTATCGGTCAATTTTACCTACCTCATCCCCATACTGTTTATATTTATTTACTTTTCTGCTCTTTTGCACACCAGTATCTCTACCTGTACATGACCATCTGATCATTTATCACTCCAGTGTTAATCTGCAAAATTGTAATTATTTGCCTACCTCCTCATGCCTTTTGCACACAATGTATATAGACTCTTTTTTTTCTACTGTGTTATTGACTTGTTAATTGTTTACTCCATGTGTAATTCTGTGTTGTCTGTTCACACTGCTATGCTTGATCTTGGCCAGGTCGCAGTTGTAAATGAGAACTTGTTCTCAACTAGCCTACCTGGTTAAATAAAGGTGAAATTAAAAAAAATACAAACAGGCCACCACTTGCTCATTTGTCACATCCTCACCATAGAAATCCTTTATTTTCTATGGTAGATTAGGTCAGGGCGTGACTAGGGGTTTAGTCTAGTTTATATTTCCTATGTGGGGTTCTAGTTTGTTTTTTCTATGTTGGTGTTTTAGTATGATTCCCAATTAGAGGCAGCTGGCTATCGTCTCTAATTGGGGATCATACTTAAGTAGTATTTATTCCACCTGTGTGTTATGGGATATTGTTTTGAATAAGTGTATGTAGCACCTCTGTTGTCACGGTTTGTTGTTTAGTTTGTTTGGCTAAGCTTCACTTTTAAATATTATGTGGAACTCAACATACGCTGCGCCTTGGTCCGACATTCATTATAACGATCGTGACATCATTGGTATCATTGTTAAGAGTATTGGGATGTCACGCCCCCAATATACACCGCTGCCTGCCTGTAATACCATGCTAGTTTTAATAATAAAGCAACCAAGTTTGTAAAGTTACTCCCTCGCTTTCGCCAATGAATTAAAGTGTTCCATGTGTTATTACACACATACAGGTGAAGTAAGCTGAGGCCACATGAAGTTAGCTGAGGCAAGTGGGTGGTATTGTTAGCTCGATAACGATTTTAAATTTTTTTATATTAATTTGCACAAATTTTGCTTCTCATCAGCAAAAAATTCGAACACTGGTTGCTTACCTCGAGTTGCATTCCAATTTTTCAGTCAAACAAAAAGTTTGTTGAATGGAGTGCATGATGGACAGGCAGTGATCAAACAGGGAGAACATCTGTTTGCGCCCCCACTTTTATAGCACCAAGTTTGCATCCCTAAATTGATGACCTACTAACACGCAGTCCAGCTAACAGCCTTTGAAGTGAGAGTGGGCAGTTACAGGAAGAGGACAAAACTAACAGATCCATCCTAGGCTAGCGTAGCTTCCCCCTTTGATCAATTATGGTTTTACCTATGCCTAAAATTGTCTGTTCATTCTGTTCTCTTCCCAGCTGAGGTTGTTCTTTGATGACAGAAATGTAAATGCTAATGACACAGAAATAATTAAAATGATCAAAGATTGATGATTAGTTTATTATTTAAGTCAGCTATGTAGCGCTAGGACAAAAACCAAAACGTGCACCCTTTGGGGTCCCGAGGACCGAGTTTGGAAAACCCTGAATTAACTCATTAGAGCATCAAATGAACCAGGTGCTTCTGTGTGGGGAAGAGAGAAGCAGCTTCGGTCGCTGCACACAACATGCTGGAAACCCTAGGTCTGGGGGCGGATCAATGACTGGCTGTCAGTAGATGTAGGCCAAGTCCCAAATAGCATCCTATTCCCTACATAGTGCACTACTTTTGACCAGATCCCTATGGGACCTGGTCAAAAGTAGTGCACTATGTAGGGAATAAGGTGCCATTTTGGGATGCATTCCATAGCTGATTCCATAGTCATTGAGCCGCCCCCACACCTAGGGTTCCCAGCATCCTGTGTGTGCAGCAATTTCACTAGCAAATCCTCTGAACATTCCTCTCAGTCCCTCTGTCTTGTCCCTCTGTCTCATCCCTCCCTCTTCCAGTGGTGGTGATGGAAATCCTGAGTGAACCTGCCTGCCCTCCCCTGGAACAGAACAAGCATCTAATTTAGTCTGTCTGAGGCCCTTTGAAGTGGATTCAGTGCTGCAGTGCATATCATCGTGTTTGAAGGTTTCTGCTCCCACAATACATCCCGGTTTTGAAGTTACAACCGTTTAAAGAAGCGCCACCATCTCCCCTGTGAAAGTAAGGGATTGAAAAAGCAGTAGCCAACAACGCTTCAAGGTAAATGTTATAAAATAATATTTTTTTCTGAGACTGCTAGGTAGAAAGCTGGGGGGTGTACATTATATATTTTTATAATGACATATTATACAGTATTAGGAGAAACTACTTCCTGACATCGAATACTGTAAACGAGGGTAACACCTCAAACAAACCAAGGTTCTGGTATGCCGTGTTTATAAAGTCAATTTAAATGAGCGGTGAACGTTTTCTGAAAGGCATTAAAATAGAACATAAAAAAGCTTTGTTCAGTGTTCGTTGGTTGTTGGCAGTGAACGGTGCAATTCTCATTCTCCATCTGATTTCACATGGGAGCTTGAGCACGGCCTGAGGTGGTTCCCTCAACGTCTTCTTAAATAAAACATGAACACTAGCTACTTGTCAAGGTCTAGTCTAGGTCTTAACTGCAGAATCCCAGACCCAACTGAATGTATGGGTTTCTAACCAACTTGCTACGCGAAGTGAGGACATGACATAATCAGTGTTAAAGAAAATATCTGGCTCTGAATTTTCAAGGTTGTAATCGAGTCAAACTGAATACAACACTCAAGTGGGTAAAAACGGAGGCGGCAAACCAAATAGAGCGCAAAATTAAAAATTAAAAAATGAACTAAAGTTGGTAGTTCGTGTCTCTCTCTCCGTGTCTACAGACGTCTTTAGAGAGGGAGGTAAATGTTTCTGATCTTCATAATTTAAGAGAGTTTGAGATGGAGGTGCACAGCTTTCTCTCCCCCCGACTGTTGCTCTTTTTCTTCCTCTGGCTGCCACTCTCTCCTGGTATCTCTCTTTGAAAAGGATGTTTAATGTCTCTACATCATGAAGATGCTGCTTGCCGCCCCCCCACACATCTCTCACTCTCTCTAAAACACACAAACAGTCTTGGTTGGACCAGGTCTCTCTTAAAATCTATTTTTCATCTCAATGAGACTAACCTGGATAAATAAAGGTAAAATAAAACAAACACACACATGTAAATGGTGGCTCTGACCCACATCATTCTGTCAATTAGCACCTTCACCCATCTTCTCTCTTTAAAAGCAGCGATATCTCTGTCAGCTGAGTGGTTTTATTTCCTTCTTTGTTTATTGTGAACAGACCAAAGGCTTATCAACAACAGCTAATCAGCGCATGTCAAATATGTAGACTTATTGCATTCAGAATAGAAAATGGGATTCGTAATATAAATCATCTTCCCATCAGTCAATATTGCTATTTTAGATTATGAGGCCAATCCCCCGGTTTTCTTTTTGAAGCTGGAATCTGTGGAACAGCCAGAGAGGAGATCAGCATTTGTTTGATATAATTTGTTGTGGCATGTTAATTGCATCGATATGTAATTCTTCCTAATTGATGCTTGATATGTCTCTGGAAATTAGGTCAAATAGATCACATTGAAATTATTATTAATCCCCCCCACCTCCCTGTTTCCTCTTCGTCGCAGGTCTGATATATCTGCAGTGCCTAAAACTTTAATGTCAACTAACTGTTACAGCAGCCCACACTCTCCATTTCCAGCACTGCCTGGCTGACAAATCTAAGGTTGCAACAAGCACACTACTGTAAATTCACAACACAGAGAAACAGAATGCGTCCCAAATGGCACCCTGTCCCTATATAGTGCACTACCTTTGACTAGGGCCCATAGGACTCCGGTCAAAAGTAGTGCACTACATAGGGAATATTGTGCCATTTGTAGCGCGCACACACACACACACACACACACGCACGCACGCACGCACGCACGCACACACACACACACAGGAAAGGAAAAGGCCCAGAGAAAGGACAAACCTGGGCAATCTTCACTGAGTTTTGGGTGGAGCCACCTGCATGGTACTCAACTTTGCTCTTCTTTGCAATTTCGTCAAACCTGAAAAAGATACATTAGGGAAGGCACAGTAAGTATAGGCTTGGTCATAGTAGACATGTTACCCACAAACCACAGTGTTTGTAAACAGGAAACTGCCCAAAGCCAGAGCTAATATAAGGCCTGCGTCTGAAAAGACACCCTATTCATCATGCAGTGCATTACTTTAGTGCACTACTGTACATAAGGAATAGGGTAGCATTTCAGACTCCACCCTACTTCAGTGGCCAAATACAGCTGACTGTTGTAAGAACCATCCAACGATGGATCTTTAGGTTGTCCACACTGACTTCATATAAAAAAAAGTAGGAGTTGTGCTCCTATTTTCAGAAACATTGTTCTGAAGGTCTAAAGGGGGTGCAAATGTGGGCCTGTCTCAAAGTAGGTGTTTTACCTTTTAGAACATAATGAATAAGATTACATGGACAAAAGGGACCTGATCCTAGATCAGCACTCCTACTCAGACACTTTATGAATACGGCCACTGGAGGCAATGGGTGAAGGAAGAGCGAGTATGGGAAAATCATGTTTATAGGGCCTTGTTATAAGGCTGATGTCAACACTTGAAAGAAACATCACTGAAAACATTTTGGATTTTGTGTTTATGAAGAACAATAAATGAAGTCATAGTAAATAGTCTTTTAACAAGATCTGTGGAATAGAGTCAGGGATTGTGTAAAAGGAACTTAAGTCTTAGGAGGAATTAGGAATGACCAAGGGAGACTTGTTTAAGTTATCAAACTATCTGCATGACGGAACACTTTGCATATCAGAGTCATCAGGCATACTCTCTCTCTCACATGTTCTGAATTTTATAGCTAATAAAGTGATTGTAATATAAGTCTTACATAATAAACTTAAAAAACTATTATTTTTCTACTTGTTCGCATTGTGATGCCCAGGTGAAAGTTCTTAAGAGGAAAATAAACTTGAGAAGCACAAACAAAATACCAAAAGGAAATGCTGGATTGTGTTATTTGAGATACTTAACCACAAATGTTACTAGAGTTGAGAAGCGGGCCAGTCACTTAACTGGCAGCTTGATAAAAGCCATAAATGTTTTTTTCCCCCAACATATGTTTGTACTTACTCATTAAAGCATGTTGAGTAGTGAAAGTTATTTTTATCCAACTAAAATAAATCTTGGTCACCCAAGAGTTGTCCTGTTTTTTGACCAATTGATTGGTCGAAATGTTTAAACTTTAATTTCCCATATATAGAGACACCACCCTATGTGTTTGAAAAAAATCCACTACATATACAGTGTTTATCTGATGCTTTAAGCACACTTTGATCAAATAATTGAGACACAAATGACTCAAGAATGAGCCCGAAGGTCACACGGTGTTAAAAAATGACAGCGAGTGCCTGTGTGACATTGTCTTGCTCTTCTCCCTACTGCAACACAGCAAGTATTTATTGCTCTGTCCGTGCTGAAGCAACAACATTTCAGCCATTTTGTTTTTTTACTTGTTTCAGAATGAAAAGTTCTGTTCCCGAAATCCCTAATTTGATAATGAAAAACATTCCCTATTTATTCAACCCTTGCGCTCTTTACATGAAACTTGTAAGCATCGCCTACATCGGTTCCTCCTTTAAAAGTTGCATATCATGAGCTTACACCGCGGGACTTAGAGGTACCCAGCGTCACGGCTTCATTGCCCCAGAACACCACAAGGGGGAGTTAGAGCACTCATTATGCATTTGTGTTCCAAGGTTTTTATATGACCAATCATATCGAGTGGTTCCAATGACGAATTTGACGTGGGCCACCCGTCCCTGGTGACTTCAGCAAAGGTGGCCGACAAACATTACGGGGAAGCAGATTTATGTAGTTATTACGAGTCAAGCAATAAATGTACAATTGAGAGGAATATGTTAGTCAATGTAGAGACAAATTAAAGTGCATATATTTTTGTCATGAAGTTAATTGACAAAAATTGCTATTTAACAAGTTTTTTTCATCCATATCCAATACCAGGTTTATCAAACTCATTCATTATAGCAAGCAGGGAGCAGGTTTCGAACCCTCAACATTCTAGCCCGAAGTCCAGCACGCTATCGACTGTGCCCAAATGTATTAATTGGGGTTGGGGCCGATTGTGGCTAAAAACACTTTATCAATTGGAATCTTAAACGTGGAAAGGGGGAAAAGTATTTAGTTTTTCACAAGCGTAGCAGGATGGGCTATTAGCTGAACAATTGACTATTCAACCTTTATAAAATAATTTTATAATAGTCAAGCTAGGTGTGAACCCCCCTCCCCAACTTGAGCTAGGTGTGAAACTCTCCCTCCTCCCCAACTTATAACAAATCATTTTCAGGACTATCTAGAAAAAGCAGCAGAGATGCGCAATAGGTTTTTAAGAAAAGGCTTTTCTCCACAATATGTGGATGAAGCTCTTAATTTAGCATTGGGGAAAACACGAGATGAACTGCTACAAAGAAAACCCACTAAAGCAAAAGGACACTAATGTTCACAACTACATATACTTTGAACTCGTGAAAAGTGGGAGATGCGGTCAAGAAACACTGGCATGTTTTATTTACGAGATAAATTGGTCCATGCCAACTGCCAGCCACAAAAGAAAAATCAGCCCAAATGTTTTGGGATTTTCACCCTCCAGACATTATTTCCTAAAGGTCTTAATGATGAAATGCCAATGTATGTTATGTTGCAACTTTAAACATGAATTATGCCTAGTTGTCTGGCTAGACTGTAAACTTTCCTTCCAGAATTACATTAAGCATCTCCAATCCAAAATTAAATCTAGAATCGTCTTCCTATTTCACAACAAAGCATCCTTCACTCATGCTGCCAAACATACCTTCGTAAAACTGACTATCTTACCAATCCTTGACTTGGGCGATGTCATTTACAAAATAGCTTCCAACACTCTACTTAACAAATTGGATGCAGTCTATCACAGTGCCATCCGTTTTGTCACCAAAGCCCCATATACTATCCACAACTGCGACCTATATGCTCTCATTGGCTGGCCCTCACTACATATTCGTCGCCAAACCCACTGGCTCCAGGTCATCTATAAGTCTATGCTAGGTAAAGCTCCGCCTTATCTCAGCTCACTGGTCACCATAGCAGCACCCACCCGTAGCACACGCTCAAGCAGGTATATATATATCACTGGTCATCCCCAAAGCCAACTCCCAGTTCTCTGTTGCCAATGACTGGAATGAATTGCAAAAATCACTGAAGCCTTATATCTCCCTCGCTAACTTTAAGCATCAGCTGTCAGAGCAGCTTACCGATCAATGCACCAGCTAAATTGCAACATCTGCATTTTGAAAGTGTATTTTTTTAAATCATTTTATTAATAGTATTTATTAGGCAACTGTGCAGTCTACAATACATACTGTAGTTAACATGGGACTTTCAAAATGCAGATATTGATTTAGTTATGAATCCATAACAAATTACTATGGGAATAAATATCAGATTTACAGAAATATCGGAACAAAGTTGTCTAAAGAAGGCAAACGATTTATAATCCTCCAATCCTGTAGCCTACTCCCAACCGTCATGTTGTACATTGCCATATTTTCCATTCCATCTTAACGGAAACCGTGAGGGTTTTGTTTTCCTATCATTAGACACACCATAATATTAAGTCAAATTAATTCAGCCAAATTTCTTAAAATCAATACCATATACTATGTTATTACAAAAAAGGTTTTAAATTCTCTGATAATGACAATGCAATCAAATGCTTCTCAAAGATGCCCTCTGGTGGTCAAACTAGCAATAACTTGCATTAGTAGAAAAAATGGCAGAGAATTAAATGACGTGCCACAGAATGCTGCGGCAGCACGCAAGGTGTGCCGCAGAATGACGCAACTTTTAAAAGGAGGAACCACTGTATAGGTCTGGCCCTCTGGCCCTATCTTAATCACATCAATAAACTGGTTATAACAAACTCCGGACACAGTAACGCGTGACAACAAAACGGATGCTGTGAACGTGAACAATTATCTCGAAACGGGTGAATGTTAACTGGTTGCTCAGGAGGGAAAGGGGTCAGATCTGTGGAAGACATTTGACTAAGTTGTGATAACTACTGGAGATCAAGATCAAACAGTTGCTGTTAGACTACAATATTTTAGTTTTTGACCATTTGGAAGTGTAAACACTAAATAAGTACCAGAGAGTCCGTTCTAAATGGGAAAAAAGACAGCCTTTATTAAAGCAGACTAAAAACAGTTGCATGCATTCGTTAATTGCGGTTCATTTATTGTTTAGGCTAATTATTCAAAGCTCCCTTTGTTATTTCATTGGAAAACTAAAATGCTTGATTCCATTTCAAAGCATGAATGTCTCATGTGCTGTGTGATGGCATTAGCAAATTAATGATTGATTCATTAGCCTATATATTGAAATACAGGCCTAAGTTACGGTATTAAGACTAAACAAGACACTTAGGTCTACAGCTCGATGGTGGTTATACAAGGATACTATAAAAAGCCTACTAATGATAACGACATTACTTATTATTATCATCCCGGTCTGTACGGGAGTTGCAACGATGGGACAAGACTAACTACCAATTGGATATCACGAAATAATGGAGAAAAAAATCAAATAAATACATAAAACAGGCAACAGAAGCAAGATCTGTCTAATTTCTTTACATATACACTCATACATATACATGGATGACTTATAAAGCCAGGCACATTTAACAGTTAGGCCATTTATTATTTTTTTATTTAACTCGGCAGGTCAGTTAAGAACAAATTCTTATTTAAAATTACGGCCTAGGAGCAGTGGGTTAACTGCTTTGTTCAGGAACAGAGTGACAGAGTTTTACCTTGTCAGCTGGGGATTCGATCCACCAACCCTTCAGATGCTGGCCCAATGCTCTAACCACTAGGCTACCTGCCGCCAACACTCTAACCACTAGGCTACCTGCCGCCAACGCTCTAACCACTAGGCTACCTGCTGCCAACGCTCTAACCACTAGGCTACCTGCTGCCAACGCTCTAACCACTAGGCTACCTGCTGCCAACGCTCTAACCACTAGGCTACCTGCTGCCAACGCTCTAACCACTAGGCTACCTGCCGCCAACGCTCTAACCACTAGGCTACCTGCCGCCAACGCTCTAACCACTAGGCTACCTGCCGCCAACGCTCTAACCACTAGGCTACCTGCCGCCAACGCTCTAAGCAGTAGGCTATAAACCTAATTAAGTTGGGGTTCCCCCTCTCCTCAATTTTCTTAGACAATTAGGTTAAGGCAAGGGTTGTTCCCTCATTTCTGCTGCCTCTGTTGCATTGTTCTGAATCCATATATGCTGGTTAACTTTATTATGCACATAGCAACATAGGGAAATGCGCCAATTCTACAGCGCACTGAAAATTGTTACAAAACCTCAAACAACGACCGTATACAACGTGGGAGAAAGCACTTGATAAAATATTTGATTTATTAGTGTTGCACCATTGCTCATACATAATATAACCATATACAATTTCAGTATCACGTCTTAAGAGTGATGGAATGTGCCATCCCCGTGGCCTCCGAAATGGATTAGACCACTGAGACAGGCATCTTGAGAACCCTAAAATAATATATTTGCGACTGCTCGACTAAAGAAATCTCGGTCGACCAACAGCCTATCGACCAAACAATGGACCAGTCGACTAAATGAGGTCAGCCCTAATATGAATTAAATCTAAACAGTCCAATTGTACTCAAATCAAGCCACAGCCCATAATAAATCAACATTTTTCTAAATGTATTTGGCAGATATGCCATTTTGTGATTCTTTTATGTTTCTAAAACCCAAGTAAGATTAAAATCCAATTGCCAAGTGTCAGCTTCGACATATGCATGAATTTCAAGGAGCAATAACCTGACTATCAAGAGACCATATTTCATAAGCTATTAAGAGAGAATGCTTTGGGACTGGGGAGTAAACAGTCAATCACTATGCAAATCAACTGAAGAATTTCCCTTGGGTTTATCATAGTTACTTGTACTATAGGGTTGCACATTTTGGAGAATATTCAGAGGTGGAAACTTTACGTGGGAATTAAAGGCAATATATGCAAATTAATATTAATACCATTTTAAATAGTAGAAGTTTTTGGCATTGCATATACAGTATTTACCACATCATATGGAGACAGAAAACTTTTACCTTATCATAAGTAGACATATTTGCAAAATATTAAATCCTTCCAATAGAAATAAAAATAAAACAATTTAGTTACGAATTTAACTTGAATTGATTTGACTCTTCACATGGGATGATTTCACTTTACAACTAAAGGGAATACTGAATGATCCATCGCATCTCCCAAAAACATTTTCAACATGCATCTATAAAATGAGTCTAGAAACTAAAGCCTTGGTGTCTTCCTCTCAGGCTTCCATTTCTTCTCCCTGTACCTCCCCAATGTCCACATATTGAACATCAGACTCTGAGACCTCATCTTCAGTCACTTTCCAAGTCACTTGTTGAGGGTTGCTCTTTGTCAGGCTCCAAAAGCCTCAAATCTGCCCAGATGGCCACCAAATTTAAACCCTTGTATTGGTCAGCCTGTTGCGTGCTTTGGTGTGTGTGTTCCCAAACAAGGACCATTTGCGCTCTGAGGTGGCTGATGATGGTGGGATTTGGAAGATGGAGGCAACAGGGGAAAGAAACTCAGAGCCACAAAGTCCCTTCCACCAGGTGGCTGATGAGATATCTTGGCACGACTGCCACATTGCATCTAATCCTTGATCTAATATGATAGAACATTTCAATTTACAACAAAAAATATGTTTTTGTCTTTTGAGCTTCTAGTCATGAAATCTATGCAGCCTACTCAATCACTTTTTATAGCTACTGTTTACAGACCTCCTGGGCCATATACAGCGTTCCTCACTGAGTTCCCTGAATTCCTATCGGACCTTGTAGTCATGGCAGATAATATTCCATTTTTTGGTGACTTTAATATTCACATGGAAAAGTCCACAGACCCGCTTTCGGAGCCATCATTGACTCAGTGGGTTTTGTCCAACATGTCTCCGGACCTACTCACTGCCATAGTCATACTCTGGACCTAGTTTTGTCCCGTGGAATAAATGTTGTGGATCTTAATGTTTTCCCTCATAATCCTGGACTATCGACCACCAATTTATTACGTTTGCAATTGCAACAAATAATCTGCTCAGACCCCAACCAAGGATCATCAAAAGTTGTGCTATAAATTCTCGGACAACCCAAAGATACCTAGATGCCCTTCCAGACTCCCTCCACCTACCCAAGGACGTCAGAGGACAAAAATCAGTTAACCACCTGACTGAGGAACTCAATTTAACCTTGCGCAATACCCTAGATGCAGTCGCACCCCTAAAACATTTGTCATAAGAAACTAGTTCCCTGGTATACAGAAAATACCTGAGCTCTGAAGCAAGCTTCCAGAAGATTGGAACGGAAATGGCGCCACACCAAACTGGAAGTCTTCTGACTAGCTTGGAAAGACAGTACCATGCAGTATTGAAGAGCCCTCACTGCTGCTCGATCATCCTATTTTTCCAACTTAATTGAGGAAAATAAGAACAATCCTAAATGTATTTTTGATACTGTGGCAAAGCTAACTAAAAAGCAGCATTTCAAAAGAGCTTTCACTTCAGCAGTGATATATTCAGGAACTTCTTTGAGGAAAAGATCATGATCATTAGAAAGCAAATTACAGATTCATCTTTAAATCTGTATATTCCTCCAAAGCTCAGTGGTCCTGAGACTGCACAACTCTGGCAGGACCTAGGATTAAGGGAGACACTCAAGTTTAGTACTATATCTCTTGACACATTGATGAAAATAATCATGGCCTCTAAACCGTCAAGCTGCATACTGGACCCTAAACTACTGAAAGAGCTGCTCCTATGTTGAACATAATAAACGGCTCTATCCACCTGATGTGTACCAAACTCACTAAAAGTGGCAGTAATAAAGCCTCTTGAAAAAGCCAAACCTTGACCCAGAAAATATTTAAAAAACTAAATCGGCCTATATCAAATCTTCTATTCCTCTCAATTTTTTGGGAAAAAGCTGTTGTGCAGCAACTCACTGCCTTCCTGAAGACAAACAATGTATACGAAATGCTTCAGTCTGGTTTTAGACCCATTCATAGCACTGAGACTGCACTTGTGAAATTACCTTTTAATGGCGTCAGACCGAGGATCTGCCTCTGTCCTCGTACTCCTAGACCTTAGTGCTGCTTTTGATACCATCGATTGCTACATAATTTTGGAGAGATTGGAAACCAAAATTGGTCTACACGGACAAGTTCTGGCCTGGTTTAGATCTTATCTGTCAGAAAGATATCGTTTTGTCTCTGAATGGTTTGTCCTCTGACAAATCAACTGTACATTTCGGTGTTCTTCAAGGTTCCGTTTTAGGACTACTATTGTTTTCACTATATATTTTACCTCTTGGTGACGTCATTCGGAAACATTAACTTTCACTGCAATGTTAAATGTTAACTTTCACTGCTATGCGGATGACACACCACTGTACATTTTGATGAAACATGGTGAAGCCCCAAAATCCCCAAAAGTGGATGGCGGTAAATGTTCTATTTTAAACTCGGACAAAATAGAGATGCATGTTCTAGGTCCCAAAAACAAAGAGATCTTCTGTTGAATCTGACAATTAACCTTGATGGTTGTACAGTCCTCGGCGTTACTCTGGACCATGATCTCTCTTTTGACGAACATATCAAGACTGTTTCAAGGACAGCTTTGTTCCATCTACATAACATTACAAAAATGAGAAACTTTCTGTCCAAAAATGATGCAGAAAGATTAATCCATGCTTTTGTCACTTCTAGGTTAGACTACTGCAATGCTCTACTTTCCGGCTACCCGGAAAAGCACTAAATAAACTTCTGTTAGTGCTAAAGACAGCTGTAGGAATCTTGACTAGAACCAAAAAATGTGATCATATTACTCCAGTGCTAGCCTTTCTACACTGGCTTCCTGTTAAGGCAAGGGCTGATTTCAAGGTTTTACCGCTAACCTACAAAACATTACATTGACTTGCTCCTACCCATCTTTTCGATTTGGTCCTGCCGTACATACCTACACATATGCTACGGTCACAAGACGCAGACCTCCTTACTGTCCCTAGAATTTCTAAGCAAACAGCTGGAGGCAGGGCTTTTTCCTATAGAGCTCAATTTTTATGGAATGGTCTGCCAACCCATGTGAGAGACGCAGACTCGGTCTCAACCTTTAAGTCTTTATTGAAGACTCATCTCTTCAGTAGCTCCTATAATTGAGTGATGTCTGGCCCAGGAGTGTGAAGGTGAACGGAAAGGCACTGGAGCAACGAACCACCCTTGCTGTGTCTGCCTGGCTGGTTCCCCTCTCTCCACTGGGATTATCTGCCTCTAACCCTATTACAGGGGCTGAGTCACTAACTTACTGGTGCTCTTCCATGCCGTACCTAGGAGGGGTGCGTCACCTGAGTGGGTGAGTGGGTTGAGTCACGGACGTGATCTTCCTGTCCAGGTTGGCGCCCCCCTTGGGTTGTGCCGTGGCGGAGATCTTTGTGGGCTGTACTCGGCCTCGTCTCAGGATGGTAAGTTGGTGGTTGAAGATATCCCTCTAGTGGTGGAGACTGTGCTTTGGCAAAGTGGGTGGGGTTATATCCTGCCTGTTTTACCCTGTTCGGGGGTATCGTCGGATGGGGCCACAGTGTCTCCCGACCCCTCCTGTCTCAGCCTCCAGTATTTATGCTGCAGTAGTTTGTGTCGGGCGGCTTGGGTCAGTCTGTTATACCTGGAGTATTTCTCCTGTCTTATCCGCTGTCCTGTGTGAATTTAAGTATGCTCTCTCTAATTCGCTCTCTATCTCTTGGAGGACCTGAGCCCTAGGACCATGCCTCAGGACTACCTGGCCTAATGACTCCTTGCTGTCCCCAGTCCACCTGGCCGTGCTGCTGCTCCAGGTTCAACTATTCTGCCTGTGGCTATAGAACCCTGACCTGTTCACCAGACGTGCTACCTGTCCCAGACCTGCTGTTTACCAACTCTCTAGACAGCAGGAACGGTAGAGATACTCTTAATGATCGGCTATGAAAAGCCAACTGACATTTACTCATGAGGTGCTGACCTGTTGCACCCTCGACAACCACTGATTATTATTATTTGACCCTGCTGGTCATCTATGAACATTAACATCTTGGCCATGTTCTGTAATAATCTCCACCTGGCACAGCCGGAAGAGGACTGGCCACTGCTCATAGCCTGGTTCCTCTCTAGGTTTCTTCCTAGGTTCTGGCCTTTCTAGGGAGTTTTTCCTAGACACTATGCTTCTACACCTGTATTGTTTGCTGTTTGGGGTTTTAGGTTGGGTTTCCGTAGAGCACTTTGTGACATCAGCTGATGTAAGAAGGGCTTTATAAATTGATTTGATTTGATTTGAATCCCATAGCCCTTGCTTAGAAGTGTACTTCGCCAGACTGCCAAGAACCTTGCCCTTATCCAGGCGAAGGTGGCGAGACACAGTAGTGTTGACACCATAGGACTTGTTGATCTGTAGACAGGATACTCTTGCCAGCATACTTGGGGTCCAACATGTACGCTGTGGTGTGTATGGGCTTCAGGCAGAAGTCATCACGCTTTTTGATGCATTTCAGAACTTCAGTTTCCTCTGCTTGGAGCAACAGTGAAGTAAGCAGGGCAATACGGATTTTCTTATCTTACATCTGCAAGCAGAGTCTGAACAACAGACAGGATGGCATTGTCTCCCTCAATCCGTGCACTGGTTACTGCTATAGGTTTTAGGAGTTTCAGGCTGCTTACCACTCTCTCCAAAAAGACATCACCCAGAAAGATTCTCTTGATGGGCCTGTCCATATCGGCAGACTGTGATATGGCCATTTCTTGGAGAGACTCTTTCCCCTCCAGGAGACTGTCAAACATGATGACAACACCACCCCAATGTGTGTTGCTGTGCAGCTTCAAGGTGGTCACTTTGCTTGGTGAGTTAGAATGCTGCCATAACTTGATGACCCTTCACATACCTAACCATTTCCTTGGCTCTCTTGTAGAGTGTATCCATTGTTTTCAGTGCCATGATGTCCTTGAGGAGCAGATTCTATGCACAAGCAGCACAGCCAATGGGTGTGATGTGAGGGTAGGACTCCTCCACTTTAGACCAAGCAGCCTTCATGTTCACAGCATTGTCTCACTAGTGCAAATACCTTCTGTGGTCCAAGGTAATTTATGACTGCCTTCAGCTCATCTGCAATGTAGAGACCGGTGTGTCTGTTGTCCCTTGTGTCTGTGCTCTTGTGGAATACTGGTTGAGGGGTGGCGATGTAGTTTATTCCTTGCCAACAAACATTTAACCACCCATCAGAGATAATAGCAATACAGTCTGCTTTCTCTATGATTTTCTTGACCTTCAGTTGCATACACTCTGTTGAACTCTGCATCCAGCAAATGAGTAGATAAAGCATGTCTGGTTGGAGCGGTGTATGCTGGGCGAAGAACATTCAGAAATCTCTTCCAATACACATTGCCTGTGAGCATCAGAGGTGAGCCAGTTGCATACACAGCTCGAGCAAGACATGTATCAGCATTTCTGACTGCGTTCCTCCATTGAGTCAAAAAAACTTCTGATTCCAGGAGGACCATGAGCTGTTGCTATCGTCTGATTCATCATTTTCACCTCGAATAGAAGTAGAGGGACTTTTGTCAGAGGTTGTTTGTTGTGAGCGGCTGAGGGAACTTCATGCACTTGGCCAGATGATTCTGCATCTTTGTTGCATTCTTCACATATGATTTGGCACAGTATTTGCACATGTACACAGCTTTTCCTTCTACATTAGCTGCAGTGAAATGTCTCCACACATCAGATAGTGCCCGTGGCATTTTGCTCTAAAGACTAGAAGAAGAAACAATTGCACAAAAAAATACAATTCCATGTACAGATAAATAGTTAAGCAGCAACTCCTTTGTAAGATAAATGTTTTAAAATGAAACATGTATGGAAACAGGTGAATTAACACTCCTTAGTTAGCAGGCTCAAGCGAGCTAAAACCAACATGGTTGCAAAAACTAACTAGCAGAAATTGTTAACAAGTTATAAATTATTTAAACACTTTGCTATAGGCTACTATTTAATAGTTAACAAAATATTATGTATATGTCACATAAAATATATTCACCCCACCCAATATTGTAATCAAAACTTACCAGAAAGCATGTAGTCCTTGGCTCAAACAGTTAAGTAGTTTGGGCTTGAATAGCATATCATAAGTGTGCAAGATCTTGAGAATCAGCTGTACGTGTGATGGAAGAATGGACTGTGCATGCAGAGGGTTGCAATTTCATTGATTTGGGGATAGTTTAACCAAAATATGCCACAAGACCTAGAATTGCCTGTGTGTATCCCACAAAAATAGGTTTACCGTTATAAGCTAACTTTTTTGATGAATTTAAGCAATATTCCCAACATTCCTGGGCTTAACTCCCATAGAAAATGGGGAATTTACCAGAAAGTTTCCGACCCTTTGCAATCCTAGTTACTTGTATCATTATTGCATTCCCCACTTGTCAATATCTCAATCTAAAATAACTAAGCCTATTTCATGCTTACACAATACACACACAGATTTGTGTTAAATCTACAACACACAGCGAGTAAACCTATTCCAGGATGGACTTATCTGGTTAGCTGTGAGGAGAACATTAATAATATGAATTCCCCACATCATTCACACACACAGCCTCCCCGAGGCCTTGGCTATAGAAAAGTTCCCGCCCAGAGAGAAGCTACATCCCAAGTGGCACCCTACTCACTACATAGTGCACTATTTTGCCCAGAATGTATCAGATCCTCAACATGCTCTGTTCACACCTACAGTGATGGTCCGGGTATAAACCACACAAAAACAACACTAGAAACCATGGAAAACAAAGCTTTAACTTTCTCATCCTGGAATATACAAGGTCATCTTCCTTTGGCCTAAAGAGTAGGAACCTAGACTTCAAAGGAATACAGACATTTTCCTCCTACAAGAAACATGGTATAGAGGAAACAGACCAACTTGTTGCCCTCCAGGTTACAGAGAGCTGGTAGTCCCATCCACCAAATTACCAGGTGTGAAACAAGGAAGTGACTCAAAGGGAAAAATAATTTGGTATAGAGCAGACCTAACCCACTATTAAATTAGTCAAAACAGGAACATTTTACAGCTGGCTAGAAATTAATAAGGGAATTATCTTAACAGAGAAACATTTCCTCATGTGTGCTACCTATATCCCCCCAATATAATCCCCATACTTTGACAGCTTCTCAATTTTAGAGGGGGGGAGCAACCATTTCCAGGCCCAGGGACATGTACTAGTCTGTGGCAACCTAAATTCCAGAATTGGACAAGAATCTGACACTCCGTACAAAGGGGGAAAAACACCTACCTGGCGGTGACAGTATTCCCTCCTAAATATGACTCCCTAGACAACTATGACAAAACTGCCAACAAAAATGGGTCACAACTTCTGCAGCTCTGTCGCATGCTGAGTTTGTACATAGTCAATGGCAGGCTGCGAGGAGACTTATGGCAGGTACACCTACAGCTCATCACTTGGCAGTAGTACTGTAGACTACTCTATCACTGACCTCAACCTAGAGTCTCTCAGAGTTCACAGTCAGCCCATCACTAAATCACTAAAACAATACAGAAACACACTACAGAAAAAGAAGGAACAGTACGTTGTAAAAAGAAGGAACAGCACATCAGAAATCAGTTCAATGTAATTGAAGAATCCATAGAATCTAACCACTTCCGGGAAAATTGGAACACACTAAACAAACAACTCGGAGTGATCTATCCAAAACAGATGTGTGGGTAAACCACTTCCAATCTTTTTGTCTCTATAACAAAGAAAAATAACATATACATGATCAATTACAAATCTTAGAATCAGCTAATAAAAAGACTACCAGAACCCACTGTATTCTCCAATTACATTGAATGAACTAAAGGACAAAATACAAGCCCTCCATCCCAAAAACGCCTGTGGTGTTGACTGTATCCTACATGAAATTATACAGATCATAAATTCCAATTGACTATACTTAAACTCTAACATCATCCTCAGGTCTGGCATCTTCCCCAATATTTGTAACCAAGGACTGATCACTTTTGTGGATTGGAGTTAAGACAAATTTTATCCCGATAACTAGCGTGTGATATGCATCAACAGCAACCTTGGGAAAATACTCCGCTTTATCATTAACAGCAGCCTTGTACATTTCATCAGTGAAAACAATGTACTGAGCAAATATCAAATTGGCTTTTTACCAAATTACCATACGACAGACCACGTATTCACCCTGCACACCCTAATTAACAAACAAACAAACCAAAACAAAGGCAAAGTCTTCTCATGCTTTGTTGACTTCACAAAAGCTTTTGACTCAATTTGGCATGAGGGTCTGCTATACAATTTGATGGAAAGTGGTGTTAGGGAAAAACACAGCCTTCACCCTACTAGAATCTGAAGTCAAATGTCTACTGTTTGCTGATGATCTGGTGCTTCTGTCCCCAACCAAGGAGGGCCTACAGAAGCACCTAAACTACCGTTCAAAAGTTTGGGGTCATGTATAAATGTCCTTGTTTTTGAAATAGTTAATGTTGTAAATTACTATTGTAGCTGGAAACGGCAGATTTTTAATGGACTATCTACATTGGCATATAGAGAGGCCCGTTATTGGGGCGGCAGGGTAGCCAAGTGGTTAGAGCGTTGGACTAGTAACCGGAAGTCATTTAGGTCAACATTGGATCATTCAGAGATCCTCACTGAACTTCTGGAGAGAGTTTGCTGCACTGAAAGTAAAGGGGCTGAATAATTTTGCACGCCCAATTTTTCAGTTTTTGATTTGTTAAAAAAGTTTGAAATATCCAATAAATGTCGTTCCAGTTCATGATTGTGTCCCACTTGTTGTTGATTCTTCACAAAAAAATACATTTATATCTTTATGTTTGAAGCCTGAAATGTGGCAAAAGGTCGCAAAGTTCAAGGGGGCCGAATACTTTCGCAATGCACTGTATGTGAGCACAGCTGAAAACTGTTGTTCTAATTAAAGAAGCAATACAACTGGCCTTCTTTAGACTAGATGAGTATCTGGAGCATCAGCATTTGTGGGTTCGATTACAGGCTCACAATGGCCAGAAACAAAGACCTTTCTTCAGAAACTCATCAGTCTATTCTTGTTCTGAGAAATAAAGGCTATTCCAAGCGAGAAATTGCCAAGAAACTGAAGATCTCGTACAAAGCTGTGTACTACTCCCTTCACAGAACAGCGCAAACGGGCTCTAACCAGAATAGAAAGAGTGGGAGGCCCCGGTGCACAACTGTGCAAGAGGACAAGTACATTAGTGTCTAGTTTGAGAAACAGACGCCTCACAAGTCCATAACAGTGAAGAGGCGAGCCTCCTAGGCACTTGGATTAGCTAATACAACGTTCCATTGGAACACAGGAGTGAGGGTTGCTGATAATGGGCCTCTGTAGATATAAAAATAATAATATATATATATATATTTTTTTAAATCGGCCGGTTCCAGCTACAATAGTCATTTACAACATGAACAATGTCTACACTGTATTTCTGATCAATTTGATGTTATTTTAATGGACAAAAAGATATGCTTTTCTTTCAAAACAAGGACATTTCTAAGTGACCCAAAACTTTTGAACAGTAGTGTAGGTGCTGCTGTAGGCAGATTAGAAAACAAACCCAATTTTGATAAAATTCCAGTGTGCAATCACAGCAGCAAGATGTGACCTGTTGCCACAAGAAAAGGGCATGCAGTGAAGAAAGGGTCTGAATACTTACGTAAATAAGGTATTTCAGATTTTTTTTAATACATTTGCAAACATTTCTAAAAACCTGTTTTCGCTTTGTCATTATGGGGTAAAGTGTGTAGATTGATGAGGGAAACATTTTAATCAATTTTAGAATAAGGCTGTAACTTAACATTTGGAAAAATTAAAGTGGTCTGAATACTTTCCAAACACACTGTAGGTAGGGGTAAAGTTACTAGGCAACAGGATAGACAGTAACAGCAAGTAGAGATACTGGGGTGCAAAAGAGCAAAAAAATAAAATAATATGGGGATGAGGTAGTTGGGTGTGCTATTTACAGATGGGCTGTGTACGGGTACAGTGATCAGTAAGCTGCTCTGACAGCTGATGCTTAAAGTCAGAGAGGGAGATGTAAGACTCCTGCTTCAATGATTTTTGCAATTCGTTTCCAGTCATTGGCAGCACGAATATGTAACGAGGGCCAGCCAATGAGAGCATACAGGTCGCAGTGGTGGGTAGTATCTGGGGCTTTGGTGATAAAAAAGATGGCATTGTGAAAACAAATTGGAAGTAGTCTAAGTAGAGTGTCGGAGGCTATTTTGTAAATGACATCGCTGAAGTCAAGGATCAGTAGGATAGTCAGTAGGATAGTCAGAGGCTTTGTTGCGAAATAGGAAGCTGATTCTGGATTTCATTTTGGATTGGAGATGCTTAATGTGAGTCTGGAAGGAGAGTTTACAGTCTAACCAGACACCTAGATATTTGTAGTTGTCCACATATTCTAAGTCAGAACCGTCCAGAGTAGTAATGCTAGTCGGGCGGGCGGGTGCGGGCATCAATCGGTTGGAGAGCAAGCATTTAAAAGCAGTTGGAGGCCACAGAAGGAGTGTTGAATGGCATTGAAACTTGTGCCAGGTGTATACAGAATGGTGTCGTCTGTTTAGAGGTGGACCAGAATCACCAGCAGCAAGAGCGACATCATTTATATATACATAGAAAAGAGTCCGCCTGAATTGAACGCTGTGGTACCCCCATAGAGACTACCAGAGGTCCAGACAAAAGGCGCTCCAATTTGACACACTGAACACTATCTGAGAAGTAGTTGATGAACCATGCCAGGCAGTCATTTTAGAAACAAAGGCTGTTGAGTCTGCCGATAAGAATGCGGTGATTGACAGAGTCGAAAGCCTTGGCCAGGTCGATGAAGAGGGCTGCACAGTACGGTCTTTTATTGATGGCGGTTATGAAATCGTTTAGGACCTTGAGCATGGCTGAGGTCTCCCAGTCAGGAATGCCATGCCACAGTTGCCCTTAGTTTGAAGATGTAATCCGGAGACAGGTGTTTCCTCCATCTCTTTAACTATCATACTCTAATTCCACTGATTTCAAAATGTGATCCTCCAGAAAGTAGAGACACACTTATGCAGCTCCACTACACAATACATTTTTTTAAAAGCCGCGTTTGACAGGATTACCAACACAGACTGACGCGCTCCTATGGTAGACCAATCCGAACTCCTCTCGGCATGTCCTGCCCACTCATTATCTCAGCCAATCATGGCTAGTGGGAAGGTTGCTCCTTTTTCAGTGGCTTAA
This sequence comes from Oncorhynchus mykiss, assembly GCF_013265735.2. Taxonomy (NCBI): domain Eukaryota; kingdom Metazoa; phylum Chordata; class Actinopteri; order Salmoniformes; family Salmonidae; genus Oncorhynchus; species Oncorhynchus mykiss. Next base: position 43,581,644 of record NC_048587.1, on the reverse strand, counting down.
CCATCAAGGCTCGTAATTTAACAATTGTATTCGTATTTACAGATGGCACATAAATTTGTTATTAAGGCACATGAAAGTTCACGTTCAAGAAGGCATTTCTGCCCCAAAAAACGCATTATGATAAAAAAAATATTTTTTACGTTCAAAAGTCGTGACTTGCGACATACGCCTAGGTTCCAGAATCGGGTCACATTTTATTGATCTAGAAAGAAGATGAACCAGACAGACATAACATCAATCATGTCAAGCCTTTCACACACTGCCTAGATACACGTCTAATAGTTAACACCGGAACTAACAGTTTCCTCCTGGTATAACACTGATTGTTTTCCAATAAAATATTAATTGAACAAAGAGTAAAATGTAGGCTATATATGCAGTGTACTACAGCTAACATAGACGATGGCGGTGCAGAGGTGCTACTCCGTATTTCAATGATCTCCTGGTTTAACTAGGCATGTCTGGCTTTCCAGGAAGTGTGAAAGTAACCATTTTGCTTCAAAGTGAAGCTTGCATATCATAATTTCTCTACACAGAAAGTGACATCTACCCAGTAACCTAGGGCTGCATGTTCTCAATAAAAAGAGAACATTCCATGCAAGTGGAAAATATGCAAAGCTGGAAGAGAAAAAAAGAAACCCCTTACGGTCCGAGACACCTGTTATGACTCAGAGAGAAAACAGAGCGAGAGAGAGTGAGAACGGTGGGTGTTTATAGCATGAAGGCAGCCAAGGGACTCACTCAAATAGACCCCAGCTTCTGAGGATTTCAGCTAGCTATTTTGCCCTTAGAAAAAGTATTTGCTCCACCTTTCAAAGCAGAGTTAGAGACAGCATGCGGCACCAGCTCAGCCCAGTTCTGCTCTGTGTTGGGCAGACAACTCCATCCAAAAACACATCCAAAAAGCAGCAGCTGCCTTGAGACCTTTACATCCTCAAACATCATGTGATCCCATAGTAGTGAAACAGGCAAAAGGTCTCCACGGCCAATTACAGAGAGGGGAGAATATACCTTTCCATCTCACTGCCTGTAGTCAACACTCCTCCAGACAGTAGGGCCTGCTCCACACTTCTGACAGTGGAAGGTCCGTGCCCAGTTGATAATCACCTCAATAATTGCTTAGAAACTGAACCTAAACCGAAACTAATTTCACACATAACAGATTAAATAAGTGAAGTAAAGTATGATGAGGGAAAAAGGGGGAGAATGGATGAGTGAGGGGAAGTGAACAGTGCATAATTATGTCATCACCAATTGTGAATGAACAGGGTGGGCCATTATATTGTATTGGTATATCCTAATTATAATCTCAAAATGGTATGTACCCTATATCAGTCCACTAAATCCAAGTAGTCTTATCAGTTTACTCTGGCCTACTTGGAGTACACAGAGAGAGCGTGTGTAATTTACATTTGCAAAAAGACCAAGACAAATGCTGCGTTTGAGCTGCTACAAGATCTGAATCAAAACGACTCAAATGGTGGGGTAAGAAATTAATCATGACATCTGATGATTATTCTTCTGGTTCTGAGCCTCAGCCTGAATAACCTACACCTCTGAGGACTAAGAAGAAAAAAGAAAGAACGGTGTGCACTGAGCAGATGCCAACACCACCACAAAATGAAACAGACAGGAGAGAGGAAGGTACGGTACCGTTTGGACAGAACAAGCTAGTGACAATGCTACGGGCCGATTATCAGAACAAAAATGTAATCTGCACAGGTCACAGCACATCAGGGACTGTACTGTGGAGCACAGGGCGCAAGACCTGGGATCTGTCTGTTGAGCTGGAAGCGATCATTTCAATACTGTATGTCTGTGAAGCATTCGGTGGAAATGGCGTGTATATGGTCTGTGTGGATCAGATGGCATGGCTGTACTCGTTGAAAGGAGGCACCCGCCGCTGGCCTGTTGCTGAGTTCTACAACATGCTTGACTTGGCTACTTTCAACACACGTGTTATTCATGCACTGCTTGAACAACACCATGCCCAGGAGAGACTTCATCATGAGTCTGGCACATGGGCTACATGAGACATATGAGGGCCAAGGCTGCAGCAAAGATTCCAAGGTAGTTGTTGCGCGAGCCAAATTGCGCACAGCTCCCGGGGAGGAGACAATGCCAGGTGAACCCAAGACACCCGTGTCACCAAACACCTGCGACGTGTTTGTGGGAAGTGTGCCAAACAAGTGAAAGTGGCGAAGATTAGTGTCAAATGTTAGGACACGGGATAACTTAAATTAAATCCTACTGATGCCATTGGGTGAAAACGCACACCATGTAAGCACGAGCCGCTGCTGTCAAAGACACGAAGCTAGACAACTGCTGTCATAGACACGAAGATTCATTATTATTGCTTTTGTGCTGATTTGTATTATTTAAGATACACTTGATGCTTATAATGATGTTCAGTCAAATGATGAAAACATCAGTAGCCTAGGCGTCTTGGTATTTTGTTTTATTTTGTCGTTATAAAAAAAATACCTGTTACCATGTTCCAACACCGATGCTTTCTGTTTAATAGTAGTAACAAAAGACGATATCACGACTTCCGACGAAGTCGGTCCCTCTCCTTGTTCGGCTGGAGTTTCGGGGTCAACGTAACCGGTCTTCTAGCCATCGCCGCACCACCTTTCATTTTCCATTTGTTTCATCTTGTTTTCCTGCACACCTGGTTTACGTCTCCTCATAATTACTATGTGTATTTAGCCCTCTGTTCCCTCCATGGCTGTGTGGGGCATTGTGTATTGTCGAGGTTGGCACGCTTCCAGCTGGTTAGCACCGGCTTTTATGTGTACCCGTGTTTTGTGGCAGCCGGTACATTGTAAGTGGTACTTTGGGCTGCCTTACTTGTTTTAGGCATTTGTTCTTTTGACGCTGTTGCGTTCTGGTCTTACAATTTGCCTCAGTAAAGTGCTTCGTGTTCACTCATCTCTGCTCTCCTGCTCCTGACTTCTATGCACCAGCTACACCCACCGATGACATACGAATACAATTGAACACTTGAATGTGTTTACACATAATCTACAGTAACAAACTAATGAAAATGCTATAGATTTTTTAATATGTTTTTCTGCATATTCTAATGTTATCTAAGACCTTCATAAACAAAACAAAACTATTATTTTTGCAATAGTGTATGAAATGTATTAATTACAGTAGCTAGGTTTGACAGATTTTCATGCAAATATAAAAAAAAATCTGCATAAAACAAGGTACGTTTTCCCACTGCGTGTGATGTTTCCATCAGACTTTTTTAGGATAAAATGCTGTGCTTGATGACGTAGTACACATTACATTTACAAGTTAAATGAGTTTCCATCGCATTTAACTCTGATGATTTGTCCAAAAAAAAATTTTTATAGAGCAAAAGTACCCACTCCGGACAAGGCACATGTGGTCTATCGAACAGTTCGCAGATACAGTGTGGGTAGGCTACCTACATTATGAAATTACTATGGATAAGAGCGATATTATTTGTATTTGTCAAATGGCAGCCAAGATTCATCATGTCACCAGAATAAGACCCTCAATATGTATTGGAAAGGATCGTCAAGCTCATCACCCATCATCGCCCTTTGAGGTTCATCATAAAGCACAAATGGCACTTATAAAGATGTTTAGGTTAATGATGTTCTCATCATTTGCCCGAAAAGTTCATCATAACTTATATCATCTCTAGCCTAATAAACTGCATGTTTTCCAGAGTCTGGCAACTTCATTAAACGAGATAGGAGATATGGCTTTTTCTTTGTAACTCTGTGATGGTAATGTATGGTGTATACATTACCATCACAGAGTTACAAAGAAAAAGCCATATCTCCTATCTCGTTTAATGAAGTTGCCAGTTGAGGACTTGTGAGGTATCTGTTTTTCAAACTAGGCACTAATGTACTTGTCCTCTTGCTCAGTTGTGCACCGGGGCCTCCCACTCCTCTCTCTATTCTGGTTAGAGCCAGTTTGCGCTGTTCTGTGAAGGGAGTAGTACACAGCGTTGTACGAGATCTTCAGTTTCTTGGCAATTTTTCACATGGAAATAGCCTTCATTTCTCAAAACAAGAATAGACTGACGAGTTACCGAAGGGCTTTGTTTCTGGCCATTTTGAGCCTGTAATCGAACCCACAAATGCTGATGCTCCAGATACTCAACTAATCTAAAGAAGGCCAGTTGTATTGCTTCTTTAATCAGAACAGCAGTTTTCAGCTGTGCTAACATTATTGAAAAGAGTTTTCTAATGATCAATTAACCGTTTAAAAGTATAAACTTGGATTAGCTAACAACATGACATTGGAACACAGGAGTGATGGTTGCTGATAATGGGCCTCTGTACGCCTATGTAGATAATCCATTAAAAATCTGCCGTTTCCAGCTATATATATATATATATATATACAGTGCCTTGCGAAAGTATTCGGCCCCCTTGAACTTTGCGACCTTTTGCCACATTTCAGGCTTCAAACATAAAGATATAAAACTGTATTTTTTTGTGAAGAATCAACAACAAGTGGGACACAATCATGAAGTGGAACAACATTTATTGGATATTTCAAACTTTTTTAACAAATCAAAAACTGAAAAATTGGGCGTGCAAAATTATTCAGCCCCCTTAAGTTAATACTTTGTAGCGCCACCTTTTGCTGCGATTACAGCTGTAAGTCGCTTGGGGTATGTCTCTATCAGTTTTGCACATCGAGAGACTGAATTTTTTTCCTATTCCTCCTTGAAAAACAGCTCGAGCTCAGTGAGGTTGGATGGAGAGCATTTGTGAACAGCAGTTTTCAGTTCTTTCCACAGATTCTCGATTGGATTCAGGTCTGGACTTTGACTTGGCCATTCTAACACCTGGATATGTTTATTTTTGAACCATTCCATTGTAGATTTTGCTTTATGTTTTGGATCATTGTCTTGTTGGAAGACAAATCTCCGTCCCAGTCTCAGGTCTTTTGCAGACTTCACCAGGTTTTCTTCCAGAATGGTCCTGTATTTGGCTCCATCCATCTTCCCATCAATTTTAACCATCTTCCCTGTCCCTGCTGAAGAAAAGCAGGCCCAAACCATGATGCTGCCACCACCATGTTTGACAGTGGGGAAGGTGTGTTCAGCTGTGTTGCTTTTACGCCAAACATAACGTTTTGCATTGTTGCCAAAAAGTTCAATTTTGGTTTCATCTGACCAGAGCACCTTCTTCCACATGTTTGGTGTGTCTCCCAGGTGGCTTGTGGCAAACTTTAAACAACACTTTTTATGGATATCTTTAAGAAATGGCTTTCTTCTTGCCACTCTTCCATAAAGGCCAGATTTGTGCAATATACGACTGTCCTATGGACAGAGTCTTCCACCTCAGCTGTAGATCTCTGCAGTTCATCCAGAGTGATCATGGGCCTCTTGGCTGCATCTCTGATCAGTCTTCTCCTTGTATGAGCTGAAAGTTTAGAGGGACGGCCAGGTCTTGGTAGATTTGCAGTGGTCTGATACTCCTTCCATTTCAATATTATCGCTTGCACAGTGCTCCTTGGGATGTTTAAAGCTTGGGAAATCTTTTTGTATCCAAATCCGGCTTTAAACTTCTTCACAACAGTATCTCGGACCTGCCTGGTGTGTTCCTTGTTCTTCATGATGCTCTCTGCGCTTTTAACGGACCTCTGAGACGATCACAGTGCAGGTGCATTTATACGGAGACTTGATTACCCACAGGTGGATTGTATTTATCATCATTAGTCATTTAGGTCAACATTGGATCATTCAGAGATCCTCACTGAACTTCTGGAGAGAGTTTGCTGCACTGAAAGTAAAGGGGCTGAATAATTTTGCACGCCCAATTTTTCAGTTTTTGATTTGTTAAAAAAGTTTTAAATATCCAATAAATGTCGTTCCACTTCATGATTGTGTCCCACTTGTTGTTGATTCTTCACAAAAAAATACAGTTTTATATCTTTATGTTTGAAGCCTGAAATGTGGCAAAAGGTCGCAAAGTTCAAGGGGGCCGAATACTTTCGCAAGGCACTGTATATATATAGAGATATATATTGTAGTGTATATAGTGTATATTATATATACACACTGCTCAAAAAAATAAAGGGAACACTAAAATAACACATCCATGATCTGAATGAATGAAATATTCTTATTAAATACTTTTTTCTTTACATAGTTGAATGTGCTGACAACAAAATCACACAAAAATTAACAATGGAAATCAAACTTATCAAACCATGGAGGTCTGGATTTGGAGTCACACTCAAAATTAAAGTGGAAAACCACACTACAGGCTGATCCAACTTTGATGGAATGTCCTTAAACAAGTCAAAATGAGGCTCAGTAGTGTGTGTGGCCTCCACGTGCCTGTATGACCTCCTTACAACGCCTGGGCATGCTCCTGATGAAGTGGCGGATGGTCTCCTGAGGGATCTCCTCCCAGACCTGGACTAAAGCATCCGCCAACTCCTGGACAGTCTGTGGTGCAACATGGCGTTGGTGGATGGAGCGAGACATGATGTCCCAGATGTGCTCAATTGGATTCAGGTCTGGGGAACGGGCGGGTCAGTCCATAGCATCAATGCCTTCCTCTTGCAGGAACTGTTGACACACTCCAGCCACATGAGGTCTAGCATTGTCTTGCATTAGGAGGAACCCAGGGCCAACCGCACCAGCATATGGTCTCACAAGGGGTCTGAGGATCTCATCTCGGTACCTAATGGCAGTCAGGCTACCTCTGGCGAGCACATGGAGAGATGTGCGGCCCCCCCAAAGAAATGCCACCCCACACCATGACTAACCCACCGCCAAACCGGTCATGCTGGAGGATGTTGCAGGCAGCAGAACGTTCTCCACGGCGTCTCCAGACTCTGTCACATGTGCTCAGTGTGAACCTGCTTTCATCTGTGAAGAGCACAGGGCGCCAGTGGCAAATTTGCCAATCTTGGTGTTCTCTGGCAAATGCCAAACGCCTTGCACGGTGTAAGCACAACCCCCACCTGTGTACGTCGGGCCCTCATACCACCCTCATGGAGTCTGTTTCTGACTGTTTGAGCAGACACATGCACATGTGTGGCCTGCTGGAGGTCATTTTGCAGGGCTCTGGCAGTGCTCCTCCTTGCACAAAGGCGGAGGTAGCGGTCCTGCTGCTGGGTTGTTGCCCTCCTACGGCCTCCTCCACGTCTCCTGATGTACTGGCCTATCTCCTGGTAGCGCCTCCATGCTCTGGACACTAAGCTGACAGACACAGCAAACCTTCTTGCCACATCTTGTATTGATGTGCCATCCTGGATGAGCTGCACTATCTGAGCCACTTGTGTGGGTTGTAGACTCCGTCTCATGCTACCACTAGAGTGAAAGCACCGCCAGCATTCAAAAGTGACCAAAACATCAGCCAGGAAGCATAGGAACTGAGAAGTGGTCTGTGGTTATCACCTGCAGAACCACTCCGTTATTGGGGGTGTCTAGCTAATTGCCTATAATTTCCACCTGTTGTCTATTCCATTTGCACAACAGCATGTGAAATTTATTGTCAATCAGTGTTGCTTCCTAAGTGGACAGTTTGATTTCACAGAAGTGTGATTGACTTGGAGTTACATTGTGTTGTTTAAGTGTTCCCTTTATTTTTTTGAGCAGTGTGTGTGTGTGTATATATATATATATATATATAAATATATATGAATATAAAAAAATGCTTCTCTTTCAAAAACAAGGACATTTCTAAGTGACCCCAAACTTTTGAACGGTAATGTATATTTTTAACTGTGCTGTTACAAAAGCTCTAAACCTATATACATTTTACGGACACAGTATTTTAAATTAGTTATCTTCTTGTTTTTAGTCCCACCCTTCAGCTCCACTCAACCCCTCCCATTTATCTTGGAACACCATCTATGTTTTATTTATATTAGCCATATTCTTTTCAACTGTGCTGTGATGTTACACAGTTTAAAATAAAATTGTATTAGTCACATGCACCGAACAGGTGCAGACCTTACAATGAAATGCTTTCTAACAAGCCCTTAATGCAAATAGTCTGGGTACCCATTTGATTAGCTGTTCACGAGTATTGGCTTAGGGGTAGAAGCTGTCAAGAAGCCTCTTGGATCTGGACTTGGCGCTCCAGTACCGCTTGCCGTGCAGTAGCAGAAAGAACAGTCTATGACTAGGGTGGCTGGAGTATTTGACTCCACCTTGTATAGAGGTCCTGGATGGCAGGAAGCTTGGCCCCAGTGATGAACTGGTGTGCTTGGACCATGATAGTTTGTTGGTGATGTGGACACCAAGGAACTTGAAGCTCTCAACCTGATCCACTACAGCCACGACAATGAGAATGGGGGCGTGCTCGGTCCTCCTTTTCCTGTAGTCCACAATCATCTCCTTTGTCTCTATCACTTTGAGGGAGAGGTCATTATCCTGGTACCACACTGGCAGGTCTCTGACCTCCTCCCTATAGGCTGTCTAATCATTGTCGATTATCATGTGTCATCTGCAAACTTAAATGGTGTTGGAGTTGTGCCTGGCCGTGCAGTCATGAGTGAACAGGGAATACAGGAGGGGACTGAGCACGCACACGAGGGGCCCCCTTGTTGAGGATCAGCATGGTAGATGTGTTGTTGTCCTTAGCTTAGTGATGAGCTTTGAGGGCACTATGGTGTTGAACGCCGAGCTGTAGTCAATGAATAGCATTCTCACGTAGGCGTTTCTTTTGTCCAGGTGAGAAAGGCCAGTGTGGAGTGCAATAGAGATTGCGTCATCTGTGGATCTGTTGGGGTGGTATGCAAATTATTGTGGGTCTACAGTTTCTGGGATAATGGTGTTGATGTGAGCCAAAGCATTTCATGGCTACATTTCATGGCTACAGACGTGAGTGCTACGGGTCGGTAGTCATTTAAGGAGGTTACCTTAGTGCTCTTGGGCACAGTGGTCTGCATGAAACATGTTGGTATTACAGACAATGTAATGAAAACGGCAGTTTAAACACTTGCCAGTTGGTCAGCGCATGCTCGGAGTACACGTCCAAGTAATACGTCTGGCCCTATGGCCCTGTGAATGTTGACCAGTTTAAAAAGGTCTTACTCATGTCGGCTACGGAGAGTGTGACACATAGTCATCCGGAACTGCTGATGCATGGTTCAGTGTTGCTTGCCTCGAAGAGAGCATAGAAGTTATTTAGCTCATCTGGTAGGCTTGTGTATCTAGGCAGCTTGGGGCTGTGCCGATGAGTGTAGTACGATTCCATCTTCGTCCTGTATTGACGTTTTGCCGGAGGGAGGGAATAGCGGGATTTCTTATAAGCTTACGGGTTAGAGTTCCGCTCCTTGAAAACGGTAGCTCTACCCTTTAGCTCAGTGCGGATGTAGCCTGTAATCTATGGTTTCTGGTTGGGGTATGTACGTACAGTCTCTGTGGGGACAATGTTATCGATGCACTTATTGATGATGCCTTTGTACACGTCGCTGTGTGTGGAGTAAAGGTGGTCTAGACTTCTTCCCCCCTCTGGTTGCACATTTAACATGTTGGTAGAAATGAAGTAAAACGGATTAAAACGTTCCATGCATTAAAGTCCCCGGCCACTAGGAGCGCCACCTCAGGGTGTGCGTTTTCCTGTTTGGTCTTAAAGGGAGTGTACAGAAATATAGGCCGATTCTTTAGGTTACTTCACATGGCTTTCCGTAGAGTTTGTATTAAAATTGGAATAACGACAACTCAGACGGTAAGAAAAAAAAAGATGGGGTTACAATTTCTGTAAGCTATCCCTTTAAAGTGATGCTCCAGAAAAGCCAGTAATTTTGAAAGTGGTGCTCACAAACCAAAACGGTTGCCTGTTTTATGTGTATTACGGCATGCAATTCTGTACCAAGTCATCCATTTCGTATAATATGTTACGTCATGTAAATTATTATTAGGGATATACGATATATCGGTAAGCATGTCGGAATCGGCCGATATCAGCTAAAAATGCCAACATCAGCCCGATGTCTAGTTTAACACCGATGTGCAAAACCGACGTACCTATATAACGTAGGTAGAGATGACACCACATAAAACACAGTGCCCACACAGCATTCCTAACCTAGCCCACAATGTCTGCTGTGTGGATCTATTTTGAAGTTTCAAAAGGAGGATAAAAGGCCACATACAACGTGTGCTGCTATTATTTCCCGAGGGGAGAAAGTGAAATCTTTCAATACCACAAATCTAAATTACTCATTAGAAAGTGCATCACCCCCAGACGTTCAGCAACTACTTAGTTTTTCCCCAGCTTTTGTTCTAAGTGCACACTTCCAACAACTAAACAAGTTCAAGTCGAGCAGTCATTTGAAAGAGTAAGAACATTTCAGCGAGACAACTCAAAGGTGAAATCCATTAATGCCAAGATAATGGAATTCATTGCCCTTGACAATCAACCATACTCTGTCGTGGATGATGTTGGCTTTCGCCGACAGGTCGAGCACCTTGAGCCCCGGTACACACTAACAAGTAGGTGCTATTTTTCAGATGTTAACCCACCGGAGTTAAAACGAACATCCATGAAACAAACATCCATGAACTACTACTATTAGCTTCAAGACTGACATTTGGACCAGCGATGTCAGTCCCATGAGCATGCGGAGTCTGACAGCACAGTGGGTCGACGAGGAGTTCTTACTGAGGAAAGCCATATTGCATGCTCAAGAATGTGCTGGTTGTCATAATTCCGCTGCTGCCATTTCAATGGCATTTGAGAACGTTTCAAACATGAACACACTCCTAGCTCCGTTCGAACAACAGACTCGAGAAATAAGCTCATCAACTGCGTCTGCAGCAGACGTGATACCCTCTGTCATGGCATTGAAACGCCTGCTCAACAAATCTGCTGACAGACCTTGGGGTTAACTTGCAAAAGTACTCTACTAGAGGCTGTGAACAAGCTATTTGGTGGCATTCTGAGCCTCTTTACTGTGTCACCACCATGCTCGATGCTATGTACAAGGACCACTACTTTGATGCAGACAAGAAACAGGGTTTAAGTGAAATGTTACATACAGAGCTGGACAAGATGGAAACGGACAGTGACAGCACGCACCGAGGAAGCGAGGCCAAGGACAGACAGAGCTGAAACTTCACTGCTTGACACGTATGATGAAATCCTGGTTGAGAATGAAACGACTGAATAAATAAACAAAACAGCAAGTAAGTGAAAGAAATAGGTTTTGATTATGTTTACTGGTAATGGGGATATAAGTAAATGCCAACAAAAAAAACTTTTTGGTCAGTATGTGTGTGTGTGTGTGTGTGTCTCAACTATTTAACTGTACTAGAATGCTTAAAAGGCTGCTAAAATGGTAAAATATCAGAAATCAGTGTCAGCCACAAAAAGGTCATAAATCGGTGCATCCCTAATTATTATTATTTGCTATTTTTGAATGACATGTAACGTCCTGAAAATTATTTGTTTCTATTCATATAATAAGTTGTGCTTAAGATCCCGGACCGCATCTTTAACTCTCCCTCCCAATGTGATGCCAGTTTAAAATAATAAATCTCCCTGAACAAATACTACCATTCCTGTGTGTATGTTATGTTTGTAAGCTGACCAGTGCTGTTCACTACTACAGGGACAACTCGAACTATGCCATAAATTCCAGTAATGGTTGGACTGACGGCTGTCAGTGACACCACATGTCTATCGACTTGGGCCAGAAGGTGTTATTTTTGTATTATAATAACTATATGAGTTGACTAATGCTGGCACTTCGCCTACTTATTGAAATGTAATCAAATCTGATTTAATTAGGAAATTAGGTATTTCTGTTCAGATGATACTGAGTAAGAGTCCTGCTCTGAATCTGATAGTCAAGTGCCCTAGTTAGTACACTGATGGCTGGAAACATTCAGATTGGACGGGTGGATCACAAGACACACACAGTAATGAGAGCATCACAAAGTACTACAAGTGCACCCTCCTCCCTTTGTCTCCCTCCCCTCCATCCCTTTTGCCCTCTCCTCTAGATGACTCATGAGTTCCTATTCCACAAAAAAAAGGAAAAACAGGGAGAAGATTATTTACATGAGGTATAAATTCAACATTGGCTCTACTAAGTCTCTTACTGAAGGGCAAGACAAAAAAAAAAAAAACACTTACCCAATTCCCTCTTCAACCGCCCTTTGATGCTAGCCAAACTAAATAAGACCGGATGAGTGCAAAAAAATACCCATTGAGTGATTCCACAGGAAGAACTAGCAGACGTTAATCAATGGCTAGATTGAATCTGACTCGTTGATACGCTTGCGGGTCGGTAACGATTAACGGTAGTGGTCCAGCTGAAAGTAGTCCGAGTGTTTGAGTGCTAATTCATCACTAATGATCGCCACGACACCCAATCCTCTCCTGGCGCACCACAACCGCTTATTTAATTGCCTCGTTCACGTTTAAACACAAGGACAGGCAGGAAAACATGATCAAACGGCCCATCACTAATCAAGGGAGGAGGCGAATGAAGGAGTGTGATATGACTAAACGGGGCTCCTCTCCTCAAGTCCAGTTGAGGACTTGTGACGTGTTTCTCAAACTAGGCACTAATGTACATGTCCTCTAGCTCAGTTGTGCACCGGGGCCTCGCACTCTTTCTATTCTGGTTAGAGACAATTTGCGTTGTTCTGTGAAGGGAGTAGTACACAGGATATGTACGAGATCTTCAGTTGCTTGGCGATTCCTTGCATGGAATACCCGTCATTTCCGACAAGTTCAAGAATAAAGTACTTTGTTTCTGGCCATTTTGAGCCTGTAATCGAACCCACAAATGTGACTCACCACCTGGTTTCGGTCTTATGTAGGATGTTTTTTACTGTGCAGCCAACAAGTGCTCAGCATATGTGGGAACTCCTTCAAGACTGTTGGAAAAGCATTCCAGGTGAAGCTGGTTGAGAGAATGCCAAGAATGCGCAAAGCTGTCATCAAGGCAAATGGTGGCCATTTGAAGAATCTCAAATATATTTTGATTTGTTTCACACTTTTTTGGTTACTACATGATTCCATGTGTTATTTCATAATTGTGTATTTTTTTAAACTATTTTCTGCATTGTACACACACACATACGGTTTCATATTATTTAACAGAGTCATAAACACAATAGCTTCCCCCACGTATTGTGGGGGAAGCGTATTGTGGACGAAAGGGTAGCGGAGGAAGGAGTTCATTTCACTGCAGTATTCAGCGGAAAAATAAAGCGTTTTGGGGTGAAAGACAAGATGGAGCTGCCTGGCCCTCTTCAGACGTACCTAACCCTGTGCAGTGGTTGCTCCAATAAAATTTTTGCAATTATGCTGCAGTACTTAGGAGGTAATTTGTGATTTAGTACGGTGCCCTATGGTCACTACTTCATAGAGCACTGGTTATGCTTTTGAGTCCTACTGTGTCTTAAACTGACAATGAATGAACGACATAAACCTAAATAGAAACTGATAATTGTGCATGACTTCAGTATTATTTACTAAAACTGTTGTTACACTAAGGTTTTTAATATTTTACTCTTACTGTAGTAGTGTAGCCAACTCCCAACCGGTCACGTTGTACAGTACCTGAGTGGAGCAACGGTCTAAGACACTACATAGCAGTGCAAGCTGTGTTGCTACAGATTAGAAGTTGACCGATTAATCGGAATGGCCTATTAATTAGGGCCGATTTCACGTTTTCATAACAATCGGGAATCGGTATTTTTGGACACCGATTTGTCCGTTTAAAAAAAAAAATTTTTAACACCTTTATTTAACTAGGCAAGTCAGTTAAGAACACATTATTATTTTCAATGACGGCCTAGGAACGGTGGGTTAACTGCCTTGTTCAGGGGCAGAACGACAGATTTTCACCTTGTCAGCTCAGCGGATCCAATCTTGCAACCTTACAGTTAACTAGTCCAACGCTCTAACCACCTGCCTCTCATAGCACTCCACGAGGAGCCTGCCTGTTACGCGAATACAGTAAGCCAAGGTAAGTTGCTAGCTAGCATTAAACTTATCTTATAAAAAACAATCAATCATAATCACTAGTTAACTACACATGGTTGATGATATTACTAGTTTATCTAGCGTGTCCTGTGTTGCATATAATCGATGCGGTGCGTATTCGCGAAAAAGGACTGTCCTTGCTCCAATGTGTACCTAACCATAAACATCAATGCCTTTCTTAAAATCAATACACAGAAGTATATATTTTTAAACCTGCATATTTAGCTAAAAGAAATCCAGGTTAGCAGGCAATATTAACCAGGTGAAATTGTGTCACTTCTCTTGCATTCATTGCACGCAGAGTCAGGGTATATGCAACAGTTCGGTCCGCCTCATTTGCCAGAATTTTACGTGATTATGACATAACATTGAAGGTTGTGCAATGTAACAGGAATTTTTAGACTTATGGATGCCACCCGTTAGATAAAATACGGAACAGTTCCGAATTTCACTGAAAGAATAAAAGTCTTGTTTTCAAGATTATATTTTCCGGATTCGACCATATTAATGACCTAAGGCTCGTATTTCTGTGTGTGATGTTATAATTAAGTATGATTTCATAGAGCAGTCTGACTGAGCGATGGTAGGCACCAGCAGGCTCGTAAGCATTCATTCAAACAGCACCTTCATGCGTTTTGCCAGCAGCTCTTCGTTGTGCTTCAAGCATTGCACTGTTTATGACTTCAAGCCTATCAACTCCCGAGATTAGGCTGGTGTAACCGATGTGAAATGGCTAGCTAGTTAGTGGGGTGCGCGCTAATAGTGTTTCAAACGTCACTCGCTCTGAGACTTGGAGTAGTTATTCCCCTTGCTCTGCATGATTAACACTGCTTCGAGGGTGGCTATGCGAGGAGAGGGACGGAAGCTATACTGTTACACTGGCAATACTAAAGTGCCTATGAGAACATCCAATGGTGAAAGGTATATGAAATACAAATGGTATAGAGAGAAATAGTCCTATAATAACGACAACCTAAAACTTCTTACCTGGGAATATTGAAGACTCATGTTAAAAAGGAACCACCAGCTTTCATAGGTTCTCATGTTCTGAGCAAGGAACTAAACGTTAGCTTTCTACCATGGCACATATTGCACTTTTACTTTCTTCTCCAACACTTTGTTTTTGCATTATTTAAACCAAATTGAACATGTTTTATTATTTATTTGAGGCTAAATTGATTGTATTGATGTATTACATTAAGTTAAAACGTGTTCATTCAGTATTGTTGTAATTGTCATTATTACAAATAAATGAAATTACAAAATCGGCCGATTAAATCGGTATCGGCTTTTTTGGTCCTCCAATGAATCGGTATCCGCATTGAAAAATCATAAATCGGTCGACCTCTACTAAAGATGCTGGTTCTATACCTGTGCCGGCCTCGACTGGGATACCCATGAGATGACTGTAGGTTTAGACTCTGTAGCTCTAAAAACAGAAATAATTCTAAATAACAAACTGGCTTTATTTACAAATTAGTAACAATGTCAAGAATGACCTTTTTCCCCTCGCTCAGTGTACATTATTTGAAAATGAATCCTCCAAAAGGTTTGAGTCATTAAAACTGCTTCAACAACTCCACAAATTTCTTGTTACATTATAGTATTGGCAAGTCAGTTAGAACATCTACTTTGTGCATGACACAAGTCATTTGTCCAACAATTGTTTACAGACAGATTGAATTATATGTGAAATAATCACAATTTAAGTGGGTCAGAAGTTTACATACACTAAGTTGACTGTGCCTTTAAACAGCTTGGAAAATTCCAGAAAATGTCATTGCTTTAGAAGCTTCTGATAGGCTAATAGGCACAGAGCAACACTATAAGGGGTATTGCACTAATAATGGCGCTGACTAGGGAAATGATCCCGCTGTTTAGTACCAATCTGTTTTCATTTGAACGTGCAATCTAATAATGGCATCTTTATGCTTTCGTTAATACAATAATGACAAAAACACTTTCAAAATGCAAATATTTATTTAGTTATGGATCCATAACGAATTACCACGGGAATAAATATCACTGAATTACAGAAATATAGGAACAAAGTTGTCTAATGAAGGTGAACAAATTTTTGCTTACTGGAAAATTCTCTCAAAACACACACGGCCACATTGTACAGCACCATTATGGCTATTACCAAGTAGCTGGACAATAGAATTGCATAGGAGGGTATGGGGAGAATTCATTGTCCAAAATAGATTTCTTAGGTTGACTGTATCACAACCGTCCGTGATTAGTAGCAATTTCAGTTTAACCCATCAGAAAAGACAAAACAAATAATACAAGTATTATTAACATCCAAACGTGATTGGGAGTCCCATAGTGCAGCGCACAATTGGCCCAGGTTCTCTCTCCCTCTAAAAACATAAATTACACCACCTAGTACAGTATGTATATACAGTGCCTTGTGAAAGTATTCGGCCCCCTTGAACTTTGCAACCTTTTGCCACATTTCAGGCTTCAAACATAAAGATATAAAACTGTATTTTTTTGTGAAGAATCAACAACAAGTGGGACACAATCATGAAGTGGAACGACATTTATTGGATATTTCAAACTTTTTTAACAAAACAAAAACTGAAAAATTGGGCGTGCAAAATTATTCAGCCCCTTTACTTTCAGTGCAGCAAACTCTCTCCAGAAGTTCAGTGAGCATCTCTGAATGATCCAATGTTGACCTAAATGACTAATGATGATAAATACAATCCACCTGTGTGTAATCAAGTCTCCGTATAAATGCACCTGCACTGTGATAGTCTCAGAGGTCCGTTAAAAGCGCAGAGAGCATCATGAAGAACAAGGAACACACCAGGCAGGTCCGAGATACTGTTGTGAAGAAGTTTAAAGCCGGATTTGGATACAAAAAGATTTCCCAAGCTTTAAACATCCCAAGGAGCACTGTGCAAGCGATAATATTGAAATGGAAGGAGTATCAGACCACTGCAAATCTACCAAGACCTGGCCGTCGCTCTAAACTTTCAGCTCATACAAGGAGAAGACTGATCAGAGATGCAGCCAAGAGGCTCATGATCACTCTGGATGAACTGCAGAGATCTACAGCTGAGGTGGGAGACTCTGTCCATAGGACAACAATCAGTCGTATATTGCACAAATCTGGCCTTTATGGAAGAGTGGCAAGAAGAAAGCCATTTCTTAAAGATATCCATAAAAAGTGTTGTTTAAAGTTTGCCACAAGTCACCTGGGAGACACACCAAACATGTGGAAGAAGGTGCTCTGGTCAGATGAAACCAACATTGAACTTTTTGGCAACAATGCAAAACGTTATGCTTGGCGTAAAAGTAACACAGCTCATCACCCTGAACACACCATCCCCACTGTCAAACATGGTGGTGGCAGCATCATGGTTTGGGCCTGCTTTTCTTCAGCAGGGACAGGGAAGATGGTTAAAATTGATGGGAAGATGGATGGAGCCAAATACAGGACCATTCTGGAAGAAAACCTGATGGAGTCTGCAAAAGACCTGAGACTGGGACGGAGATTTGTCTTCCAACAAGACAATGATCCAAAACATAAAGCAAAATCTACAATGGAATGGTTCAAAAATAAACATATCCAGGTGTTAGAATGGCCAAGTCAAAGTCCAGACCTGAATCCAATCGAGAATCTGTGGAAAGAACTGAAAACTGCTGTTCACAAATGCTTTCCATCCAACCTCACTGAGCTCGAGCTGTTTTGCAAGGAGGAATGGGAAAAAATGTCAGTCTCTCGATGTGCAAAACTGATAGAGACATACCCGAAGCGACTTACAGCTGTAATCGCAGCAAAAGGTGGCGCTATAAAGTATTAACTTAAGGGGGTTGAATAATTTTGCACGCCCAATTTTTCAGTTTTTGATTTGTTAAAAAAGTTTGAAATATCCAATAAATGTCGTTCCACTTCATGATTGTGTCCCACTTGTTGTTGATTCTTCACAAAAAAATACAGTTTTATATCTTTAAGTTTGAAGCCTGAAATGTGGCAAAAGGTCGCAAAGTTCAAGGGGGCCGAATACTTTCTCAAGGCACTGTATATGGATGTCAGGAAGATTGGCCCAAGTGATTTATCTGTAGGCATAGCCTTCATGCACCAGGATATTTTTTTCCACAAACAGAGGATACATTTGGGTTCCATTGCTTATTCTGCTCCTCTAAGATGCAAATAGTCTGGGTAGCCATTTGATTAACTGTTCAGGTGTCTTATGGCTTGGGGGTAGAAGCAGTTTAGAAGCCTCTTGGACCTAGACTTGGCGCTCCAGTACCGCTTGCCGTGATGTAGCAGAGCAAACAGTCTACGACTAGGGTGGCTGGATTATGTCTCCACCTGGTATAGAGGTTCTGGATGGCAGGAAACTTGGACCCGGTGGTGCAGAGCAGTTGCCATACCAGGCAGTGATGCAACCCGTCAGAATGCTCTCAATGGTGCAGCTGTAGAAACTTTTGAGAATCTGAGGACCCATGCCAAATCTTTTCAGTCTCCTGGGGGGGGAATAGGTTTTGTCGTGCCCTCTTCATGACTAGCTTGTTGTGCTTGGACCATGTTAGGTTTGTTGGTGATGTGGACACCAAGGAACTTGAAGCTCTCAACCTGCTCCACTACAGCCACGACAATGAGAATGGGGGCGTGCTCGGTCCTCCTTTTCCTGTAGTCCACAATCATCTCCTTTGTCTTGATCACGTTGAGGGAGAGGTCATTATCCTGGCACCACACTGGCAGGTCTCTGACCTCCTCCCTATAGGCTGTCTCATGATTGTCGGTGATCATGCTTACCACTGATGTGTCATTAGCAAACTTGTTGTTGGAGTCGTGCCTGGCCGTGCCATCATGAGTGAAAAGGGAGTAAAGGAGGGGACTGAGCACGCACCCGAGGGTCCCTGTGTTGAGGATCAGCATGGCGGATGTGGTTACCTACCCTTACCACCTGGGGGTGGCCCATCAGGAAGTCCAGGATCCAGTTGCAGAGGGAGGTGTTTAGTCCCAGGGTCCTTATGATGAGCTTTGAGGGCACTATGTTGTTGAACACTGAGCTGTAGTCAATGAATAGCATTCTCACATAGGAGTTCCTTTTGTCCAGGTGTAAAAGGGGAGTGTGGAGTGCAATAGAGATTGAATCATCTGTGGATGTGTTGGTGCGGTATGCAAATTGGAATGGGTCTAGCTTTTCTGGGATAATGGTGTTAATGTGAGCCATGACCAGCCTTTCAAAGCATTTCATGGCTACAGACGTGTGCTACGGGTCGGTAGTCATTTAGGCAGGTTACCTTCGTGTTCTTGTGCACAGGGACTATGGTGGTCTGCTTGAAACATGTTGGTATTACAGACAGGGAGAGGTTGAAAAAGACAGTGAAGACACTTGCCAGTTGGTCAGCCGCATGCTTTTTTATTTTTTTTTAACACGTCCCAGTAATCCGTCTGGCCCAGCAGCCTTGTGAATGTTGACCTGCTTGAAAAAAGTCTTACTCACGTCGGCTGCAGAGAGCATGATCAAACATTAGTCTGGAACATGCATGTTTCAGTGTTACTTGCCTCAAAGCAAGCATAGAAGTTATTTAGCTCTTCTGGTAGGCTCGTGTTCTGGTCAGCTCTCGGCTGTGCTTCCCTTTGTAGTCATAGTTTGCAAGTCCCGTCATATCCGACGAGGGTCGGAGCCGGTGTTGCACGATTCAATCTTAGTCCTGTATTGATGCTTTGCCTTTTTGATGGTTTGTCGGATAACGGGATTTCTTATAAACTTACGGGTTAGAGTCCCGCTCCTTGAAAGCAACAGATCTAGCCTTCAGCTCAGAAATCCAGGCAACATTGGGGTATGTACGTACAGTCATTGTGTGGACGACGTCCTCCACGCACTTATTGATAAAGCCAGTGACTGATGTAGTGTACTACTCAATGCCCTCGGAGGAATCCCGGAACATATTCCAGTCTGTACTAGCAAAACAGTCCTGTAGCTTAGCATCTGCTTCATCTGACCACTATTTTTGTAGACAGAGTCACTGGTGTGTCCTGCTTTAATTTTTGCTTGTAAGCAGGAATCAGGAGGAGTTATGGTCAGCTTTGTACGCGTCTCTGTGTGTGGAGTAAAGGTGTGTGAAAACCTTGTGAAGACTCTTTGACCTCTGTCATTGCCTACAAAGGGTATATAACAAAGTATTGAGATAAACTTTTGTTATTGACCAAATACTTATTTTCCACCATAATTTGCAAATAAATTCATTTAAAAAATCCTACAATGTGATTTTCTTTCTTCTCATTTTGTCTGTCATAGTTGAAGTGTACCTATGACGAAAATTACAGGCCTCTCATTTTTTTAAGTGGGAGAACTTGCACAATTGGTGGCTGACTAAATATTTTTTTTGCCCCACTGTATGTCATGCAAGAAAATGCAAATTAATTACTTAAATCATGTGATTTTCTGGATTTTTGTTTTCAATTCCATCTCTCACAGTTGAAGTGTAAAGCCAGTGACTGATGTAGTGTACTACTCAATGCCCTCGGAGGAATCCCGGAACAAAATCGGCAGTGTATCAAATACTTGTTCTCCCCACTGTACGTGCCTTCAGTTCATCAAATTTATTTTCCAGGAATTTAACATTAGCTAGCAGAACGTAAGGCAAGGGCAGAATAGCCACTCGTCGCCTGATCCTCACAAGGCATCCTGATCGCTTTCCTCGAATCCTACTTTTTATTTTCCAGCAAATCACAGGGATCTGGGCCTGGTCGGGAGTCCGTGGTATATCCCTCGCATCCAATTTGAGGTGAGTAATCCCAGGTCTGATCTCCAGAAGCTCTTTTCGGTCATAAGAGACGGTAGCAGCAACATTATGTACAAAACAACTTACGAACTAAAAAAAAAAAAAGCATGGTTGGTTAAGAGTCAATAGCAGAATATTTGGGTTATTAGCGTATGAATGACTTGCAAATAGACAATTGGACTTTCAAAGCCATTTATTCAGATCCGGCAGTTCAGAGGATAGTTTGAAAAATGTAATCAACTGGGCCTTGTTATTGTTCATGAGCCGCATACATTTGCATTCATTCTCTTAAAATAGCCTATACTCTTCTTGTGCAAGGTTTAGCTTACTGTACTTTGTCTGTACCATCTGCCTGTCTTGATGAGAATCTTAAGTTAATAAAATAGTCTTTAATTTGTGGCCTATTAGTATTTTACATTTAAGTATCCCCTAAAACTAGAACCTTCTTTTGGGCATCACGGGAATGTTCATTTTTTTACATTCTAGTAACATTTTACTTGTCCAAAATCGTTCTTTGCATTAATGGCAGTGTTGTTTGCCTATCAATACAATAAGCATTTATCTGTGAAATTTGACATTGAGTTCAAACACTGTTTCAACAATCAGCTGAATCACACACACACAGTTTTTCTATAATGTTTTGATGTTTCATACATTGCGAAAAGGACAGTCCAAACTATACAGGCTAAAAATGTAGGCCTCTAGAATTATTTTAAACAGGTTCAAATGTTTATTCAAATTATTTTAATGCAAGTGTCATGCCAGGGCAGGATTTCACAACAGTCCAATGTTATAGTGTTGTTTTTCACAAAATGGGAACAATGGGAGGGACAAAAATACTGATTTCAAATAAAAGGGACTACATTCTCTATCAAGAAAAATCATTTTTAAAATATGCCCTTGCCTTAAAGTTGAACCGCAGATCTTTAGTAGATTAGCCTGTAGAGTCAACTCAATATGGTATTCTGTTCTTTTGAAATAGCAAAACAAATGTATCATGACTAAATGAAATGAAATAGGACAAATGGACTGACTCAACTGTTCAAACATAGGGGAAAAGGCAGACATTTTATATAAACATTGGATTTCATTTTCAGATGTTTTAGGCTGGTAGACCTACCCGTGTATCGCTCCTCATTCAGAAAGCTTGCTCACAGATGTCAATACCAAAGCTGATAATTGTGACTTGATTTAATTGGAATGTGAATGATGATGGTGAGCGCACAGTATAGCCGAAGTCTTTAAATCATATGCTATGGTTGTTGTGTGTCAAAGAAACTGAAAAGTTGTGATTATTGCACGCCCAATTTTTCAGTTTTTGATTTGTTAAAAAACGTTTGAAATATCCAATAAATGTCGTTCCACTTCATGATTGTGTCCCACTTGTTGTTGATTCTTCACAAAAAATAGTTTTATATCTTTATGTTTGAAGCCTGAAATGTGGCAAAAGGTCGCAAAGTTCAAGGGGGCCGAATACTTTCGCAAGGCACTGTATGTTAACTAATTTTGAAAACAAAGTTTAAAATGTAACAATGTATAAACCTATTAAAACTGGAGCAGGCCAACCCCACTGGTTGTGCAGGTTTATGTTCCAGCCCAGCACTAACACACCTGATTTCATGTATCAAACCTAATTAGTTGATAATCAAGTGTGCTATTGCTGGGCTCGTACAGAAGTCTGCTCACCCAGTAGATCAGGGATCAGTGGACTGAGGTTGGCCACCTCTGCTATTGTTCACCTGACATTACGCTTTAGTAACAATAACCTACTTGTCACTAAGATGTCCAAACTATACATATAAGAGTTAGTTTATTTGTACACTGTTTTTTTGTGTCAAGTATAATTTCAATTTAAGACTTTGCCGAGTTCTAGTTCATATAAGTTAAATCGGTCAACTGAAATAAATTAGGCCCTAATCTATGGATTTCACATTACTGGGCATGGGCGCAGCCATGGGTGGGCATAGGCCCATGACCTTGGGAGCCAGGCCTGGGCTGGGGTGTTACACATGTTCTGCGGTTGTGAAGCCGATTGGACGTACTGCCAAATTCTCTAAAATCACATTAAACATTACAAATTGTGTGACAACAGCTCTGCTGGACATTCCTGCAGTCATCATGCCAATTGCACGCTCCTTCAAAACTTGAGACATCTGTGGCATTGTGTTTTGCCACAACTGTGGAAGTATGCTTGGGGGTCATTGTCCATTTGGAAGACCCATTTGCGACCAAGCTTTAACTTCCTGACTGATGTCTTGAGATGTTGCTTCAGTATATCCATTTCATTTTCCTTCCTCATGACACCATCTATTTTGTGAAGTGCACCAGTCCCTCCTAGAGCAAAGCACCCCCACAACATGATGCTGCCACCCCTGTGCTTCACGGTTTGGATGGTGTTCTACGGCTTGCAAGCCTCCCCCCTCTTCCTCCAAACATAAAATCAAATCAAATTTTATTCACATTTAGTCACATACACATGGTTAGCAGACGTTAATGCGAGTGTAGCGAAATGCTTGTGCTTCTAGTTCCGACAATGCAGTAATAACCAACAAGTAATCTAACTAACAATTCAAAAACTACTGTCTTATACACACACACGAGTGTAAGGGGATAAATAATATGTACATAAAGATATATGAATGAGTGACGGTAGAGAGCAGCATAGCCAAGATACAGTAGATGGTATCAAGTACAGTATATACATGAGATGAGTATGTAAACAAAGTGGCATAGTTAAAGTGGCTAGTGATACATGTATTACATAAAGATGCAGATGATATAGAGTACAGTATATACGTATACATATGAGATGAATGTAGGGTATGTAAACATTATATTAGGTAGCATTGTTTAAAGTGGCTAGTGATATATTTTACATAATTTCCCATTATTAAAGTGGCTGGAGTTGAGTCAGTGTGTTGGCAGCAGCCACTCAATGTTAGTGGTGGCTGTTTAACAGTCTGATGGCCTTGAGATAGAAGCTGTTTCAGTCTCTCGGTCCCAGCTTTGATGCACCTGTACTGACCTCGCCTTCTGGATGATAGCGGGGTGAACAGGCAGTGGCTCGGGTGGTTGTTGTCCTTGATGATCTTTATGGCCTTCCTGTAACGTCGGGTGGTGTAGGTGTCCTGGAGGGCAGGTAGTTTGCCCCCGGTGATGCGTTGTGCAGACCTCACTACCCTCTGGAGAGCCTTACGGTTGTGGGCGGAGCAGTTGCCGTATCAGGCGGTGATACAGCCCGCCAGGATGCTCTCGATTGTGCATCTGTAGAAGTTTGTGAGTGCTTTTGGTGACAAGCCAAATTTCTTCAGCCTCCTGAGGGTGAAGAGGCGCTGCTGCGCCTTCTTCACAATGCTGTCTGTGTGAGTGGACCAATTCAGTTTGTCTGTGATGTGTATGCCGAGGAACTTAAAACTTGCTACCCTCTCCACTACTGTTCCATCGATGTGGATAGGGGGGTGTTCCCTCTGCTGTTTCCTGAAGTCCACAATCATCTCCTTAGTTGTTGAAGTTGAGTGTGAGGTTATTTTCCTGACACCACACTCCGAGGGCCCTCACCTCCTCCCTGTAGGCCGTCTCGTCGTTGTTGGTAATCAAGCCTACCACTGTTGTGTCGTCCGCAAACTTGATGATTGAGTTGGAGGCGTGCGTGGCCACGCAGTCGTGGGTGAACAGGGAGTACAGGAGAGGGCTCAGAACACACCCTTGTGGGGCCCCAGTGTTAAGGATCAGCGGGGTGGAGATGTTGTTGCCTACCCTCACCACCTGGGGGCGGCCTGTCAGGAAGTCCAGTACCCAGCTGCACAGGGCGGGGTCGAGACCCAGGGTCTTGAGCTTGATGACGAGCTTGGAGGGTACTATGGTGTTAAATGCCGAGCTGTAGTCGATGAACAGCATTCTCACATAGGTATTCCTCTTGTACAGATGGGTTAGGGCAGTGTGCAGTGTGGTTGAGATTGCATCGTCTGTGGACCTATTTGGGCGGTAAGCAAATTGGAGTGGGTCTAGGGTGTCAGGTAGGGTGGAGGTGATATGGTCCTTGACTAGTCTCTCAAAGCACTTCATGATGACGGAAGTGAGTGCTACGGGGCGGTAGTCGTTTAGCTCAGTTACCTTAGCTTTCTTGGGAACAGGAACAATGGTGGCCCTCTTGAAGCATGTGGGAACAGCAGACTGGGATAAGGATTGATTGAATATGTCCGTAAACACACCAGCCAGCTGGTCTGCGCATGCTCTGAGGGCGCGGCTGGGGATGCCGTCTGGGCCTGCAGCCTTGCGAGGGTTAACACGTTTAAATGTTTTACTCACCTCGGCTGCAGTGAAGGAGAGGCCGCATGTTTTGGTTGCAGGCCGTGTCAGTGGCACTGTATTGTCCTCAAAGCGGGCAAAAAAGTTATTTAGTCTGCCTGGGAGCAAGACATCCTGGTCCGTGACGGGGCTGGTTTTCTTTTTGTAATCCGTGATTGACTGTAGACCCTGCCACATACCTCTCGTGTCTGAGCCGTTGAATTGAGATTCTACTTTGTCTCTATACTGACGCTTAGCTTGTTTGATTGCCTTGCGGAGGGAATAGCTACACTGTTTGTATTCGGTCATGTTTCCGGTCACCTTGCCCTTATTAAAAGCAGTGGTTCGCGCTTTCAGTTTCACGCGAATGCTGCCATCAATCCACGGTTTCTGGTTTGGGAATGTTTTAATCGTTGCTATGGGAACGACATCTTCAACACACGATCTAATGAACTCGCACACCGAATCAGCGTATTCATCAATGTTGTTGTCTGACGCAATACGAAACATATCCCAGTCCACGTGATGGAAGCAGTCTTGGAGTGTGGAGTCAGATTGGTCGGACCAGCGTTGAACAGACCTCAGCGTGGGAGCTTCTTGTTTTAGTTTCTGTCTGTAGGCTGGAAGCAACAAAATGGAGTCGTGGTCAGCTTTTCCGAAAGGAGGGCGGGGCAGGGCCTTATATGCGTCGCGGAAGTTAGAATAGCAGTGATCCAAGGTTTTGCCAGCCCTGGTTGCGCAATCGATATGCTGATACAATTTTGTTTTCAGATTAGCCTTGTTAAAATCCCCAGCTACAATGAATGCAGCCTCAGGATGTATGGATTCCAGTTTGCAAAGTGTCAAATAAAGTTTGTTCAGAGCCATCGATGTGTCTGCTTGGGGGGGAATATATACGGCTGTGATTATAATCGAAGAGAATTCCCTTGGTCATTATGGCCAAACAGTTCTATTTTTGTTTCATCAGACCAGAGGACAACTCTCCAAAAAGTACAATCTTTGTCCCCATGTGCAGTTGCAAACTGTAGTCTGGCTATTTTTGATGGCGGTTTTGGAGCAGTGGCTTCTTCCTTGCTGAGTGGCCCATCAGGTTGTGTCGATATAGGACTCGTTTTTACTGTGGATATAGATACTTTGTACCCGTTTCCCCCAGCATCGTCACAAGGTCCTTTGCTGCTGTTCTGGGATTGATTTGCACTTTTCGCACCAAAGTACATTCATCTCTAGGAGACAGAACACACCTCCTTCCTGAGCGGTATGACGGCTGCGTGGTCTCATGGTGTTTATACTTGCGTACTATCGTTTGTACAGATGAACATGGTACCTTCAGGCATTTGGAAATTGCTACAAGGATGAACCAGACTTGTGGGGGTCTACAATTTTTTTCTGAGGTCTTCTTTTGATTTTCCCATGATGTCAAGCAAAGAGGCACTGAGTTTGAAGGTAGGCCTTGAAATACATCCACAGGAACAACTCCAATTGACTCAAATGGATGAAATTCTGTAATTTTCCAAGCTGTTTAAAAAGGCACAGTCAACTTAGTGTATGTAAACGTCTGACCCACTGGAA
Source organism: Oncorhynchus mykiss (assembly GCF_013265735.2). NCBI lineage: Eukaryota > Metazoa > Chordata > Actinopteri > Salmoniformes > Salmonidae > Oncorhynchus > Oncorhynchus mykiss. The sequence goes on along the minus strand of NC_048587.1, from coordinate 43,555,068 downwards.
TTGCGATAGTGAATTATAAGTGAAATAATCTGTCTAAACAATTGTTAGAAAAATTACTTGTCATGCAAAGTAGATGTCCTCACCGCCTTGCCAAACCATAGTTTGTTAACAAGAAATTTGTGGAGTGGTTGAAAAACAAGTTAATGACGCCAACCTAACTATGTTAACTTCCGACTTCAACTGTGTGTATAAATATAAAAAACTACATTTGACATTTTGTCACTTAGCAGACACTTATGCAGAGCGACTTACATAAGTGAGTGTATACATTTTTTGTACTAGTCCCCAGTGGGAATCTAACCCACAACCCCGGTGTTGCATGCCCCATGCTCTACCAAAAGAGCCACATTGTACTATATTGGTCCTGAGGCAGCAGGCCGGCTGCACAGTAATGTTTTCTATAGGTCATAGGTCACAGAGGAGAAAACAGCTTGGGGATGTGATGAAAGGAGGAGTACGTCCAAAATGGCAATCTATTCCCTATATAGAGCAATATTTTCAAAAGTAGTGCACTATATAGGGAATAGGATGCCATTTGGGACTCAAGTGGAGAGGGTGATGAAAGGAGGAGGGTGAGGTGAAAGTGGTTTCCCCCCAATTAAATTGTTTGTCAAAGCCTTCAAAGGGTTAGTCAGTTTGTTTCAAATCAATAGTCAGTGAGAAGGCTTGTCCCGACACCAGACATCATTAATTCTCTCTTGCTCAGAAATAGATGTACTTCTCCTTCAATGCCTGAAATGTAGTGAGTGCCTCTTCTCTGTCTGGTGTTACCTGTGAGAAAGCATCACAATGAATATATTCTAATTAGGATAGAACATTCGGGCATTAGGATGGAGTACTAGGTATTAAAGAACGAGAAAATGTTTAAACTACAATGTATAATTTGTTTGACTGTCCTCTGATGCGTGCACACACAGCAAATAGCCTGCGTCACTGCTTGGTATGGCAAGAGCACCGCCCTCAATCGTATGGCGCTACAGAGGGTTGTGCAGACAGCCCATTACATCACTGGGGCAAAGCTCCTTGCCAACCAGGACATCTATATCAGGCAGTGTGGAAGGAAGGCCCGGAATATCGTTAAAGACGCCAACCACCCAAGCCAGACTATTTTAATTTCTTCCGCACGGCAATCGGTACATCAAGTCTAGCACCAACAGGCTCCTGAACAACTTCTACCCCCAAGCAAGAAGACTGCTAAATAGCTACACATAGAGTTAACCCATCTTTATTGACCTTTTTTTTTTAAACACCGTCTCGATGCACACTCACTCCATCTCCTAACTCACACATACATTTATACTGACTACACACACACACACACTCGCAAGCTGCTGCTACTGTTTATATTACATCCTGTTGATTAGTCAGGAAAGTAGTCAGACCTTCAGTTTCCACATTGTTATGTTAGTCTTAATCTAAAATGTAAAAATAATTTCCCCCTTCAATCTAGACACAATACCCGACAATAACAAAGCGAAAACAGGTTTAGACATTAGCTAACGTAAAAAAAAAAAATTAAATCACTGAAATATCATATTTACATACAGTAGAATGAGTAGGTGTCCAAACCTTTGCTTGGTAGTTACTTTTACTATTTTCTACATCATAGAATAATGAAGACATGAAAACTATGAAATATTGTGTAAGGTGCTGTAAAAGCTAATTATTAGCTCGTCGTCTCAGCTAAGGCTGGAAAGAGCTAACAAAACCTTGATAGTGCTGCTGCAAGTTGGTTTTATATATATATAATTTTTTTTATTTTTTTAAGTCTGTCACATCTGAATGTGGAATGTGTTTTGTTGGTTGAAAAACAAAAATGAATAATGTAGTAGCCAAAACAGTGTTAAAACAATTTTAGATTCAAAGGAGTCACCCTTTGCTTTTCCAGGATGACAGAGTTCCCACATATGCTGAGCACTTGTTGAATGCTTTTCCTTCACTTGGTGGCCCAACTCATCCCAATTGGGTTGAGGGATTGTGGAGGCCAAGTCATCTAATGCAGCACTCCATATCTCTCCTTGGTCAAATAGCCCTTACACAGCCTGGAGGTGTGTTTTGGGTCATTGTCCTGTTGAAAAACAAAATGATAGTGGGACTAAGCACAAACCAGATGAGAGGGCATATCACTGCAGAATGGTGTAGTAGACATGCTGGTTAAGTGTGCTTTGAATTCTAAATAAAATCGCTGACAGTGTCACCAGTAAAGCACCCCCAAACCTCCATGCTTCACTTTGGGAACCACACATACGGAGATCAACCGTTCCCCTACTCTGCGTCACAGAGACACGGCGGTTGGAACCAAAAATCTCAAATTTGGATTCCATCGGTCAAATGTCCATTGCTCCTATTTCTTGGCCCAAGAAAGACTAACTAATGAACGGATCCTCTGCAGCAGAGGTAACTCAGGGTCTTCCTTTCCTATGGTGGTCCTCATGAGCCAGTTTCATCATAGCGCTTCAGGGTTTTTGAGGCTGCACTTGAAGAAACTGTCAAAGTTCTTTAAAATGTTCTGCATTTACTGACCTTCATATCTTAAAAGTAATGATTGAATGTTGTTTCTCTTTACTGATTTGAAATTCTTACCATAATATGGATTTGGTCTTTTACCAAATAGGGCCATCTTCTGTATACCACCCTTGTCACAACAACTGATTGGCTCAAACGCATTAAGGAATGAAATGTCTAATTAACTTAAAGGCACACCTGTTAATTGAAATGCATTCTAGGTGACAGCCTCATGAAGCTGGTTGAGAGAATGCCAAGAGTGTGCAAAGCGGTCACCACTATTATTCTACAATGTAGAAAAATAGTAAAAATAAAGAAACCTTGGAATGACGTGTCCAAACTTGACTGTTACGATTGGCACACCTGTATTTGGGGAGTTTCTCCCATTCTTCTCTGCATATCCTCTCAAGCTGTCAGGTTGGATGGGGAACGTCGCTGCACAGCTATTTTCAGGTCTCTCCAGAGATGTTCGATAGGGTTCAAGTCTGGCCTCTGCCTGGGCCACTCAGACTTGTCCAGAAGCCACTCCTGCATTGTCTTGGCTGTGTGCTTAGGGTCGTTGTCCTGTTGGAAGGTGAACATTCACCCCAGTCTGAGGTCCAGTGCGGTCTAAAGAACATTTTCATCAAGGATCTCTGTACTTTGCTCCGTTCATCTTTCCCTTGAGCCTGACTTGTCTCCCAATCGCTGAAAAACATCCCCACTGCATGATGCCACCACCATGCTTCACCGTAGGGATGGTGCCAGGTTTCCTCCAGACGTGACGCTTGGCATTCAGGGCAAAGAGTTTAATCTTGGTTTCATCAGACCAGAGAATCTTGTTTCTCATGGTCAGAGTCCTTTAGTTGCCTTTTGGCAAACTCCAAGCGGCTGTTATGTGCCTTGTACTGAGTGGCTTCCGTCTGGCCACTACCATAACGGCCTGATTGGTCGAGTGCTGTAGAGATGGTTGTCCTTCTGGAAGGTTCTCCCATCTCCACAGAGGAACTCTGGAGCTCTGTCAGAGTCACCTCCCTGCCCAAGGCCCTCCTCCCCCGATTGTTCAGTTTGGACAGGCAGCCAACTCTAGGTAGTCTTAGTGGTGCCAAACCTCCTCCATTTAAGAATGGAGTCCACTGGGGTTCTTGGGGACCTTCAATGCTGCAGACATTTTTTGGTACCCTTCCCTAGATCTGTGCCTCGACACAATCCTGTCTCAGAGCTCTATGGACAATTCCTTTGACCTTATGGCTTGGTTTTTGCTGACATGCACTGTCAACTGTGGGACCATATAGACAGGTTTCTGCCTTTCCAAATCATGTCCCATCAATTGAATTTACCACAGGTGGATTCCAATCAACAATGATCAATGGAAACAGGATACACTCATTTCCAGTCTCATTGCAAAGGGTCTGAATAATTATGCACATTTTAAAAAGTACACATTTAATATAAATATACAAAAATAAAAACCGTTTGTTTCATTATGGGGTGTAGATTGAGGGAAAAAATGTATTTAATACTTTTCAGAATAGTAATGAATAAATAACCAAATGTGGAAAAAGGGGTCTGAATACTTTGACTGTGCTGTATCACTCCAATATCCCTGCACATTGTAAATATGGTACTGAACCTGTATATTGTATGCTTACTTATTGTGTTCATATTTGTTTTTTCTAGTATTAAAATTTGATGATTGCATTGTTGGCTTTGAGATAGAGTGCAAGAAAGGCATTTCAACTTGTGTATGTAACATTGAAACAAACTACAAAGAGGGGTGAATGTTTATTCTCATATTATTTTCAACAAGAGTTGTTGCAAATGTCACTTTTTATAGTGCACTACTTTTGACCAGAGCACTTAGTGAATAGGGTGCCCTTTGGGAAGCAGCCATAGAGACGAAAAACTCAACAAGTTTAACCATGGACTTTGCGCCATTGACTACCATTTTAAAATGTAGTCAACTGGGTGGAGATTCCTACTGGTTGGAATAGACCAGCCAATGACTAGAGCATGCTCTTCTTCAAATTGGGTGCTAAGCTTTGTAAATGGCTTTTAAAATTGTAATATATATCCGACACCTAGAGGCCAAAATAAATGACTAGATTTGGGTCAGAACTCCAGCACGTCAGGTAGCGAGCGGTAAATCACCAATATTAGCTTCTTTCAAACACAAAAGAAAATTGACATAAAATGTCGATAACCTCAATGGCGCTGCACATGCCATAATGGCACAGATACAAAGATGAGCCCTCTTTCCATCTCTGTGGACACGGGCCAGGTATCTCATCCCAGGGTTCTAACAAAATTCAGCCCATCCAGGCCACGGGCCATTAGCTAGCATTAATAGGACTGGTGTGGTCCTTGAAATAAACCAACACTTGAGGATATTTGGTCATGGAGGATCAGTTTATATTCTCTCTGAAACAGGTCACCGCCGCTACCCAACCACTGGTTTAGTCTGCCTTATGGAGGGGTCGTAGCGGTCACACACACACACACATTTGTGCATGTATTTACGCTGAACAAATGCAAGTGTTGGTCCCATGTTTAATGAGCTGAAATAAAAGATCCCAGGAATGTTCCAGACACCCTTATAGCTTCTCTCAAATTGTGCACACATTTGTTTACATCCCTGTTAGTGAGCATTTCTCCTTTCCCAAGATAATCCATCCACCTGACAGGTGTGGTGGAACATTACACAGGTGCATCTTGTGCTGGGGACAATAAAAGACAACTCAAATGTGCAGTTGTCACAACACCACAGATGTCGCAAGCTGTTGCCAGAGAATTTAAATATATTTCTCTACCATAAGCCGCCTCCAATGTAATTTCAGAGAATTTGGCAGTACGTCCAGCCGGCTAACAACCACAGACCACATGTATGGTGTCATGAGGGCAAGCAGTTTGCTGATGTCAACGTTGTGAACAGAGTGCCCCACGGTGGCAGTGGGGTTATAAGCAGAAATAAGCGGCGGACAATGAACACAATTGCATTAAAACATCAATGGCAATTTTAATGCACAGAGATAAAGTGACAATATCCTGAGGCCCATTTTTTTTGGAGGGGGCCATCTATTTCCAGTCATGTGACAGCAATAGATTAGGACCCAATTTATTTATTTTAATCCACTGATTCCATTATATGAACCCGGTAAAATCTTTTAAAATTGTTGCATTTATATACACACTTTTGATCAGTGATTAAATATAATACACTAACTTGACTGTGCCTTTAAACAGCTTGAAAATTTCAGAAAATGTCATGACTTTAGAAGCTTCTGATAAGCTAATTTACATAATTTGAGTCAATTGAAATTGTACCTGTGGATGTATTTCAAGGCCTACCTTCAAACGCAGTGCCTCCTTGCTTGGCATCATGGGAAAATCAAAAGAAAATCAGCCAAGACTTCAGAAAATAATTTAGACCTCCACAAGTCTCGTTCATCCTTGGCAGCAATTTCCAAATGCCTGAAGGTACCAAGTTCATCTGTACAAACAATAGTACACAGGGATAAACACCATGGGACGACTCCGCTGTCAAACCACTCACGTAGGAGAAGCGGTCTGTCTCCTAGAGATGGACGTACTTTGGTGCGAAGTGTAAAATCAATCCCAGAACAGCAGCAAAGGACCTTGTGAAGATGCTGGAGGAAACCGGTAGAAAACGATATATATCCACAGTAAAATGAGTTATAGCGACAACCTGATAGGCCACTCCGCAAGGAAGAAGCTTCTGCTCCAAAACCACCATAAAAAAAAGCCAGACTATGGTTTGCAACTGCACATGGGGACAGACAAAGATTGTACTTTTTGGAGAAATGTCCACTGGTCTGATGAAACAAAAATAGAACCGTTTGGCCATACTGACCATCGTTATGTTTGGAGGAAAAAGGGGGAGGCCTGCAAGCAAAATAACATCATCCCAACCGTGAAGCACGGAGGTGGCAGCATCATGTTGTGGGGGTGCTTTGCAACAGGAGGGACTGGTGCACTTCACAAAATGGATGGCGTCATGAGGGAAGAAAATTGTGGATATATTGAAGCAACATCAAGACATCAGTCAGGAAGTTAAAGCTTGGTCGCAATTGGACAATGACCCCAAGCATACTTCCACAGTTGTGGCAAAATGGCTTAAGGACAACAAAGTCAAGGTATTGGAATGGCCATCAAAGCCCTGACCTCAATCCTATAGAAATTTTGTTGGCAGAACTGAAAATGTGTGCGAGCAAGGAGGCCTACAAACCTGACTCAGTTACACCAGCTCTGTTAGGGGAAATGGGCCAAAATTCACCCAACTTATTGTGGGAAGCTTGTGGAAGGCTTCCCGAATCATTCCATGTTTAAATTGTTTAAGGCAATGCTACCAAATACTAACTGAGTGTATGTAAACTTCTGACCCACTGGGTATGTGATGAAAGAAATAAAAGCTTAAATAAAATCACTATTAGTCTGACATTTTGCATTCTTAAAATAAAGTGGTGATCTAACTGACCTAAGACAGGGAATTTTTACTAGGATTATAATGTCTAGAATTGTGAAAAACTGAGTTTAAATGTATCTGGCTAAGGTTTATGTAAACTTCAACTGTGTGTGTATATATATATATATATATATAAAACATTTAATTATTTTGAGAGTGCGTGTATATGCATGTTTCTATGAGAGCAAGAGAGACAGGCTTCTTCTCCGTCTGTAGTCTCCAGGGAGGATTGAGATTTGAAGCAGTCTGAATACAAAGCCTTTGAGACCTCTCGTTCTCTCATCTCAGAGGTTGCTACCAGCATCCTGCTGATGGGGATTCATAATGCGCTGAGCGCGTGTCATATATATATAAATAAAATCAATTGCAGCTCTCCTGCTGGGGCAACCAGTGTGAACTTTAAAACACACAGGGAGTGCTTTGCACCACTCAGGTCTCCTAACAGCACTGCTATACGCATGTGAGGATGTGATCTCTAGCCAATCGCGCATCCCAAATGACACCCTATTCCCTACATACTACCTTGGACCAGAGTCCTAGTCCAAAGTAATGCACTATAAAAGGGACTAGGGTTCCATTTGGGACACAATTATAAAGCTTCAAAGAGGGAGGGGGATTCAAAGAAAACAGCTGTGAAAGAAATAGCTGTGAGGGAGAGCATGCTCTCAACTGCTCTCTGAACATGCTGTACATGTGCAATTGAGACACCCACATCGTAATTATAAAACACCAGAACGCCCACATGCATAGAAATGTGGGTATATTTGTTCCACCCATAATCAGTTCAGTGGTGTTTCGTTGGTGGTTCTAGCGCCAGCTGCTGGCAGAGACTGACAATAACAGGGGGATATTACTATTAAAGGAGAAGGACATTTAATTGACTGCATCAGCCATCGTGAGACAGCATCATGCTTAAATTACAGAGGAGACGAGACATAAGGAATAATAACCAATGTGATTACTGACTGATGTTAACCAAAGCCACAATCTAGACATATTTTTAAATACCTGGGGTGGCCCAGGTTTTATAACCACTAAAACCTGGGCCGCTAAACTAGTGGTTAGAGCATTGGGCCAGTAACCGAAAGATTGCTAGATTGAATCCCCGAGCTGACAAAGTAAAAATCTGTTCCTAGGCCATCATTGTAAATAAGAATGTTATCAGACTTGCCTAGTTAAAATAAGTAGGATTCATGTAGGTTTTGATAAATTCTGACAGCCTCCTAAACTCAACTGAATATCTCAGTTGAGAGCCTTGCCTTTCGGGGGGGGATAGTGTGATTTAATATACAACAATTAATCATTGCAAGGCTGAGGTACATGGCAGTTGAGGTGTGCTGTTTTGTCTGGTGTCAATGATGGATGTGGGTCTATGACCTTCGACCTCTACGTCCTGCTCCCTGACTCAGTATGACCCGAATGGGTTTCTGTAGATGCCTTGAGTACTGTACTACAATACATATAGATACAGCACTCTGTAAAACAGACTGACTGGGGTTGGGGCTGTAGTGTGTGAGATTTAGTGGTCTATCTACACACTCAGCCAAGCATGAGTGCATCCACTGAAGTGGCACGATGGATAGCACATGCAGCCTGACACGCACGCTTGCATGCACACAGACATGCAACGCGCCGCCAGACACACAGCCGTTCACTCCTTCCCTGCCTGACACACCAGGATGGATCCGTTGGGGGTTTCCAACACTCACGATTCCCTCGTTAGAAAGAGGGGGGGATAGAAACAGAGATTGAAGGAGGGGGAATAGAAAGAGCAATAGACATAAAGAGGGAGGGACAGAGGGAGGAATGAATACAAATAGGGGATTCAAGTGTGTTTACAGAGCCAAATGTATCACACAGACAGAGCCAGGAGCCATAATGTTTAGCTTGTACTCGGAGACGAGAGGAGGCAGGAAGAACCTTTGTTCTTTTCTTCACAGTAAGCAGGTGGAACTGCACCACACCAGCAGGTGAGTGTGTGTCTGTTTACGCGTTTCTGTGTGTGTACACAGGGGGCGGTGTGTGTGACAGACGAAAGGAGAGGCACCTCCACTGATCTCCTGTGTTGTGTGCGATGATCCTCAACCCTGCCTGATCCCCCACCCCTCTCCCCCACTGCAGAGTCAGCCCGGTCACCATAGGGCTCTGGTCAGAAGTAGTGCACTGTCGGGACTAGGGTGCCATTTGGGACGCAATGTCTCTCCTCCCAACCATCCATCCATCCATCTAGAATGCTAATAAGAGCCAGCTACTAAAACACACCGACACACAGTCCCTTGCATAATTCATACAGCAGCAGCGGGTCACTCTGCATAATGAGCAGTTTACTCTGGTTCTGGATGCCATTGTGACACCGCTAATCTGCATTTAGCACAGAGGAGAAAATAAAACAGAACGAGGGATGAGCGGAGAGCTTATGAACTTAATTGCTGTGAGCAAACAACCTCTGAAAGTGGTCATGCCGTCAGCGCTAAGATGAGAAAGTAATCCATTAATGGACAGACGGAGGCGACCTAAAATGAATGTGTGAACAGGTCCAGTTTAGACCGGAAGCTGTTGAATGTTTCCCTGTGGGCCTTCACTGAAGATGAGATTACAAGGTTTCATTCAGTCATCTAACAGACTAATTGAATGTTCTAGCCTAATTAACAGTGCCTATGCATTTTAGTCATAATAGTGAATGTGACTCCACAAAACCCATTTAACATAAGAGAAAATGGCATATACTTTTCATGGTTATTGTAATCTTTTGCAGATTTGTGTTTTATAATGTTGTCATGTTAAATCAAGCTAAAGAAGAAAAATATATATATTATTTTTAAATCAACTTGTCACCTGCAGGAGAAAGAGGACAGCCAAGATATTCATTCTGTTTATCCTGCATGGTACTGTAATGTGACCATGAGGTCCCATTTCCAACCACATGGTGGCAGTGTCATACAGATAACATAACCCAAAAAAACTATTGATACATTTCCTTATGCATGTAGTTACATTTAAAAATGTGTTTACTCAGATGATATTAAAAGTGCATGAATAGGCTACTAAATGTAACCAACGCTGTTCAATTCATTATATCAAGTAAAACAAAAAGTCAAGATGCAACTTAAGTACATACTGCCCGATTTTCAAAGCAAAATCTGACTTCATGATCACCAGCTTAAAAAGAGGACAATGTTAAGATGACAAGATAACTACTGAAACCACAGCACATCCTGTGCAAGTCTCACCAACCATCACCATGCCCTCAAATCACTTCTGAAACACTGGAGGTATGCTTAGTACCGTTGAGTGAGCAGCATTCTTTGCAGCATCATTTGAAACCACATGCAATCATATGAACAGGCAATGAGCCTGAGGAGCAGTGGGAACTATTAGAAGAGAAGACTTCCATATATGGAAGACAGACTAATGTGAACAGGCCCTGGATGCGTCCGAAATGGCACCCTATATAGTGGGCCCTAGTCAAAAATAGTGCACTAGGTCAGGGACTAGGGAGCCATATCCTGAGTCTGGTGGTTAGTCAGTGAATGATGGATTATCTGTACCTTATTCATACACTACATTTACTCTGAGGGAGTTTCCACCCCTTTTTTCAACTGTAAATCCTGTATTAGTCCAAGGTAATAACGAAGTAGGCCATTGTGATCGTACTAGACTGGAGGACAAGGCAGTCAGGGATCTTTTGTTGCAACATTGATATACCTTTGATGATTAAAACAGCTATAGCGTTGAAAGAGGTCAATGTAGCTGGATCATGTTTGGATTAATGAGCATTTTCACCTGCTGTCCTGACTGAACAGTATCAGCTAGTATTCATAAAGCGTCTCAGAGTAGAAGCTCAAATATGGAATCAGTTTTGACTTGGACAGGGAGGACCTATTTGAATACAGTTATCAGACTAGTAGTGGTGAACCATTGGCCAGAAATGACAGAGAGAGGAGAGTTGATGGCATAGAAACACAATTACTAGATATTGCACTGTAATATTGCGGAAGTCTGAAGGGATATACCTGTTCTAGTAATTTTATTTCTATGGCCAGATATGACCGGAAGGGGAGTGATGACGGCGTACACAGTACCAGAGATGGTTAATCTATAATGTTAACAGGATTATCTAGATAATTGAATTTAGACAGGACTGGAGTTGAGACCGCCCCGAGAGATATTTGTACCCCTAAAAAAAAAATGGAAAAAGACTAACAGCACTAACCAGTTTGGGTTTGTGAATTTGGAAGTGGCACACAAGGGTAAGCTTTGATAAAAAAGGGCTTGTTTGCCATATACTGCTAATCACCAAGCTCCAAGGTTAAGGTCCAGTTAGACAACTTGGCAGCATGTCAGACTTGTTTGGGTTGCTACAATCAGTGCAGACAAAGGGCTACCAAAAGTAGACCTAAAACTAGGCTAGTCACCACAAGCTAAGTGTGGCAGTACAGTAAACTCTACAACCAAACATGAACTTCCTTGGTTCATAATACTAATACGGTCCAATGACCTGCAGTACAACATGTTGGGCACTGTGTTTAAGGAAAGGCATGACCTGGATTTGAACCTTTATTTAAAAGGATTTATCAAACTGTCCCCTTACTTTTTACTGTATGCCAGATGGCCCAGCACCACCCTCAGACAACTGCTTTCTATTGGTGTAATTCTCATTTCTGGAAAAGCTTAAAATGGAACAAGCAAGGAGTTCGGCAGAGCCAAGTACAAGCTAGCGAGATCCTATTGGCACGGTCTATCATGCATTTGCATATTTCCGTTAGGGAACGCCTACTCTGAAGTGCGCGTGTGCAATAACTCAATTCGCACACCTAAACTTTTGAAAACGTTGGCAAAGGACAAAGTCAATAAAAACATAACTAAAATCTGTTCGGAGCTAAGTTTTGGGAACAGAACTGTATTGAGAGCAAATGTTAAAATCGATGAGAATTTGCAAAATGCTGGCCAAATCCATCGCGTTCCATCTTCTCCCACTGGGTTTCTGTGGAAACACCAAGCGGATGCTTCACATTTATAAATCCGGTGAAATATCTGTCTCATTGTACCATCTGTGGGGGCCAGGACAGAGTTAAGGAAACCCTGACTTTACTGATATCGATCATTACAATAAGCAGCCTATATTAAAGAAATATGAAGTTTGAAATTACATTTGTTTGCTAATATGGGTGATTGTTAACAGGACAATTGATGGCTACAACCATCAAACTAGATCTAGAGTCGGCTTCCTATTTCGCAACAAAGCCTCCTTCAATCATGCTGCCAAACATACCCTCATAAAACTGACTATCCTACCGATCCTCGACGATGTCATTTACAAAATAGCACCCAACACTCCTCAGCAAACTGGATGTAGTCTATCACAGTGCTGTCCGTTTTATCACCAAAGCCCCTTATACTATCCACCACTGTGACCTGTATGCTCTCATTGGCTGGTCCTTAATACATAGCCGTCGCCAAACTCACTGGCTCCAGGTCATCTAAAAAGTTGTTGCTAGGTAAAGCCCCGCCTTATCACAGCTCACCATAGCAACACCCACCCGTAGCACACGCTCCAGCAGGTATATTGCACTGGTCATCCCCAAAGCCAACACTTTTTTTGGCCGCCTTTCCTTCCAGTTCTCAATGACGGGAACGAATTGCAAAAAAATAAGTCAGATCTCCCTCTAACTTTAAGCATCAGCTGTCAGAGCAGCTTACCAATCACTGCACACAGCCAATCTGTAAATAGCACACCCAACTACCTCATCCCCATATTATTACTAACCCTCTTGCACCCCAGTAGCTCTACTTGCACATCACTCCAGTATCAATGCTAAATTGTAATTATTACACCTCTATTGCATACATTTGCACACACTGTACATGGAGTTTTCTATTGTGTTATTGACTGTACGTTCGTTTATCCCATGTGTAACACCTTTTTGTCGCACTGCTTTGCTTTACCTTGAACAGTTCGCAGTTGTAAATGAGAACTTGTTCAACTGGCCTACATGTTTAAATAAAATCAAAACTAGTATTAGTACTGTGTTCCGATAATGATAAATAAGTTTAAAACATTTATGTGCATCAATATGGACTTGTCCATATCACCCAGCTCTAGTTTCCACAAGTAAATGAGTAGACTGTGGCAGTTGAGTAAGCTGTAGTGTAGGCAATAACCGAGGGATACTTCCCACTACTTATCTTACTTACAGCAAGTAAATGTATATTATGAAGCATTTTATATCAGCAGTTGTCAAAGTGCTTTCCAGATACCCAGCCTAAAATCAAAAAGAGCAAGCAATGAAGAGGCAGAAGCACAGTGGCTAGGAAAAACTCCTTAGAAGGTAGGAACCTAGGAAGAAATCTAGAGAGGAACCAGGTGACGAGGGGTTATACACTATAGTCTACAAAAATAAGGTTCACTAAATAGGTTTCCTCTATACTGAACTATTCCAACAGAGCCGGTCCTTGTGATGTGGAAACGGCGACAAAGAATGTAGCCATTGTTGTTGAGGACAGAACAGAACTGCATAGTATCTGTGATGCCAAAGATAACACTATTCTCTTTGTGTCTGATGTTCTGCCTGCTGGGGAGACAATTACACTGCTGATAAGGCTGCTTTACAGTAGAAGCACCACACCTGGACTACTGGTCAGTGATCTGGCATGCAATAGCACAAATAGTAGATCTCTAAAGGGTCCATGTAAAATAATACAAGCTTCAAACCAGTTTCACTTGGTAAACATTTACTTCATTATTCCACGGCACGCTTTTAGCCACATCCTTGTTTTCTTATGATGCAGAGAAAAAAAAAGTCTCCACCCAAAGCAATAGCCTAAAACTTTCCATAATGCAAAGTTTTAGCATGAAGCGAAACTTTTTTTTTTTTTTTTTTTTACATATTACAGTACTACTGTGGATTATTGGTTTCCCCCTTTAGAGATCTCTAGGGAGTACCCTGCCCTCCGCAGCAAGCACATCACATGGTACATGGAAAAAGAGGAAATTAAAAGGAATTCAGTGCCCAAATTTTTTACACAAGCTTTTTGGCTATAGGTACACTATGTATCTATACAAAAGTATGTGGACATCCCTTCAAATTAGTGGATTCGGCTATTTCTGCCACACCCGTTGCTGACCGGTGTATAAAATCGAGCACAGGGGTATGCAATGTCCATAGACAAACAATGGCAGTAGAATGGCCTTACTGAAGAGTGGCCTCACTCAGTGACTTTCAACGTACAGTAGCACCATCATAGGATGCCACCTTTCCAACAAGTCAGTACGTCAAATTTCTGCCCTGGTCAACTGTAAGTGCTGTGATTGTGAAGTGGAAAAGTCTTGGAGCAACAACGGCTCATCCGCGAAGTAGTAGGCCACACAAGCGCACTAAACGGGACCGCAGTGCTGAAATGCGTAAAAATCGTCTGTCCCTAGTTGCAACTCACTACCAAGTGCCTCTGGAAGCAACTTCAGCACAAGAACAGTTAGTCGGGAGCTTCATGAAATGAGTTTCCATGGCCGAGCAGCCGCACGCAAGCCTCAGATTCCCATGCGCTATACCTGCCGTCGGCTGGAGTGGTATAAAACTTGCCGCCATTGTACTCTGGAGCAGCGGAAACGCCTTCTCTTTACTATCTGGCAGTCCGACAGCCGAATCTGGGTTTGATGGATGCCAGGAGAATGCTACCTGCCCCAATGAATAGTGACAACTGTAAAGATTGGTGGAGGAGGAATAATGATCTGGGGCCGTTTTTCATGGTTCAAGCTAGGCCCCTTAGTTCCAGTGAAAAGAAGTCAACGCTGCAGCATACAATGGCATTCTAGACGATTCTGTGCTTCCAACTTTGTGGTAACAGTTTTGGGAAGGCTCTTTCCTGTTTCAGCATGACAATGCCCTCATGCACAAAGTCCATAAAGAAATGATTTGCCGAAATCGGTGTGGAAGAACTTGACTGGCTTGCACAGAACCCTTACTTCAACCCCATTGAACATCTTTGGGATGAATTGGAATGCAGACTGCAAGCCAGGCCTAATCATTCAACCCCACTAATGCTCTTGTAGCTGAATGGAAGCATGTACCTGCAGCAATGTCCCAACATCTAGTGGAACACCTTCCCAGAGGAATGGAGGCTTGGGGCCCCCCCAACTCCATATTAAAGCCCATGATTTTGGAAGGAGACGTTCGACGATCAGGTGTCCACATACTTTTGTCCATACAACTTAGTGTAGGTAGCATAGCTGTATCAAAAACAGACCACAGGCTTGTCAACTGAACTGCTGCAAGAGGAGTGTATTCACTATGAACCAAACAGATAAAAGAGGGAGGGACAAATTCTTGTTTTCATTGCAAAACATTGCTATGGTGTGCACCAATGAATACGACCCAGGCAATGCAGCCTCTGAAGACCCTCCCACTCACCACACCCCATTTAGAATCCTATGGAGTGCTGACTTCAGAATGGAAAGACTACATATCAGACCATCCCTAAAATCCAGCTCTACTTTGGGTGTCAACAGAAGACATCCGAGGCTCATATATCCTCCTAACACTATGGTATTTTAAGTGCTGCCTAACCCCAAGGCTGAGAGGTTATATTGTTGTTGAATTTGCACCTTGTATAATGAAGGGTGGAGAAGGGTTATTTTTGAGGGTGTGTAACTATCAGCTCCTCCAGCAGAATCTATATTTAGACTACACAGATGTTCAGAGAAAATCATCCCTCCACAGTCAAATGTCAAAGTAACAACTGCTGTGAAGTGCATGCAATTCAATAGTGCACAGCCTACATTTCAACAATATTACATTATTCAAGTCATCTAATTCCTTACCGAAATCCATATATTTCTAATAGTCTACCATTTGGCAGCTTGAATGGTGAACTGTAGCAGAATAATGGAGTCAGTGTCGGGGTGCATTCTTGTGCCTAACGGCCGCATCATGGTGGGAGTTGCATGGGTGTGCCATGGCCATGCTTGAGGACCTCCAGATCAAGTGCAGTTGCCCCGTTACGAAAGGCAGATTATAGACACCCAGGATATGTCCCGAATTGCACCCTATTCCGTATATAGTGCAGTACTTTTGACCAGGCCTATAAAGTCGCATACTAAATAGGGAACAGAGTGACATTTGGGACACACACCCAGTCAGCTATTTTGAGTGCTGCTTATTATGCCAAGATGCTTCTGGAGAAGTATGAATAAACGCTAGTTGACTAAATTTGAGTGTAAAAAGTCCATTTTGAAGTGTGTGTTGAATTAGGTTTCCGTTTTAGCGGCCCATTACTCACATGGCTTTGTGCTTGTCCTCCGCCAGTATCTGGTCATTGGGCTTCAGTCCATACCTATTGAGACAGAAGCAATATTAAAATAACAGTAGAATTTGATAGGATGCATGGTTAGCTTAGGATGCATGGTTAGCTTAGACTAAATGGTTATGTTCAAAACTCACTTGTCAAGGAAGTCCTTGTCCACAACAGCTGAGATGTCCAGCAGGGGGTTGCCCATCCCAAATAGAGCATTTTCACTGTGGAGAGAAGAGAGAAGCATGACTCACACTTCAGTCGGCCTCATCCCCACACCTGGTGTGACAAAGAGTAAATAAAAGTAGTGAAAGTGCTGAAATCCCAGAGTCTTCAGACAATGTTGCCTAAAATGGTGGATCGGCAAATCGCTTAATCGAAACCATGAACATGTTCAGTTCCCCAAAGGTTGTGACCAGACAAAGATCTAGGGCCTGCCAAGTGAGGCAGTGTGACACCTGTCCCTGTGTTTCTGTGGTGGCTCTGTTACCAGTGGAGCGCATTTGAGGAAGTCCTGTGCTCCTCAGAGTGAAAGGGGTTAAGACAAGTCAAGTCTGTCATCTGAGCTGTTCCCTGTGAGCAACACGTGGGACACATGAGGAATCCTGTACTGAAGAGAGAACACAGGATCTAAGCAGAGGCGAACATATGCATGTCTCACTCTATCAAACTAAACCATATCCTCTGAACTGTCAGTCTTAAAAGAGAACAATGGAAGATTGCTGAGCTAGGATCAGTTTTGCCTTTTAGATAATGAATAAGATTACATGGACAGGGAGGACCTAATCCTAGATCAGCACTTCTACTCAGACAGAATATGAATGCATGGTGCAACTGTGTTGGTTATGAAGAATCACACTAAACCCCTATGAGTGTTTCAGCACACTATGGAGAGCCTAAAGTGTTTATTCCACTGACAGCATCATATTTTAGGCACATGCAGCTATCACACAGGTGACACATGAGCTCCACATGTGCCTAACTAACAGCTGAAGGCCTATATAGCAACGTCACCCAATGCATGCACACACAAACAGCAAACCTGAAAAATGAAGGCCAGTGCACATTCCATAATGCATTTCAACTCCATATGGTAATGGGTCTATATAGACAGTAACTGAGGGTACATTTATTTTAATCACACACTTTGAAAGATAGTTATATTTGACAAGGTTTCATAGCTTTGAAAGGTTATGGTCATGTTCTACTCTTATGACAAGATAACTGACCCTCAAATCCTGCAGTTTCTTCCAAGTCATTCCCTAACAAGAAGTCCATAGGATATAGCCGATCACTATGTTTCAGTTATTCCCTTTTTATCTAACCATTATCATTGGAATAACAGGAGAAACATGACACATAATATACAAAAATGATTATTTCCTTCCCAGCAATATAACAGTCTTACCTTGCAGTAGTCATTTTGTCAGTATAGGTTGATTATAGCTTTAGCCTAACAAACTGGTGAAGCTACCACTCAATTCCAACCAGCAATAGCAGCGTGATAATTTCTCAGCAATTTCGACTAAAACTGGAACCTCCTCGAATACGGTTTCCAAAACGGATTGGCTTGAATTGCACTGGGCGGCGCGATATATTTTTTTCTAGGTATGTGGTTGGCTGCACACGTCACCTATTTTCAGTCCTTAGCACGTTTGCATAGCTAGTTAAATAAATACATATTAGCTTTGCCTAACGTGATACTTTGTTGCACATACTGATTAATAACCGATGTTCAACGTATCCATTTTGCATCATGCATGGAAATGCAGCTGTGGTTAGGGATACAAAGCTTGGACCGTCATGGCCACCATATAAGCATTATAGTGCTCTCTGATGCAATAATTTAAGCACAGCAGCAGAATGACAATTTGTGTAATCTCGTTTCATAAGAGCGCGTGTCAGAACAAGATATTATGCTAATCAATGTATTAACATGCGCCAATATTGTTGCACGTGGAAATTCATAGCAATCTTGCTAGCTACCTGAACCAGTATCGCACAGATCGATACTACTTCACTAGATACCCATATCTGTGCTTGTTTACGAAGCATCACTACAAAGACAATTTATCAGCATTTTATACACACCTGAGCATTGAGTTTCTAAATACGGTTAAATAGTTACACACTTACCCAAGTGCTTTATCTGTCACTCTGCCTTTCTCCATGTTGGCTTCTACAGCCGCACTAATCTCTGCAGTCACAACAACCGTTTTATTGGACAAAAATCTATCACATGCTGGCTTGAGATATTGCCTGAATTAAAACATTTGTGACTCGCTATTCCAGAGTGAGACAGCTTTGATTTCGATTTATAATCAATAGAAAAATGTAGGTAACTTTAGCTAACACCGAGATCACCTGCACCAACCTGGTCTCAGAGCATTTCGTATTATTTTGTACGTATATCCTAGGGCCCTATTAATACATACAAATTTAACCTCAACATGTAAAGCTTATTTCTCTCACATTTGTTTACATCCCTGTTAGTGAGCATTTCTCCTTTGCCAAGGTAATACAGGTGTGACATATTAGGTACACCTGTTAATTGAAATGTATTCCAGGTGACTAACTCAGCTGGTTGCAATAATGCCAAGAGTGTGCAAAGCTGTCATCAAGGCAAAGGGTGGCTACTTTGAACAATCTCAAATCTAAAATACACTTTTTTGGTTACTACATGATTCCATTAAAATAAAGTAGTAAAAATAAAGAAAAATCTTTGAATGAGATTACACAATGAGGTGTGTAGGTATATATTTGATTTGTTGAACACTTTTTTAGCTACTACATGATTCCGTGTGTTATTTCATAGTTTTGATGTCTTCCCTATTATTCTAAAATGTATAAAATAGTAAAAATAAAGAAAAACCTTTGAATGAGTAGATGTTCCAAAAACGTTTGACCGGTAGTGTATGTACATGTAGGAACTTTGAGGATCTGGGGACCCATACCAAATCTTTTCAGACTCCTGTGGGGGAATAGGCGTGGTCGTTTCCTCTTCACGACTGTCTTGGTGTGTTTGGACCATGATAGTTTGTTGGTGATGTGGACACCAAGGAACTTGAAGATCTCAACCTCCTCCACTACAGCCCTGTCGATGAGAATGGGGGCATGCTCGGTCCTCCTTTTCCTGTAGTCGACAATCATCTCCTTTGTTTTGATCACGTTGAGGGAGAGGTTGTTATCCTGGCCTTCTACTGTTGTGTCATCGGCAAACTTAAGGATGGTGTTGCAGTCCTGCTTGGCCATGCAATCATGAGTGAACAGGGAGTACAGGAAGGGTCTGAACATGCACCCCGTTAGGGCCCGTTAGGGCCCGTTAGGAAGTCTAGGATCCAGTTGCAGAGTGAGGTGTTTAGGTCCCACGGTCCTTAGCTTAGTGGTGAGCTTTGAGGGCACTATAGTGTTGAACGCTGAGCTGTAGTCAAGTTGAAAATATCAGTGAAGACACTTGCCAGTTAATCAATGCATGCTCGGAGTACACGTCCAAGTAATCCATCTGGCCCTGCGGCCTTGTGAATGTTGACTTGTTTAAAGTTTTTACTCACATCGGCTACGGAGTGCGTGGTCACACAGTCGTCCGGAACAGCTGATGCTCTCATGCATGCTTCAGTGTTGCTTGCATAGAAGTTAGAGTCCCACTCCTTGAATGCGGCAGCTCTACCCTAGAGCTCAGTGCGGATGTTGCCTGTAATCCATGGCATCTGGTTGGGGTATGTATGGTCACTGTGGGGACAACGTCGTTGATGCACTTATTGATGAAGCAAGTGACTGATGTGGGATTTGTGAGATTTGTTTATGACAGTTTGCGGTGGAACACATGAACATGCACCGAATCCAGGTGAAAGCTATGATTCCTTATTGATGCCACTTGTTAAATCTATTTCAATCAGTGTAGATCCGGGGTCCCCAACAGGTCGATCGCATGCTACCAGTAGATCTCAGGCCACCTATGAGTAAGTTGCTTGAAAGTAAATGTTCAATTTTAACATGTTCCACCGCAAACTGTCATAAACATATCTCACAAGTATCAGACACCACAAGCTCCCATCTACTACCTAATCCATTCAGAATTGACATTATCCCACCCCTGGCTAGCCACTATTGGCTTAAAAAGCCAAACACAATACCTGTCAATTCATTTCCAGAAATATTCCCTGCCTGTCTGTGTGGTGCGCGTGTTTGTCTATAATCATGATAATCATCTTGTGGGTTGACAGAAATACTTTCCCCAATACCTTCTCAATTAAATGTTAACTTCAAAGTAGTCTTACCTGGCAGAAGTATATCATGAGTAAGTATATATTTTGTATCTATTATTTGCAAACTTCGCCATGAAATGAGAAGCAGCAGTACAGAACCATCACTAGACCGGCACATTAGATGGCACATTTCTCACTTGCTAGAGGCGCAATTACAAATAAAAAATATGAACGCAACATGAAATGTGTTGGTCCCATGTTTCATGAGCTGAAATAAAAGATCCCAGAAAGGTTCCATATGCACAAAAAGCTTATTTCTCTCAGATTGTGCACACACATTTGTTTAGATCCCTGTTAATGAGCATTTCTCCTTTCTCCCAAGATAATCCATCCACCTGACAGGTGTGGCATATCAAGAAGCTGATTAAACAGCATCATTACACAGTTGCAACTTCTGCTGGGGACAATAAAAGGCTACTCTAAAATGTGCAGTTTTGTCACGAATGTTAGTTTTGAGCAAGCATGCAATTGGCTTGCTGAATGCAGGAATGTTCATTTCTCTACCATAAGCCACCTCCAATGTCGTTTTAAAGAATTTGACCAACCGGCCTCACAACAGCAGACCACGTGTTTGGCATTTTGTGGGCAAGCAGTTTGCTGATGTCAATGTTGAGAACAGAGTGCCCCATGGTGGCGGTGGGGTTATGGTACGGTCAGGCATAAACTACGGACAATGAACACAATTGCATTTTATCGATGGCAATTTGAATGCACAGAGACACCGTGATGAGATCCTGAGGCCCATTGTTGTGCCAGTCATCCGTCACCATCACCTCATGTTTCACCATGATAATGCACAGTCCCATGTCGCAAGGATCTGTACACAATTCTTGGAAGCTGAAAATGTCCCAGTTCTTCTATAGCCTGCATACTCACCAGACATGTCACCCATTGAGCATGTTTGGGATGATCTGGATCTATGTGCACAAACACAAACCGGTTTAGCATGTCCCGAAGCACATCATTGAATAAAGCCTGGAAAACAGCAGGGGCATTGGTGGGTCCAAATGGCATGACCTGGTACTCATAATGTCCACTGGCTGTGTTGAAGGCTGTCTTCCACTCACCCCCCTCGCGTATCCGAACCAGATGGTAGGCATTTCGAAGGTCCAACTTGGAAAATATGATGGCCACCTGGAGAGGTTCAATCGCAAAGGAGAGGTAGAGGTAACGATTCTTGACAGTAATGTCATTAAGTCCCCAGTAGTCAATGCATGGACGTAGGGTCTTGTCCTTCTTCACCACAAAGAAAAACCCTGCGCCGGCAGGAGATACGGACGGCCCAGTGGCCAGAGCCTCCTATGTACTCCTCCATAGCTTTGGTCTCTGGTCCAGACAGAGAATACAATCGACAAACGAGGTGGTGTAGTGCCTGGGAGAAGATCAATGGAACAATCATAAGGACGGGGAAGGGAAGTAGCACGTGCCTTACTGAACACTTCCAGGAGGTCATTGTATTCTGTGGGGATAGCAGAGACATCCACAGTCTTACTAACATCCTGAGGAAGGTGACTTGAGGAAGGCTGTGCTGCTTGAAGGCAGTGGGACTGGCAAAATGGGCTCCAACTCAGGATGGAGCTTGTGGTCCAGTCAGGGCGGCAGGTAGCCTAGTGGTTAGAGCGTTGGACTAACCGGAAGGTTGCAAAATCTAATCCCCGAGCTGACAAGGTGTCTGCTGGGAATCTGCAAGGAATCTGTCGTTCTGCCCCTAAACTAGGCAGTTAACCCAGTGTTCCTAAGCCGTCATTGAAAATAATAATTTGTTCTTAACTGATCTGCCTAGTTAAATAAAGGTAATAAAAAAAAAATCACAGGATTGTGTTTTTGGAGCCAGGAAAAACCCAACACAACCGGAACATGGGGAGTTGTAATGGGGAGGAACTGTATTGTCTCACTGTGGTTACCAGAAACCCGTAATTGAACGGGCACAGTACTATTGGTGAGTTCCCCTATAGAGCGGCCATCCAGTGCCCTAGTATCCATGGGCACAGAGAGAGGCTGAGTGGGAATACCAAGCTCCAAAGCCATAGTGGCATACATAAGATTTTCATCAGCCCCAGTCAATGAGCACTCGGAGAGACTTAGTTTGGTAATCCCACAGCACAAGAGCAAAAAGGGGTGTGCGGGTGATGGGAATTAGGGGACTCCCAGTCTGACACACCATGGTACTGGTACCCACTAAAGACAAGGGTTTCCTAATAATGACCTGCCCCTCCACAGTACAGACACAAGTTACTGTTCATCCTCCGTGAACGCTCCCAAACTGATAGCCTAGTTCTTCCCAACTGCATAGGCCCAGGAGTATCCAACTCACCCGTCGTAGATTCACGAGAGAGCTCGGGTGGCTTCGACTCCTCTCAGAAGAGCTGCCTTCGGAAACTTCCGGATTCCATAGGAGGTGAACGTGCCATATCGGTTGCACAAATTTAGAGACTTTTTCTGGTGTTATTGGAGACTTTTAGATTCTGACGTGAAAGCACGTATCGTTCTTACTCTTCTCAACTAGCAGCGGGTGCTGCCGTGGGCCCCACCCCCGTCCCAAAGCACTCACTTTGGGAGATGTTCACCCCTCCGCATCCAGACTGCAAATGAATTGCCATGCGGGAAGCCGCCGCTGGCTGATCCCACCCTGAACATGTAAAATGTTCTTTGTCTAAAATAAATTATTGCACAAAAATAAATCACTGCATTTGACTCACACAGCCTCAGTCACTTACTCACCTTGTCCACTATGTGTGTGCCTCTCTGTGACATGAGCTAAACATCTAGCTGGCTAGCTCATCATGTCTCAGTCTAAACTGTACACTCAAAAATACAGAAAGGAGTGGGAATCAAACCCTGAATTCAAAGGCTGGTTGAAGCCGTTTATTGGAGATGATACACGGGCATACTGTATTGTAAGGCTGATTTCTACGCCAAACTTAGTGATGTAAAAAAACACATGACAACTCAAAAACATACTCAAAAGGCAAAGCCTTAGGACCCATAACAAGCTGCCATTTATGGTTTTAAAAAAAATTACTCTGCAAAAAAGGCTGAGGCCACCATGGCATTAGCTGTCACTGAACACTGTTCCATGCTGGCATGTGATCACATTGGAGAAGCATGTAGAGCTGCTTTCTCAGACTTCACTGCTGCTACCCACTTCAAAATGCACAGGACAAAGTGCACAGAAATTATTAATGGTGTTCTAGCACCATACTTTCTGAAAAAGTTGGTCGTAGATGTGGGTTTCAGCCTCCTCCTCGATGAGTCCACAGATGTAAGTGTTTCTAAGTACCTGGGGGTTGTGATAAGGTACTTTAGTGACACCAAGCAGACAATTGTATCAACATTTCTGGGGCTTGTTGAGTTGGAGGGAGGAGATGCCAAATCTATAGCCCGTGCTGTTGTGGCTTTCCTCGAGAAGTGTTGTCTTAAAAAAGAGAAACTCCTGGGGATAGGGACTGACAATGCCTCTGTTATGACGGGGATTAACAATGGGGTCCATAAAGTGCTGAAGGAGGAGTATGGCCTCAAATATCTGGTTCTTATTCGCTGTGTATGCCACTCTCTGCAGCTTTCTGTAAGTCATGTTTCCAATGACACCATCCCCCCTAGTGTGGAGTACTTGGTAGGAGAGACTTATAACTGGTCTCCAAATTAACTGGTTTCCATTTCAGTGTCCCCAAAGTGCAGGGAGGTCTACAAGGCCATATATGAGACCATCAACTGTGGGGAGAAACCTTTACAGATAACCAAGGTGTGTGCCACATGTTGGCTCTCCATTGAATCCGCGGATTCACGCATTTTGTACCAGTGGGAGGAGCTTAGGCTGCATTTCGCAGTCACCAAGTCTAGTGAACACTGCTACATGACCGATGTTTTATACTCCATGTACAGTGATCCTCAAAACATATTGTATCTGACTTTTTTGAAGTCAGTGCTGGGTGAGGTACAGTTGGCCATCAAGGCTTTTGAGAGAGAGCAAGTGGATCCTCTTAAGCTACTTGACAGCTTGGTTAGCCTGATCAAGTCTGTGAGCAGCAGGGTGCTGAATCCACTGGCAAAACATTAGTCCCAAACCATACCTTGGTTACCTTTTTGAGTCAAAGGCAGCTGAGCTCCACCTTGCGTCTGAGGATGAAAACAATGTCAGAAAGCGGTGTGTAGCCTTCACCATCTCCCTCACTAATGAGTTGAGGGTGAGACTGCCGGACAACATCGAAGCATTGTAGTACATGTCAGTTTTCAATGTGGAGGAAACTCTAAAGCACAATAAGAGCCCTGGAGAAATAGAAAAAATAGCCAAGCTCCTTGGCTACTCCTCTGCAGAGATAGACAAGATTGTCCAGCAATGGCGTGCCATCCATCTTAGTAAATGGAATGAGACAAAAACCACACCTGGCTTCACAGCTGATATCAACCCGTTTCAAGAACTTGCCATGGCTGCTGTGTCTGTGTTGTCCTTGCCACACTCGAATGCTGAAGTCGAGAGAGTATTCAGCCAGATGAGTGTGGTAAACAGCAAATTTAGAAATCAGATGTCCTTGCAGACCCTTAACTCCATCCTGTACATTCGATATGGACTGAAGCTGTCTGGTGAGGCTTGCTATGAGCACCAGCTGCCTGAGAATGTTTTGCCGCTTTTTGGCACATCAGCTGCTTACTCATTTAAGTCAGCTCCCTCAGTTGCTGAACCTGCCATAGAGAGCCTTGACCAAAATGACGATGACCCACTTTTTCTGTGAGCCAGCACAGCCTGTGTGTGTGTGGAGGGGGTCTGGAAAAAAACGATTAACCTGAATTAGGGCCAGACTATTTACCATAATTTTCTCACATTGCCATTGACAGTTGTTTCTATTGTCTCTTTTTGGTCCATTTAGATTGTTAATGTAGATTGCATACAAAAAAAAATGTAAAACATGTTATGGTTAAACATGTTCATGTTTTACTGTGACTTGTTGTAGGCTACTAAGTGGACTATAAGGTTAAAAACCAAACCAAATTAAGAAAATGTAATTAAAAAATAAATAATAATAATAATAATAAAAAACTAAGTAACTCCGCCAGAGTGTCTCTTTTGGGTCACTTTTGCCGGTCCCAAGCCAGGATAAAGGAGGAGGGTTGGAATTGTGGCATTTAAAAAAAACAAGAATCGACAGAAGAAAGTTCATTTGTAGTTCTAAACATATTCAGGGTGTTTTTACTCACTTTTTGTCTCTCCCACGACGTTATTCCTCTCCTACAGCGTCCATCACAATTACATAAACAATAATGCAAATTAGATGAGGACGTCATTTAGCGACTTCTAGCAACTTTTAGGACAGCCAATAGCTACTTTCCTTACTGGGGAGTTGGCAACACTGGACCAGACCTCCTCTCACTCTTGCGTTCCCTTTGACGTCCATCAATTTTAATGGTTAAAGCAATTAGGGAGTCGAGGTCCACCGGCAGTTCCCGAGCAGCTAGCTCATCCTTAACCTCCTCAGATAATCCGTGCAGAAAACGATACTCCGGATTCCAGGCACTCTCGGTGGCCAACATACGAAAGACCACCGCGTAGTCTGCCACACTACGGGAGTTTTGACGTATGTCAAAGCAGTTTTCTGGCCGCCTTTCTCCCGGATACCGGAGACTCAAAAACCTCACCTCTGCCAGGAATTCCTCCAAATGTCTGCAAATGGCAGATTGTTGTTCCCAAACTGCCGTAGCCCAGGAGAGCGCCCTTCCCGACATTAGCTTAATTATATACGCTATCTTTGATCGGTCTGAAGAAAACGAAGATGGCTGTAGCTCAAAAATAAGCGAGCACTGAGAAAGAAAACCCCGGCAGGTACCAGGTCACCCCGAATATCGCTCTGGAGGAGGTAAGCGGGGTTCACTGGGAGTCGGGATAGGCTGTACAAACTCATCACAGATAGGGGGAAAAATTACTGGGTGATTGGGTTATTTCCAGAGGTGGCAGGTAGCCTCTGAGCTAACTCCCTGATTTGCTAGCCTTTAACCCATGGTTGTGGCATTCCGTCAAGGAACTGAGCCCTTCCAGAAGGCCCTGTAGCAACTCCTGATGTCTCCCAATGGTGGCTCCCTGTAGGGAGAAAGACATGGCCCAAGTCTGCTGGGTCTGTCATGGCCAGTTTGCACTGTCATGACACTAGGCGAGACCCAAATGCAGACACAGGAGGCAGATGGTTGGAGTTTAAGATGTTTAATAAATCCAAAGGGAATAGGCAAGAGAATGGTCATGGACAGGCAAAATGTCATAACCAGATCAGAGTCCAGGAGGTACAGAGTGGCAGGCAGGCTCAAGGTCAGGGCAGGCAGAATGGTCAGGCAGGCGGGTACAGTGTCCAGAACAGGCAAGGGTCTGAGCACACACACTTGTGGGCCCCTGTGTTGCGGATCAGTGATATGGAGGTGATGTTTCCTACCTGCACCATCTGGGGGCAGCCCGTCAGGAAGTCCAGAACCCAGTTGCACAGGGCGGGGTTCAGACCCAGGGCCCCAGGCTTAATGATGAGCTTGGAGGGTACTATGGTGTTGAATAATGAGCTATAGTCAATGAACAGCATTTTTACATAGGTATTCCTTTTGTCCATATGGGATAGGGCCTTGTGCAGTGCGATGACATCTTCTGTGGATCTATTGGGGCGATAAGCACATTGAAGTGGGTCTAGGGTGTCAGGTAAGGTAGAGGTGATATGATCCTTGACAAGTCTATCAAAGTACTTCATGATGACAGAAGCGAGTGCTACTATGCTAATTGTCATCTAGTTCAGTTACCTTTTCTTTCTTTGGTACAGGAACAATGGTGGATATCTTGAAAAGCATGTGGGGACAGCAGACTGGGATAGGGAGAGATGGAATGTGGGTTCTTCCCTCAGTCAATAAGCGGAGGTTGTCGGTTAAAAGTTATACAAGTTAAGAATACCGTAGCAGAGTATTCTTAACTTGTAGACCTTTAGTCCCATCAGAGGGGGAAGGGCTGAATAGTCCTTGGGTATTGTCCTTTCCTTGTGTTCCTGGACCATTTGCCATACAGCTCCAGGTGGCAAAGAAGACATCAATTAGGGCCGAGCCTACAAATGTATCACTACAGTTATAACAAGGATTACTGTGTTATAAACCTACGGCACTATCGTGTTATAAATAAGAGAGGAATTGCTGTTGGGAGTCTTAAATGTTTTATTACAAAATAATGTGAACAATACCAAAAAGCAGTACTTGACTCTAATATCTTATCTCACTTTGTACGCATCTTATAAATATCACAAAAATGTGTCTGAACAGAAGTATAATGCCTTGAGTAGCGCTTACTACAAAGTAGATACAAACATAATTTCCTGTAAATGAATTGTTTTTTTATTGCAATTAGTATTTTTTATTACAAGGCACTTCAGATGGTTTTGTAGGGTCTCAGTAACTTCATCTACACATTCAAACTGCGCTGGTCTTATTCAGACACACAAAAAAAAAAATTTTAAAAACGTCCAACCGTTTGTACCAGCTGTGTTAGCAACTGTAACGGTTAGTTTAGTGTAGTTCAAAGATAGAAGAGGAAGAGAAGGCTGATATTTCAACACCAGTTTCATGTGATGCATTGAACTTAAACACACTTAAACACACTCTCTTCCGTGAGACTACCTGGACATAGTGTCAGCTTAGTCAAGTACTCGGCTTAATTACAGTAATCAGAAGCTAGCCCAAAAACTGTCCACACCGTCTTTATCCCCCATACCCAAACCTAATCTTCAAAGTATTTGACTGATCATTCATTAATGTTTCACAAAATTGGCTGTGCAGCGCACACCACGTTATGTCAAGACACAGTTTAAACATTACAGTACAGTTGGCCTCTAGTCAGGCTAAAACACGGAGACTGGCTTGCTATAGTTTCTCTGAGAAGTACAAAGTATAGAGGGCCAGACCAGAAGGAGACCTAAGGTCTACATGTAATCTCAACGCAACATGGTGAAAAATCAAGCTAGTCCAGAAACTGACATAGTTGAATACATGTCATCTTAATGGATATTGAATTTCAATCGTCAACTCTTTTGTACGCTAAATGGTTGTAAACATTATAAGTTAATAAGACATTCTCTATGCAATGTGTCTGAAGATCGAGCCCTTGTGTTTTCCAACAGCGCAGATATAATAAACCTCAAAACATAAAAAAATATATTTAAAAAGTTAATGGTGGAACAAATTTAGCCTGAGTGCAAGTCTGTTTAGTGCTATCACGCCAACTCCGGTGCAAAGAGCACAAACAGATTTGGGACCAGGCTAGAATCAACTCTGACAGTCTTGACAATACTTTAAAAAAAAACATTGCTACAAAAACCAACTCACTATCTACAGTTGAAGTCAGAAGTTTACATACACCGTAGACAAATACATTTCAACTCAGTCTCACAATTCCTGACATTTAATCCTAGTAAAAATTCCCTGTCTTAGGTCAGTTAGGATCACCACTTTATTTTAAGAATGTGAAATATCAGAATAATGGTAGAGAGAATGATTTATTTCTTTCATCACATTTCCAGTGGGTCAGAAGTTTACATACACCCAATTACTATTTGGTAGCATTGCCTTTCAATTGTTAAACTTGGGTAGCCTTCCACAAGCTTCCCACAATAAGTTGGGTGAATTTTGGCCCATTTCCCCTAACAGAACTGGTGTAACTGAGTCAGGTTTGTAGGCCTCCTTGCTCGCACACAATTTTTCAGTTCTGCCCACAAACCTTCTATTGTATTGAGGTCAGGGCTTTGTGATGGCCACTCCAATATCTTGACTTTGTTGTCCTTAAGCCATTTTGCCACAACTTTGGAAGTATGTTTGGGGTCATTGTCCATTTGGAAGTCCCATTTGCAACCAAGCTTTAACTTCCTGATTTATGTCTTTATGTCTTTGCTTCAATATATCCACATAATTGTCCTTCCTCATGATGCCATCTATTTTGTGAAGTGCACCAGTCCCTCCTGCAGCAAAGCACCTCCACAACATGATGCTGCCACCCCCGTGCTTCACGGTTGGGATGGTGTTCTTCGGCTTGCAAGCCTCCCCCTTTTTCCTCCAAACATAACAATGGTCATTATGGCCAAACAGTTCTATTTTTGTTTCATCAGACCAGAGGACAACTCTACAAAAAGTACGATCTTTGTCCCAATGTGCAGTTGCAAACCGTAGTCTGGCTTTTTCATGGCGGTTTTGGAGCAGTGGCTTCTTCCTTGTTGAGCAGCCTTTCAGGATATATCGATATAGGACTCATTTTACTGTGGATATAGATACTTTTGTACCGGTTTCCTCCAGCATCTTCACAAAGTCCTTTGCTGCTGTTCTGGGATTGATTTGCACTTTTCGCACCAAAGTACGTTCATCTCTAGGAGACAGAACGAGTCTCCTTCCTGAGCGGTATGACGGCTGCATGGTCCCATGGTGTTTATACTTGCGTACTATTGTTTGTACAGATGAACGTGGTACCTTCAGGCATTTGGAAATTGCTCCCAAGGATGAACCAGACTTGGAGGTGTACAATGTATTTTCTGAGGTCTTGGCTGATTTTCCCATGATGTCAAGCAAAGACGCACTGAGTTTGAAGGTAGGCCTTGAAATACATCCACAGGTACACCTCAAATTGACTCAAATGGATGTCAATTAGCCTATCAGAAGCTTTTAAAGCCATGACATAATTTTCTGGAATTTGCCAAGCTGTTTAAAAGGCGCAGTCAACTCACTGTATGTACATTTCTGACCCACTGGAATTGTGATACAGTGACTTATAAGTGAAATAATCTGTCTGTAAACAATTGTTGAAAAAATGACTTGTATCATGCAAAGTCGATGTCCTAACCGACTTGCCAAAACTATAGTTCGTTA
This sequence comes from Oncorhynchus mykiss, assembly GCF_013265735.2. NCBI lineage: Eukaryota > Metazoa > Chordata > Actinopteri > Salmoniformes > Salmonidae > Oncorhynchus > Oncorhynchus mykiss. The sequence goes on along the minus strand of NC_048587.1, from coordinate 43,524,690 downwards.
ACAAGAAATTTGTAGAGTGGTTAAAAAACAAGTTTTAATGTCTCCAACCTAAGTGTATGTAAACTTCCGACTTCAACTATAATACAAATATGCAACAGGGAATAGTGTTTATTTTTCCGTTTCTAGAACATAGTGTAAACAGACATAATAACCACTGAATCATATATATTTGCGTGTAGAGCTCAGCATAACGATATGCTCGAACCAACTCCCATTGAGTTGGATGTGCTTTGTCCTAGCAACAGTGAACGACTGCACAATGCAGATAGTGATATAAAGAACCAGTATAAAGATATACAAACGTCTTCCAAGACAAATCTTAATAATGTTCAAATTTTTACTTAGATTTGGGGCTACTGTATGTTTAAATGAGACTGATAATAGTACTCCTTTAATCTTACTGGATAAGAAAAGCAAACCTCTAACACACACACACACACACACACCTAGGAAGTCTAAAAACACTTTACAGGCAGGTATGGGATTGACATTGACTGATAAATAGTGTATTCAGTATTAACTCACTCTTTTTACCCCAACCAGGCAGAGTTTTCATTCATTGTAGCTTGGAATTAGTATGTATGTGTCCATCAAATCTATTGCTCAAAGGGTCTGGGTGTTTTTTTCTTCTTAACAAGCTGAGCCTTGAGCAGAGGAACAGAATAATCCATGTCCCAAATGGCAACCTACTGTATTCCCTATTCAGTACACTACTTTTAACCAGACATGAGCCCAAGTCAAAAGTAATGCCCTACATAGGGAATAGAGTGCCATTTGGGACGTTGTTGAACGGACAGTTGGCCCGTATCTTCTCATTGGTACCAGGGTGTCTTACGGATCCAGTGGAGAGTGAAGCCTGCATCTGTCCGGATCTTGATGGAGGCAGCCTCAGCCTCTCTTACCGTCTCCTTCACAGACTGCATCAGGTTCTGGGCATTGTGAACCAACATCTCTGTGGCCTGGGTGAGGGGGAAGGAAAGAAAAATGTTGGTCACATTTTACATGAATTTGCTCTTGTGTAGTAACAACATTAGTAACAACATTATATTTATATCAGTGTTTCCCCTATATTCATTTAGCAGCAACGGCCCACAGATGATAAATTGTTGCCAGCACTGCAAAAAATGTAATAAAACAAAAATACATATCTCTGCTGATATACACTTTTAAATGGATAGCTGTAGGCTCAATGACTGGAAGTCTATGGGAACAGCTAGCATGTCATTGCGCCACCACCCTTGCCACCACTGCTGAAAGAAATCCTAGGGGAAACACTGTACATTGTAACATTACTGTTACATTGTACTTTAGTGCATTTCGTAGTAAATTTAAAGTTGAAATGTTCGAGTGTTTTTCTGTAATTTTTGCATTTGGAATTACATTGTAATGGAGTTTAGTGGTTTCTGATGTGTGTTATCCAATGATCTCCAGTGTACTGACCTGCTCTGACTCCTCTTCACTGATGTTGGTACGACCCAACATGGTGGCCTTGACTGTGGAGAGGATCTTGAGCTGTGTGCTAATGGTGGGGATACGCTCACACACCTGGAACACAGAGAAGTTTATTTAAGTTCAAGTTCCGAGAAACCAGTCAGAGACATGAAGATAAAAACAGAAAACAGTGTAATTTATTTCAAATGATCTACCCTAAATCAAATCACGAGGACAGGGTGGATATTCAATTATCTTTAGTCCTACAACTCCAACATGAATATAATGTTGTCCTTTCTATGGTCTTTCCAGAGCAGCTGCTGCTCCTCAAGAAAAACCTGAAGAGAGCAGTCTGAAAATCTTGCTTCTTCCGTCCTTGTTTGCTCAATTCATCCATTAGCAGAATATTGGACCAGATGAAACCCTGATAAAGGCAGCATAGCTATCGAAACTTAGGTATTTATTCAATGTATTGCATCGTAGCCATGAGAGTTAGCATTTTGAAGAGTGGACCAGGAACCAGTCGGTCAGCTGACCTGGAGCAGGTTAGTCCGGATGCGTTTGTCTGTGCACTGCTTGGCCACCTCCTTGGCCAGCCTTGTGACCTCATCTGAGGCCTTGGCGATGTCTTTGGCACACTGGATGAGGGCACGCTTGTTCCCACTGCCACCGCGCACCAGACGGGACATCTCAGCCATGAGCAGGGCCATTCTCTTGGCTGCACCGATGATATCGTTACCCTGAAAATATGACAAAAACCAAGGCATTAAATTGGACATATTTTATCTTTATCTAACTAGGCAGGTCAGTTAAGAACAAATTCTTATTTTCATTGACGGCCTAGGAACAGTGGGTTAACTGCCGTATTCAGGAGCAGAATGACAGATTTGTACCTTGTCAGCTTAAGGATTTGAACTTGCAACCTTTCAATTACTAGTCCAATGTTCTAACCACTAGGCTACCCTGCCGCCCCAATATGACAACACATCTGGGGTGGATTCCGTGTCCAGTGTAATTGTGCAGTATACATGTATATGTACATGTCACACTTCCTAAATGGCACCGAATTATGGCTAGTCTGAATCTGCTCCGCTATGGTTTTCTGGTCGCAATAAACTTAACTTTGAACATCAACATGTAACTAACTGTATGTGCTGTTAGCTCACCTTGCTAGACCACTTGCGGGCCTCCTCGTGGAGCTGCCTAGCGGCCATCATCATGGGCTCGCTCACCATCTCTCCCAATACCTGCTCTGGGAAGTCCTCGTCCTTCTCCTCTGGGGGAGGGGGTCTGGGGGGAGGAACCTCACCCTCGGGGAGAGGGGGTTTGGGTGGGGCGGGCTCGTCGCTGACCTGGCGTGTATTCAGATAGGTGAAACGCTCAGAATGTTGCAGATAGAAATGAATCCCTCTACTCTACATGGCAGATAATCATATCCGTTCTAACAAATATATATATTTTTTATATGAACGTTCTGAAACCCCATTTCTACGCCACTGAACAAAACCCTGGTGTTGACAGTGCAGGACTATAAAGTATTTTATGACAGATGCTGATGTGAAAAGAGCTTTAGAAATTAATTTGATTGATCGACTTACGTGCAGCTGATGCAGATCAGGAGGTGGTGGTGGTGGGAAGTCTAGTTCCTGTGGCTGGAAGGCATCTCTCACAATGGCAACGGCACCCAGGATTCGATAGCCTGAGTCCAGGAAGCCCTTCTGCAGACCTGGACACCACGGAGGAAGAAGGAGATACATATAGGCCTTAGAAACAGGATATTAGATAAAGGCCGCAAAAGCTGCTGTGTGGCAGCAGTAACACATTGACAGACCCCAAAACCATAACACCATCGACTGAACCTTAACTTTTGACAATCACAGATTCAGAGATTGACAGAATGAATCTTTATATTTAGTATTAGGTCATGTTGGAAAGCTGTACACGGGTACAGCAGGTTATACAGTATAATGATCAAACGCATCCTAAATGTCTGGTAACTGCCTTGGAACATACTTGGATCTGTGATGTTCCCAGCCACAGCCTTGGCGTCCATCACCATGGGAGAGATGGTCCGGCTGAGCTCATCAGATGCAGCCTTCACTATCTCCCTGAACTTAGGATCCTCAGAGTTCTCCACCTAGGAAAGAAAGTGTACTCATGCATTTCTATTTTGAATCCTTTTCATAGTATGTATTTTAAGCTGAACTGCAATTCACTTGTCTGTATTCTAATCTGCTAAAGTGCATCATTGTGGCACGTGTTTGTATGCTTGGGCATCTGCATTGGTTGCTCTTTGGTGTTTTAGGCTGGGTATCTGTAAATCACTTTGTGCCAACTGCAGGTGTAAAAAGGGCTTTAAAATAAATGTGATTGTACACTGCTCAAAAAAATAAAGGGAACACTAAAATAACACATCCTAGATCTGAATGAATGAAATATTCTTATTAAATACTTTTTTCTTTACATAGTTGAATGTGCTGACAACAAAATCACACAAAAATGATCAATGGAAATCAAATCTATCAACCCATGGAGGTCTGGATTTGGAGTCACACTCAAAATGAAAGTGGAAAACCACACTACAGGCTGATCCAACTTTGATGTAATGTCCTTAAAACAAGTCAAAATGAGGCTCAGTAGTGTGTGTGGCCTCCACGTGCCTGTATAACCTCCCTACAACGCCTGGGCATGCTTCTGATGAGGTGGCGGATGGTCTCCTGAGGGATCTCCTCCCAGACCTGGACTAAAGCATCCACCAACTCCTGGACAGTCTGTGGTGCAACGTGGCGTTGGTCGATGGAGCGAGACATGATGTCCCAGATGTGCTCAATTGGATTCAGGTCTGGGGAACGGGCGGGCCAGTCCATAGCATCAATGCCTTCATTTGCAGGAACTGCTGACACACTCCAGCCACATGAGGTCTAGCATTGTCTTGCATTAGGAGGAACCCAGGGCCAACCGCACCAGCATATGGTCTCACAAGTGGTCTGAGGATCTCATCTCGGTACCTAATGGCAGTCAGAATACCTCTGGCGATCACATAGAGGGCTGTGCGGCCCCCCAAAGAAATGCCACCCCACACCATGACTGACCCACCGCCAAACCGGTCATGCTGGAGGATGTTGCAGGCAGCAGAACATTCTCCACGGCGTCTCCAGACTCTGTCACGTCTGTCACGTGCTCAGTGTGAACCTGCTTTTATCTGTGAAGAGCACAGGGCGCCAGTGGCGAATTTGCCAATCTTGGTGTTCTCTGGCAAATGCCAAACGTCCTGCACGGTGTTGGGCTGTAAGCACAACCCCCACCTGTGGACATCGGGCCCTCATACCACCCTCATGGAGTCTGTTTCTGACAATTTGAGCAGACACATGCACATTTGTGGCCTGTTGGAGGTCATTTTGCAGGGCTCTGGCAGTGCTCCTCCTTGCACAAAGGCGGAGGTAGCGGTCCTGGTGCTGGGTTGTTGCCCTCCTACGGCCTCCTCCACGTCTCCTGATGTACTGGCCTGTCTCCTGGTAGCGCCTCCATGCTCTGGACACTACGCTGACAGACACAGCAAACCTTCTTGCCACAGCTCGCATTGATGTGCCATCCTGGATGAGCTGCACTACCTGAGCCACTTGTGTGGGTTGTAGACTCCGTCTCATGATACCACTAGAGTGAAAGCACCGCCAGCATTCAAAAGTGACCAAAACAGCAGCCAGGAAGCATAGGAACTGAGAAGTGGTCTGTGGTCCCCACCTGCAGAACCACTCCTCTAGCTAATTGCCTATAATTTCCACCTGTTATCTATTCCATTTGCACAACAGCATGTGAAATGTATTGTCAATCAGTGTTGCTTCCTAAGTGGACAGTTTGATTTCACAGAAGTGTGATTGACTTGGAGTTACATTGTGTTGTTTAAGTGTTACCTTTATTTTTTTGAGCAGTGTAAATAAAAATGATCTATACCTCCCGTTTCGCCACCAGGAGGATCCGGTTGGCCCGCCGGGCGATGCTAGTTGCCCCTGCCACTAACATCTGGGGCTGGTGGTTAGCCATGGCCACACGACACTTATCCAGGTCTTTCTTAATGGCCTCCTCAGAGGCATTCAACAGAGACTTGGTGTCTATGGCCTCGTCCACCAAACCTAGAGACGGAGAAGAAATCATTCTTAGTGCTTATAACGAAGTGACCACAACGCCCACTTTTTGTAATCAACGACAAATGACACAAGATGGTCTGGCACTACCTGTCATTTTCTCCACGTTGTCAATCCACTGGTTCTTCATGGTCTCAAAGTGCTCGTATGCAGCCTGGTTGCCTGGGTTTCTCAGCAGGATACGGGCTGCAGAGACCACCTAGAAAATAACATTTCCATCAGGAAAAAATATATAGGAAATAGGGCTCAACTGACCAAGGCCAAATTAATCGTCCCTATGTCACTACGGCATAAGCACCACACAAATGTTGATCATGTTGCACAAAACGCAAACACACCTACTCCACTGGTGTAGCACAGTTTCTCTGGACCCCTGCAAAGTCAGAGTTTGGACCCCTCCCCTTCCTAAAAAAAACAACTAAATGTATAGACTACCAATCGCTGTCTGTGGTTCTGAAATTGCAACGTTTGCGCAGCTGCCTATCGATAGGCTATCAGATGCAGTGGTGCTAATGCTTGGCTATAGCTTTGCTTTAATGGATACATGTTCATTTGTATTTGCTCGTAATTTTGTCACGTTAATCCTAACGTTTATGTTTCATGAAGCTATAGGCCTACAGTGTCACAACGCTGTTATTTAGAATGCTGGCTGGAGGCAATAATGTAATTAAAGTGGGAAATTCAAATATTGCAGGTTGTAAAATGAACTAACGATGCAACAGCATACTAATCAGTAACCAAAATATATTTTTTGGAATATACAATTGTCCAGTAGGCCTTTCTGGAAAAGGAGGAGAAGGATGGCCGACAGTCTCACTAGAGGAACTGACACTATTCTGGAGAGTAGGAGGAGGCGGGACTCTCACTAGAGAAACTGACACTATTCTGGAGAGGAGGAGGAGGAGAGACTCTCACTAGAGGAACTGACTATTCTGGAGAGGAGGAGGAGGGACTCACTAGAAGAACTGACACGATTCTGGAGAGAAGGAGAGACTCTCACTAGAGGAACTGACATGATTCTGGAGAGGAGGAGGAGGAGAGACTCTCACTAGAGGAACTGACACTATTCTGGAGAGGAGGAGGAGAGACTCACTAGAGGGACACTATTCTGGAGAGAAGGAGGAGGATGGCCTCACTAGAGGAACTGACACTATTCTGGAGAGGAGGAGGAGGAGGGACTCACTAGAGGAACTGACTATTCTGGAGAGAAGGAGGAGGAGAGACTCTCACTAGAGGAACTGACACTATTCTGGAGAGAAGGAGGAGGAGAGACTCTCACTAGAGGAACTGACACTATTCTGGAGAGGAGGAGGAGGAGGAGAGACTCTCACTAGAGGAACTGACACTATTCTGGAGAGGAGGAGGAGGAGAGACTCTCACTAGAGGAACTGACACTATTCTGGAGAGGAGGAGGAGAGACTCACTAGAGGGACACTATTCTGGAGAGGAGGAGGGACTCACTTGAGGAACTGACACTATTCTGGAGAGGAGGGACTCACTAGAGGAAATGACACTATTCTGGAGAGGAGGAGGAGAGACTCACTAGAGGGACACTATTCTGGAGAGAAGGAGGAGGATGGCCTCACTAGAGGAACTGACACTATTCTGGAGAGAAGAAGGAGGAGAGATTCTCACTAGAGGAACTGACACTATTCTGGAGAGGAGGAGGAGGATGGACTCACTATATGAACTGACACTATTCTGGAGAGGAGGAGGAGAGACTATCACAAGGTGGTAGCTTGGCTGTTGTAGTTATCTTCGGTAATTTGGCACGAGCTTGATCAGATAAAACCTGTTTTTGTGGGCCGCTTGGTCTTCCCTTATGTTTATCCATCCTGATTCACCAACTCACTCTCCATCCGAGTCCCCCCTGATTCACCCACTCACTCTCCATCCGAGTCCCACCTGATTCACCAACTCACTCTCCATCCGCGTTCTACCATTCACCCACTCACTCTCCATCCGAGTCCAACCTGATTCACCCATTCACTCTCCATCCAAGTCCCACCTGATTCACTTAACTTTTTAAAAACTGAATAGGCAATTAGATGAGGAGGCTGAAATAGGCTAATTAGCTGCATGAAAACTACATTGACTGTCTGACTCCCCTACTACCCATGTAGATTGAACAACACAAACACTTTGCTTGCTACATTTGTAAATTAGAGCATATGGGTCCTCTCACCTTGCAGGGACTACGGGGATTTACGCTACACCAGTGACACACTCGCACACTCATACAAACACACTATCCCATACCTGTGGTGTCAGGTCCCTTGTAGACTTGACGGCAGCTTGGATCCCCTCTACAGTGCTCTTGTTAGCTGTTCCTACAGCGGCAGCCTTTTCTGCCGTGGCACCCAGCTTGTTGGCATGGTTCTCAAAGTTGGCCGCCCTCTCGTCAAACACCTAACATAAGTGACAAATCATAGAATCATGAAACATAACACAATATACACTGGGTGGTTCGAGCACTGACTGCTAATTGGCTGAAAGCCGTTGCAAATGAGACCGTATACTACGGGTATGAAAACATTTATTAGGTGTGTAACCAGTTTATAATAGCAATAAGGCAACTCGGGTTTGTGGTATATGGCCAATATACCATGGCTAAGGGCTGTACCCAGGCACTTATATATATTGGCCACATACCACACCCCCTCGGGACTTATTGCTTAAATATAGTATACTATATGCCACCTAGCAAATGCTTACAGCGACAAAACATTAGAATGATAAAACATATGATTAAATATTAATCTCGCATGATTACTTATGGTAAGACTTCCCTCTGGAAATGTTGTCTAAGTATTATTGAGTGACAAGTACATACAGTGCCTTGCGAAAGTATTCGGCCCCCTTGAACTTTGTTACCTTTTGCCACATTTCAGGCTTCAAACATAAAGATATAAAACTGTATTTTTTTGTGAAGAATCAACAAGTGGGACACAATCATGAAGTGGAACGACATTTATTGGATATTTCAAACTTTTTTAACAAATCAAAAACTGAAAAATTGGGCGTGCAAAATTATTCAGCCCCCTTAAGTTAATACTTTGTAGCGCCACCTTTTGCTGCGATTACAGCTGTAAGTCGCTTGGGGTATGTCTCTATCAGTTTTGCACATCGAGAAACTGAAATTTTTTCCCATTCCTCCTTGCAAAACAGCTCGAGCTCAGTGAGGTTGGATGGAGAGCATTTGTGAACAGCAGTTTTCAGTTCTTTCCACAGATTCTCAATTGGATTCAGGTCTGGACTTTGACTTGGCCATTCTAACACCTGGATATGTTTATTTTTGAACCATTCCATTGTAGATTTTGCTTTATGTTTTGGATCGTTGTCTTGTTGGAAGACAAATCTCCGTCCCAGTCTCAGGTCTTCCAGAATGGTCCTGTATTTGGCTCCATCCATCTTCCCATCAATTTTAACCATCTTCTCTATCCCTGCTGAAGAAAAGCAGGCCCAAACCATGATGCTGCCACCACCATGTTTGACAGTGGAGATGGTGTGTTCAGGGTGATGAGCTGTGTTGCTTTTACGCCAAACATAACGTTTGCATTGTTGCCAAAAAGTTACATTTTGGTTTAATCTGACCAGAGCACCTTTGGTGTGTCTCCCAGGTGGCTTGTGGCAAACTTTAAATGACACTTTTTATGGATATCTTTAAGAAATGGCTTTCTTCTTGCCACTCTTCCATAAAGGCCAGATTTGTGCAATATACGACTGATTGTTGTACTATGGACAGAGTCTCCCACCTCAGCTGTAGATCTCTGCAGTTCATCCAGAGTGATCATGGGCCTCTTGGCTGCATCTCTGATCAGTCTTCTCCTTGTATGAGCTGAAAGTTTAGAGGGACGGCCAGGTCTTGGTAGATTTGCAGTGGTCTGATTCTCCTTCCATTTCAATATTATCGCTTGCACAGTGCTCCTTGGGATGTTTAAAGCTTGGGAAATCTTTTTGTATCCAAATCCGGCTTTAAACTTCTTCACAACAGTATCTCGGACCTGCCTGGTGTGTTCCTTGTTCTTCATGATGCTCTCTGCGCTTTTAACGGACCTCTGAGACTATCACAGTGCAGGTGCATTTATACGGAGACTTGATTACACACAGGTGGATTGTATTTATCATCATTAGTCATTTAGGTCAACATTGGATCATTCAGAGATCCTCACTGAACTTCTGGAGAGAGTTTGCTGCACTGAAAGTAAAGGGGCTGAATAATTTTGCACGCCCAATTTTTCAGTTTTTGATTTGTTAAAAAAGTTTGAAATATCCAATAAATGTCGTTCCACTTCATGATTGTGTCCCACTTGTTGTTGATTCTTCACAAAAAAATAAAGTTTTATATCTTTATGTTTGAAGCCTGAAATGTGGCAAAAGGTCGCAAAGTTCAAGGGGGCTGAATACTTTCGCAAGGCACTGTAAATGATTTGAAACAAATCAATAAGTCATCCATATGTGTATCATGATATGAATCTGCCAAATAAGTCACCATATTGTAGAGCCATATTATATGCATACACGGTACACTTACATTTCACATTTTAGTCATTTAGCAGACACTCTTATCCAGAGTGTCTTACAGGAGCAATTAGGGTTTAAGTGCCTGGCTCAAGGGCACAGACCGATTTTTCACCTAGTCGGCTCGGGATTAGAACCAGCGACCTTTCAGTTACTGGCCCAACTAGGCTATCTGCCGCCGTACACACTTTAGAGCTCATTATACTGTTCTGTTCATAGGTTGAGTGAATGAATGAGCCATGATAGAGGTACTGTAGGGAGACAAGAGAGAGAGACAGAGGGAGAGGGAGTAAGAGAGGAAGGGGGAGAGAGAAAGATAAACCACCCACCTCGTCCCTGTTAGGGGCATCGGACGGGGCGGTGGAAGCCACAGCGAGTAGTTTGATGGGAGTGGTCGTGTCGCTGAAGATGTCCGACACTTCGTGAGTCATAGCTTCCTGCATCTTTTCTTTGAGGTCCTGAGAAGACAAGTCCACACACATGAGTTAGTAAGCGTTAGACCAGCTTTAGAAGCATTACAATAGGCTCTTAGAACTCTTTTGTCAAGTGCTTTACATTGCTGCTCTGATCTATGTAAATATTACTACATGTGTGTGACATCATTCAACAGTTGATTTCAAAGGGGAATTCTTACTTCTTAATAAACTAAAACACATTTAGGTCACACTTTCTTTTGATAGTCAGGATTTTCTATCTGTAGACACTCTAACGATGGTCATACTATCATCAAACTGTAGGTTTGCGATAAGGGTTTGGGTAAGGGTTAAGGATAAGAGATAAAGCTAGGGTTAGTTTATGGTTAGCAACTACAGATAGACTATCCAAATAAAGTGTTACCCACATGTATTTTTACTATCATAGTCATAGGGCTCCTGAGTAGCGCAGCGGTCTAAGGCACTGCATCTCAGTGCTAGAGGAGTCACTACAAACCCTGGTTCGATTCTAGGCTGTATCACAACCGGCCGTAATTGGAAGTCCCATAGGGTGGCGCACAATTGGCCCAGAATCCTCTGGGTTAGGGTTTGGCTGGGGTTGGCCGTCATTGTAAATAAGAATTTGTTCTTAACGGACTTGCCTAGTTAAATAAAGGTTAAATAAATAAAATAGTGGATCTGTAATTGACTGCAGCTGGTGTATCCTGCCAGGAGGGGGATCCCTTCACCATGCCTGTGTCAGTGTGAACTCCAGCTGGTTTGGATGACTTGTGTGGCTAATGACTTGTGAGAGTGAATGTCAGCCGTCTCACCTTCAGGGTCTCCTGGAGCTGCTGAGCCACGGCACGTGCTTGTGGCGACTCTCCCTCGCCCCTGGCGGCCAGGTTGGCTAGCTGGGCCATCAACTGTTCTACCTGCTCACACTTCCCTAGCAGCTCCTGTCTATAGGGACCTGGCAGGGCGTTAGCCAGACGACGACCCTCCGCCACCAGACCCCGGATAGCTGCCTGGCCTGTGGAGAGACATAGATGGAGTCAGACACAGAAGCAGCAGTCTAGGTGGCTTATTAGTCCATATATTGTTGTGGTTATGCTTACTCTGAACATTCTCTAGTAGACGGTGTCATACAGTCCAGAGCCAGTGTAAACAATGCATGACATGTGAGAGTGTATCCAGGCTTCTGAGCCGACAAGCCAAAGAGAGCATTATGAGGTTGGGTGAGAGTAGTGGAATGTAGTGCACAGAGAAAAATAACACAGCAAGGGAGGGAGGGAGATAGATAGATTGGATGAAAGAGAAAGAAATCAAGAAGCAGGGATGGAGAGAGAGAGAGAAAACCAGAGATATAAAGAGAGCGAGAGAGAGACCAGGCTATTTAGACTCACCCACTCCACCGTCATCAATGGTAGGGTTCTCCATCCAGCTCTGGGCCTGTTCTATCTTCCCTTCCAGGTGGACTGCTGCCTTAGCAGGCCTGCTGTTGGCTACAGCCTTGGTGGTCTTCGACTGCAGGTTCTGCAGAGCCGTGGCTATCTGTTTGGCCAATGCCCTGGCCTCCGGAGTATCTCCTCTACCCCTGTGAATGGGAGAGAATAATGACATACTGGAAAGGACCTTTCTCATAGGCTCTCTAAAGCATGATATGCACTGCTCAAAAAAAAGGGAACACTAAAATAACACATCCTAGATCTGAATGAATGAAATATTCTTTTTAAATACTTTTTTCTTTACATAGTTGAATGTGCTAACAACAAAATCACACAAAAATGATCAATGGAAATCAAATCTATCAACCCATGGAGGTCTGGATTTGGAGTCACACTCAAAATTAAAGTGGAAAACCACACTACAGGCTGATCCAACTTTGATGTAATGTCCTTATTAAAACAAGTCAAAATGAGGCTCAGTAGTGTGTGTGGCCTCCACGTGCCTGTATGACCTCCCTACAACGCCTGGGCATGCTCCTGATTGATGAGGTGGCGGATGGTCTCCTGAGGGATCTCCTCCCAGACCTGGACTAAAACATCTGCCAACTCCTGGACAGTCTGTGGTGCAACGTGGCGTTGGTGGATGGAGCGAGACATGATGTCCCAGATGTGCTCAATTGGATTCAGGTCTGGGGAACGGGCGGGCCAGTCCATAGCATCAATGCCTTCCTCTTGCAGGAACTGCTGCCCCACTCCAGCCACATGAGGTCTAGCATTGTCTTGCATTAGGAGGAACCCAGGGCCAACCGCACCAGCATATGGTCTCACAAGGGGTCTGAGGATCTCATCTCGGTACCTAATGGCAGTCAGGCTACCTCTGGCGAGCACATGGAGCGCTGCGTGGCCCCCCAAAGAAATGCCACCCCACACCATGACTGACCCACCGCCAAACCGGTCATGCTGGAGGATGTTGCAGGCAGCAGAACGTTTTCCACTGCGTCTCCAGACTCTGTCACGTCTGTCACATGTGCTCAGTGTGAACCTGCTTTCATCTGTGAAGAGCACAGTGGCGAATTTGGCGCCCAGTGGCGAATTTGTCAATCTTGGTGTTCTCTGGCAAATGCCAAACGTCCTGCACGGTGTTGGGCTGTAAGCACAACCCCTACCTGTGGACGTCGGGCCCTCATACCATCCTTATGGAGTCTGTTTCTGACCGTTTGAGCAAACACATGCACATTTGTGGCCTGCTGGAGGTCATTTCGCAGGGCTCTGGCAGTGCTCCTCGTGCTCCTCCTTGCACAAAGGCGGAGGTAGCGGTCCTGCTGCTGGGTTGTTGCCCTCCTACGGCCTCCTCCACGTCTCCTGATGTACTGGCCTGTCTCATGGTAGCGCCTCCATGCTCTGGACACTACACTGAGAGACACAGCAAACCTTCTTGCCACAGCTCACATTGATGTGCCATCCTGGATGAGCTGCACTACCTGAGCCACTTGTGTGGGTTGTAGACTCCGTCTCATGCTACCACTAGAGTGAAAGCACCACCAGCATTCAAAATTGACCAAAACATCAGCCAGGAAGCATATGAACTGAGAAGTGTTCTGTGTTCACCACCTGCAGAACCACTCCTTTATTGGGGGTGTCTTGCTAACTGCCTATAATTTCCACCTGTTGTCTATTCCATTTGCACAACAGCATGTGAAATGTATTGTCAATCAGTGTTGCTTCCTAAGTGGACAGTTTGATTTCACAGAAGTGTGATTGACTTGGAGTTACATTGTGTTGTTTAAGTGTTCCCTTTATTTTTTTGAGCAGTGTAGTTGATGATGGCGCCGGAGGAGATGGCCGCCACATTACGGTCTCCTAACCAATTGTGCTATTATGTGTATTTTTTCGCGATATTTGTAAATTACTTTGTACATAATGTTTCTGCAACCATATCTTACGGCAGAAAAGATCTTCTGGATATCAGGACTGCGATCACTCACCTCGGATTAGACAAAGATTTCTTCAACAACAACAACAACAACAGCAGCAAGCAGGACTCACACGATATTCTCCAAACAACCCACAGGGCAGACATCCCAATTATTCGCAAGAGGAAGCGATGCAGAGGATGAAGAGTCGGATGCCTCGTTCGGACTCGCAGAAGACAACTTGGAAAGCTGCCGTTACCGTCAATATTATTTGCCAACGTGCAATCATTGGACAATAAACTAGATGAGGTAAGATCACGAATATCCTACCAACGGGACATCAAAAACTGTAATATCCTATGTTTCACAGAATCGTGGCTGAATGACGACATGGATATTCAGCTAGCGGGATACACGCTGCACAGGCAGGATAGAACAGCACGAGAGGGGCGCAGTCTGTGCATATTTGTAAACAACAGCTGGTGCACAGAATCTAAGGAGTCTCTAGATTTTGCTCGCTTGAAGTTGAGTATACTGTGATAAACTGCAGGCCACACTACTTGCCTAGAGAGTTCTCAGCTATACTTTTCGTGGCTGTTTATTTACCACCACAGACAGATGCTGGCACTGAGACAGCACTCAGTCAGCTGTATAAGGAAACAAGCAAACAAGAAACCACTCACCCAGAGGCGGCGCTCTTAGTGGCCGGAGACTTTAATGCAGGGAAACTTAAATCAGTTCTACCAATTCTACCAAATCTACCAATGTTAAATGTGCAACCAGAGGAAAAATTTGGTAAATCCAACCACAACTCCATCCTCCTGAATCCTGCTTACAAGCAAAAATTAAAGCAGGAAGCACCAGTGACTTGGTCTATAAAAAAATGGTCTGATGAAGCAGATGCTAAACTACAGGACTGCTTTGCTATCACAGACTGGAATATGTTCCGGGATTCTTCCGATGACATTGAGGAATACACTACATCTATTCCATTTGCACAACAGCATGTGAAATTTATTGTCAATCAGTGTTTCTTCCTAAGTGGGCAGTTTGATTTCACAGAAGTGTGATTGACTTGGAGTTACATTGTGTTGTTTAAGCTTTATCAATAAGTGCATTGAGGACATCGTCCCCACAGTGACTGTACGTACATACCACAACCAGTATCCATAGATTACAGGCAACATTCGCACTGAGCTAAAGGGTAGAGCTGACACTTTCAAGGCGCGGGACTCTAACCCGGAAGCTTACAAGAAATCCCACTATGCCCTGCGACGAACCATCAAACAGGCAAAGCGTCAATACAGGGCTAAGATGGATTCATACTACACCGGCTCCGACGCTCGTCGGATGTGGCAGGGCTTGCAAACTATTACAGACTACAAAGAGAAGCACAGCCGCGAGCTGCCCAGTGACACAAGCCTACCAGACGAGCTAAATCACTTCTATGCTCGCTTCGAGGCAAGCAACACTGAGGCATGCATTAGAGCATCAGCTGTTCCGGACGACCGTGTGATCACGCTCTCCGTAGCCGACGTGAGCAAGACCATTAAACAGGTCAACATACACAAGGCTGTGGGGACAGACGGATTACCAGGACGTGTGCTCCGGGCATGTGCTGACCAACTGGCAGGTGTCTTCACTGACATTTTCAACATGTCCCTAATTGAGTCTGTAATACCAACATGCTTCAAGCAGACCACCATAGTCCCTGTGCCCAAGAACACAAAGGCAACCTGCCTAAATGACTACAGACCCGTAGCACTCACGTCCGTAGCCATGAAGTGCTTTGAAAGGCTAGTAATGGCTCACATCAACACCATTATCCCAGAAATCCCACTCCAATTTGCATACCGCCCAAACAGATCCACAGATGACGCAATCTCCATTGCACTCGACACTGCCCTTTCCCACCTGGACAAAAGGAACACCTATGTGAGAATGCTGTTCATTGACTACAGCCTAGCGTTCAACACCATAGTACCCTCAAAGCTCATCACCAAGCTAAGGATCCTGGGACTAAACACCTCCCTCTGCAACTGGATCCTGGACTTCCTGACAGGCCGCCCCCAGGTGGTGAGGGTAGGTAGCAACACATCCGTTACGCTGATCCTCAACATTGGAGCTCCCCAGGGGTGCGTGCTCAATCCCCTCCCGTACTCCCTGTTCACCCACGACTGCATGGCCAGGCACGACTCCAACACCATCATTAAGTTTGCTGACGACACAACAGTGTCGCCTGTTCACCGACAATGACGAGACTGCCTATAGGGAGGAGGTCAGAGACCTGGCCGGGTGTTGCCAGAATAACAATTTATCTCTCAATCTAACCAAGACTAATGAGATGATTGTAGACTACAGGAAAAGGAGCACCGATCACGTCCCCATTCTCATCGACGGGGCTGTAGTGGAGCAGGTTGAGAGCTTCAAATACCTTGGTGTCCACATCAACAACAAACTAGATTGGTCCAAACACACCAAGACAGTCGTGAAGAGGGCCCAACAAAGCCTATTCCCCCTCAGGAAACTAAAAAGATTTGGCATGATCCTCAAAAAGTTCTACAGCTGCAACATCGAGAGCATCCTGACCGGTTGCATCACTGCCTGGTATGGCAATTGCTCGGCCTTCAACCGCAAGGCACTTCAGAGGGTAGTGCGTACAGCCCATTACATCACTGGGGCAAAGCTGCCTGCCATCCAAGACCTCTACATCAGGCGGTGTCAGAGGAAGGCCCTAAAAATTGTCAAAGACCCCAGCCACCCCAGTCATAGACTGTTCTCTCTACTACCGCATGGCAAACGGTACTGGAGTGCCAAGTCTAGGACAAAAAGGCTTCTCAACAGTTTTTACCCCCAAGCCATAAGACTCCTGAACAGGTAATCAATTGGTTACCCAGACTATTTGCATTGTGTGCCCCCCCAACCTCTCTTTTACGCTGCTGCTACTCTCTGTTAATCTTATATGCTTAGTCACTTTAACTATACATTCATGTACATACTACCTAAATTGGCCCGACCAACCAGTGCTCCCGCACATTGGCTAACCGGGCTATCTGCATTGTGTCCCACCACCCGCCAACCCCTCTTTTTAAGCTTCTCCTACTCTCTGTTCATCATATATGCACATATATGTCATATATGTCACTTTAACGATACCTACATGTATATATTACCATAATAAGCCTGACTAACAGGTGTCTGTATAAAGCCTTGCTACTCCTTTTTCACATGTCTTTCTACTGTTGTTTTATTTCTTTACTTACTTACCTACACACACACACACACACCCACACACACACACACACATACCTTTTTTTGGCACCATTGGTTAGAGCCTGTAAGTAAGCATTTCACAAAAGGTTTACACCTGTTGTATTCGGCGCACGTGACAAATAAACTTTGATTTTAATTTGAGTTATTTTAGGGAAAGCTAAATAAAAATGAAATGACGTTGATTACGATTTGTGGACTTCTATCTATCATGAAAACAAAATGTGATTCAACCTCTAAAGAATTACATCACCAAGGGATACATGTACAGTGAGAACAATAATTGCCCAAGAACCGAACCCTGCGGAACTCAATATTTTACATTGGAAGTGTTTTGAACACTCTTCTTTGAAGTCTTCTTTATTCTGCATTGTTAATTTTTTAAGGAATGCAACCAACAACTATTTCCATAGCATATCCAATGTGTGACTTACTGTCTCCGGAGCTCAGAGAGCTTGGCGGTGAGAGCAGCCATCTCTCCGATGGACCTTAGGATGTCATCTCTCTCCTTGGGGTCTTCACACATGTCAGCGATCTTCTTGGCCTCAGTCAGGATGGCTCGGATGTTCTCCTCTCCCTCAGGACCACCGTTGGGGTCTGCGAGCCAGTTCTGCAGGGGCACAGGGTTAGTGGTCAACATAAGACAATCTGCCCAACAACATGGAAGACAAATTACTGTTGTTTAATGCTTTTGTGTGCTACCCTCTGGGTTTTGTGTTTTACTTTTATCCTATCATCAATCAATTATCGAATCAATCAGATATCCTACCTGAGCAGCGTCGATCTTCTTGGCGATGACCTGTTTGGAGTTGGTCATGGCCTCCAATTTCCGGGCTGCGTTCTCCACCTTTCCCGTGAGAATGTCCAGGCCCTGGGAGACCTGTTGGGCCTTCTGCATGGCTGCAGGAGATGCCCCCTGACCCCTGGAGAGAATGACAACACAGAACATCAGTTGGTTGTAAAATTCCAGAAACGTTCACAAAGTTCACAGGTGTCATGACGTGGCACTTTCTGGGGGTAGATCGTGCCCCCCCCCCCCCCTCACTCTCTCTCCTAAACCCAGGTTTTGTTATCTCAGGTCATAAATTCCTGGAAGAGACCCTGGTCATTCAGAAAGAGAGGGAGAGAGCACAAAGAGAGAACAAAGGCCTTCACTTGGCCAAACTCCTAAATCACCAAAATGTGAGAATTAAACCATTTATACTTTTGAGAATGTGGGAATGGTCCGTGGACACTTAAGGGACAGTTATGAGGAGTGTGTTTCATTTGGTGATCTCATGAAAGACAGGAAACATAAATAAAAAGTATCTCTTAAAGTGTACATTTCCCAGCTGTCAGGTTTACATCAAAATATTGTGAAAAGTATGTGATTAAATATGACAATTTGTGAAAAGATGTAATGTGACCTTCTAAATGAGAGTATGGATTTTCATATAAAGATTAACTAGTCAGTGGCAACACCCCCGTGAGCCCAGACATCACATTAGGGGTCATGGACTGCCATTTTTGATTGAAACGTATAAAACCCACTCCTGATGAAATTCACACCAGACCACGCAAACCCGGGTGTAAGCTAAGGTTGCAAATGGTTGAATTTCTGAGACCAAAACATGCCGGGTGACGCTGGTATGTGAAGTGGTTTAAACTACAACTCTACCAAAGGACAAGACTATACCACGTGGAACATTGGCTAGACGGCTGGAAATGGTTAAACTCTGAGACTATCGATCCCTACAGAATAAGAGCAAATCTTAGACGTATAATTACTTGTCTGCAGCAAGAAATTACGTAAACCTAGAACAAGCATATCGACAAAGCATCTAGTCTATGAGAACATTTCTATTTTATTTTAAATATTTCCTCCTTTTTTCGCCCCAATTTCATAGTACCCAATTGTTTTTAGTAGTTACTATCGTGTCTCATTGCTACAACTCCCGTACGGGCTTCTTAACACAGCGTGCATCCAACCCGGAAGCCAGCCGCACCAATGTGTCGGAGGAAACACCGTGCCCCTAGCGACCTGGTCAGCGTGCACTGTGCCCAGCCCACCACAGGAGTCGCTAGTGTGCGATGAGACAAGGATATCCCTTGATTCTTCACATTTAATGATACTAAAAACACGACACAGGTTTTTCAGGAATCCCAGCATGGTTGGAATCCCTGCTTATTCCCTACTGATTCCTGGAATAACTGGGTTAATGTGTGGAAAGCAGGTTGGCATTCATCGTCATGAATCTGGAACTGGAGTCAGCTCTGCAGTGGTCACTAGCTAGCACAGCCACAAAGTCATACAATCCAAATAAGTGCAATGAAATGTGTTGTTTTACTATTCTTAACCCCAGCCTTAACCATACTGCTAACTCTAATGCCTAACCTTAAATTAAATTAAAAACTAATTTTAGTTTTTTCATGAATTTTTACAATATAGCACATTTAGACTTTGCAGCTGATGACAATAAACATCAACCTGCTTAGGGAACTATACCTGCATGTGGAAAAGGAAATCTTCATTCTGATGGAAAGACAGAAAACTCAACAAAACTGAGGAAATATTTAATTGACTAACATGTTCTGTACCTCTTGCCCTCCTGCTGTTTAACTTCCTGTTCACTATCTCATATGGGATGAAATACTTGAACAATAATGTCATTTTTTCCGATCTTAGTGTCTCCACTTCCAGAGGCCTTTCCAGTTAACAGCAGACAGTAACTCATTCAGGCCGGGAGTTTAACCAGATTATGCATTAAGTGAGGAAAGCTGCTTTTAATCTGGCAGCATGACTCAGTGCATGTCCCCAGCCACTGTGAGATCTGATCGGAGGGGAATCAGTTACAGTCTAACACACTATAATCCCCTGTAATAAGCTTACCACCTTGTAGGTTACTTTTTCCCACTGATTGATCACAGGCTGTGTTTCAAATGGTATCCCATTCCCTATATATATTTTTCTGCAGATTTACTTTAGTGCCTTATTACAAACAGGATGCATGTTTTGGAATATTGTTTATTCTGTACAGGCTTCCTTCTTTTCGCTCTGTCATTTAGGTTAGTATTGTGGAGTGACTACAAATGTCGTTGATCCATCCTCAGTTTCTCCTATCAAAGCCATTAAACTCTGTTTTAAAGTCATGATTGGCTTCTTGGTGAATTCACTGAGCGGTTTTCTTCCTCTCCGGCAACTGAGTCAGGAAGGACGCCTGTAGCTTTGTAGTCACTGGGTGGATTAGCACACACCACTAACTAGCTAGCCATTTTACACCAGATACACTCACCCCCCTTTGAACTCCTTCTCTTCAGCAACCAAGCCACAGCCCTTGCAGAGCAAGGGAAACAACTACTTCAAGTTCTCAGAGCCAGTGACATTACCGATTGAAACGCAAACTAGCTTGCACTGCTAAATAGCTAGCCATTTCACACCATTTACATGAGCTTGAGAAATATTTACAAAAACAATGGATACGTTGCCCTAAGAGTTGTGCAAGGTTGGTAAAATCGTATTCAAAATTATTCATAACTGTTATGGCTGCTAAAGGTGCTTCCACCAAGTATTAACTATTGGGTGTGCAGTCATACACAATCAATGCATCCTCAATTTGTATTTTTTCGTCATTTTTTCCCAATAGTTTTTCTTACATTTTGGAAATGTGGAATAGCTTGTGGATAGGAAAAATATCAAATGTAATAATTTATTTAAATTAACTTTAAGGCAGCAAAATGTGAAGAATGTGGTTAATTGGTAGAGCATGGCACTTGCAATGCTAGGATTGTGGGTTTGGTTCCCGGGGTCACCCATAAATAAAATGTATGCACGCATGACTGTATGCCGCCTTGGATAAAAGCATCTGATAAACGGCATATATTATTACTGTATATGTACTGTACCTGGCCCTCATCTCAGACACCAGGTCAGTGATCTGGCCCAGAGTTTTGGCAGTTCCCAGGATATCCCTCCGCTCCTTCCCAGCACACAGCTCTCCCACCTTTCCAGCCTCATCCAGGATCTGACGGATGGCCTGTTCTCCTGCATCCCCTGATCACCAGGAGACAGAGACCACGGCAAGACAAATGTTACTTACAACATAGAGAAAAAGTACAACTGCATTGTTCAATTGGCGCCAATCAGAAGAAAACAGACTGATACAGGGAGGAACTACATACACTCCAATAAAACAGATTGTTTTATTTTTTTATTAAAAAACATTGCGCTACAGACTGCCCAAATGCAGAGGTTTTCAACCGTCTCCTCGGGGACCCCCAGCCGTTCCATATACAGTTGAAGTCGGAAGTTTACATACACCATACCAAATACATTTAAACTCAGTTTTTCACAATTCCTGACATTTAATCCCAGTAATAATGCCCTGTCTTAGGTCAGTTTGGATCACCACTATATTATTGTTAGAATGTGACATGTAGAGAGAATTAATTATTTCAGATGTATTTTCTTTCACCACATTCACAGTGGTTCAGAAGTTTACATACACTCAATTAGTATTTGGTAACATTGCCTTTAAATTGATTAACTTGGGTCAAACGTTTCTGGTAGCCTTCCACAAGCTTCCCACAATAAGTTGGGTGAATTTTGGTCCATTCCTCCTGACAGAGCTGCTGTAACTGAGTCAGGTTTGTAGGCCTCCTTGCTCGCACACTCTTTTTCAGTTCTTCCCACAAATGTTCTATAGGATTGAGGTCAGGGTTTTGTGATGGCCACTCCAATACCTTGACTTTGTTGTTCTTAAGCCATTTTGCCACAACTTTGGAAGTATGCTTGGGGTCATTGTCCATTTGGAAGACCCATTTGCGACCAAGATTTAACTTCCTGACTGATGTCTTGAGATGTTGCTTCAATATATCCAAATAATTTTCTTTCCTCATGACGCCATCTATTTTGTGAAGTGCACCAGTCCCTCCTGCAGCAAAGCACCACCACAACATGATGCTGCCACCCCAGTGTGTCACGGTTGGGATGGTGTTCTTCGGCTTGCAAGCCTCCCTCTTTTTCCTCCAAACATAACAATGGTCATTATGGCCAAACAGTTATATTTTTGTTTCAACAGACCAGAGGACATTTCTCCAACAAGTACGATCTTTGTCCCCATGTGCAGTTGCAAACCATAGTCTGGCTTTTTATGGCGGTTTTGGAGCAGTGGCTTCTTCCTTGCTGAGCGGCCTTTTAGGTTATGTCAATATAGCACTCGTTTTACTGTGTATATAGATACTTTTGTACCTGTATCCTCCAGCATCTTCACAAGGTCCTTTGCTGTTGTTCTGGGATTGATTTGCACTTTTGCCACAGAGTACATTCATCTCTAGGAGAAAGAATGTGTCTCCTCCTGAGAGGTGTGACAGCTGCGTGGTCCCATGGTGTTTATACTTGCGTACTATTGTTTGTACAGATGAACATGGTACCTTCAGGCGTTTGGAAATTGCTCCCAAGGATGAACCAGACTTGTGGAGGTCTACACATTTTTTTCCTGAGGTCTTAGCTGATTTCTTTTGATTTTCCCATGATGTCAAGCAAAGAGGCACTGAGATTGAAGGTAGGCCTTGAAATACATCCACAGGTACACCTCCAATTGACTCAAATTATGTCAATTAGCCTATCAGAAGCTTCTAAAGCCATAACAGTATTTTCTGGAATTTTCCAAGCTGTTTAAAAGCCAACTTAAAAGTCAACTTAGTGTATGTAAAATTCTGATCCACTGGAATTGTGATGCAGTGAATTATAAGTGAAATAATCTGTTTGTAAACAATTGTTGGAAAAATGACTTGTCATGCACAAAGTAGATGTCCTAACCGAACTTGCCAAAACTATAGTTTGTTAACAAGAAATTTGTGGAGTGGTTGAAAAACGAGTTTTAATGACTCCAACCTAAGTGTATGTAAACTTCCGACTTCAACTGTATATATGAATTATTCCAGAACTAGCACACCTAATTCTACTTGTTAATTAATAATCAAGCCCTTGATTACATGAATATGGTGAGCTAGTTCACACTACAACAAAATAGTTTCATGTCTGGGGGTCCTCAAGGAGAGGTTTGAAAACCACTGCCCTAATGAACACGGCCCTGGTACATTAAGCCACTGGAAAGACCAGTCTCTGTTACCTTGTTGGGCATTGGGATCCCTCAGCCAGCTCTTGGCCTGGGTCATCTTAGAGTCGATGAGTGCCAGAGCTCTCTTCATGGCCTCTGTATCCTTTAGTGTCAACAACAGGGTTAAATAGATAACATGGATGAATAACAAAGAACCTTCCAGTCTAGAACCTCCCCAAAAATACACATTTGAAAAAGATTGATTGACTACAATTAAGACTTTGTATTACAGCATTTTGAGACCTTGGGACTATAAGGTTCTATCTGTGCAAAGCATAGTTCTGAGATATTGAGCATCAAAGTTTTCATATCCCAGATCTCAGAACTGTCTTGTAGTGAATTGTTCTTCCATAAACCATTAAGACACTCAGCTTAAAGATACATAAAGTACAGAGTATCAAATTCCTAAGACATTTGTAAATCAGTTATTTTAGGGGAGTGCAATCGCAGATAGAACCTTATGGCTCTGAAATGCCAATCTGGGATCAGCCATAAGATTTTATCTGGCAGAGAATGTTAAAATTATTTATATTTCAATAGAAAAGTATAAACATTTAATTATTAAATAAATAAAAGTACCCTTCCTTCTTTCTTATGGTCATCACACATTTGTTAAAGCAATAGTTCTCTCAAATGGCAAATACGCTATATTCTATGGAGAACTAGCAACATTGCTGAAGCTTAGCACTCGATGAGTAAACTGATATAATTGTCTGGTCTCTGACACCCAAAGTCGGTAAACTACTTGGAATTAATCGATAAAATGTGTTAAGTTTGTACTTTTTGTGAAATACCCTTTCCATGGAGGTTTTCATATTTATATAGAACAAGATGAAAAGACAAAAACAGCAATGTCTCCACTAAGGGCCTAAAACATGCTCTAAGACTGGGTTTCCAAAACTCAGTCCCCCCCCAGGTCTATGTTTTTTTTGTCCTAGCACTACACAGCTGATTCAAATAACCCAACTCATCATCAACCATTGATTATTTGAATCAGCTGTGTAGTGCTAGGGGGAAAAAACATAATGTGCACTCAGGGTGGCCCCAGGACCGCATTTGGAAAACCCTATTTTAAGGCACCTGTATTTAATTATTTTTACCATAAAGAGGTTACATTATGGCCATTCTTCTGAAAAAGTGGTGAAAAAAATCAAAGTAATTGAAAAAGAAGACCAGAACTTATATGAATAATCAAGAACTTTGGGCTATAAGGTTCTATATGCAAAATGTATAGTTTTGAGATAATTAATATTTTTGAAGTCCCAGATCTCAGAACTGTTTTGTGAGGTCTTCCTTTTTCATGACTTAATAAGTATATAATCTTACATACAATTATTTGTGATTGACAGCTCAGCATTGTGTGATTGGATTGCAGATAGAACCTTACAGCACAAAGTTAAAAGGTGTTTGCGCAGATAGAACTTTCAGATGTCATTTTTCTTATAGTAAATTGACAAAAATAAATACATTTAAAAGGACCATCTAAAGAGCAACTCTGTGAATAACACATTTTTGACCAAAACTTCAGACAGAAACTTATAGTTCCAAGGTCACAATTTCACATACACAAAGATTTGTTCAAATAATTTGTGCAATGTCTAAAATTAGGTAATGTCCCTAATGATAATTCCTTTTTAGGGTAACCCTTCTGTAGTTTACTGTATGTCTTCTGAGTCAGCTAATGGTTTATCTGTCAATGAGCCAGATATTCCAGCATGTGTTTGGAGTTTGAACAGGGTTGGAATAGTGATCTCATACAGTAACAGCATTTGCCTGCTTGGGGAATTCATTAATGTGATGATGACTGATGAGCTCGACATTCACACAGATGAACACACGGATCATGACGTTACATAGTTACATAGGGAAAAGACATGTCATCTTCATGATTACTACCATTACAGTACACACAACAAACCTGCAAAAAGCTGTCACACACACACATCTGTACCTCAAATGCAAGGTTAACCTCTGACAGCAAGACAGAACTGTAAAAGTGCACATGCTGTTCAAATCAAATCACTTTCCATTCTTTTGTCGAGTCCCAAATGGCACCTTATCCCTATATAGTGCACTACTTTTGACCAGACCCACAGTGCTGAGGATGAGTCATTTAGCCATTCATTGTAGCCACTGACACTCTGTATAGTTTTCTTGTGTCAATTAACTCGTGACAGTCCTGGATTACTCATTACACTAACAAAATCCGATTTAGTCAACAAATACTATAGTCAATTTAAAAAAAGGTTAAGGGTACAAGACTGTTTACATATCTGGCTGTGTTGGCAAAATCACTACGTATGTCATTGACCCAAGCGGGGCAAGGCTGCCTGTTATCACAGTTCCAAGACCAGTCAGAAACGTCCACCTATGCCAACGTCGTCGGTGGATCTCAAAACTGAACTTAGATCCGCGTTAAGTAGCAATGATATCCTTCGCCACCTTAGTCTTACGACACGACAGATGGCTCAAACCAGGCATGACTATTCAACAAAACAATAAATCATTTTCAAGTTTCTTTCCAGCTTATTTCTTAGTTGCATGCTTGTATAACTAGCAAAAGAGTTTTGAATTTAAGGGTGCAGTATTTATGAAGCCTGGCAATGAAAACGAAACCTTGCATAGTTCAGATAGTTTAGCCAGGGAAAACAAGCTCGGGACTGGACATAGCTGGGCGTACATGCGCACTAACTAGGCTAATGCAGGTCACAAATTGTTGTTTTTATGCCCTGATATCAGGAGTTGTCGGCAAAAAGTTAGATTAAACAATTCAGAGACTGAAGTGAATCGGTATACAATCCCGAAATCAGCTGTAACTGTCAATAGTAAAACAAAGCATAAAAAGATGTTTGAGCAGGGGCTGGAAAGAGCAGGCGTTCTTAATGTTTAGTACGTTCAGTGTATAGTGACTAGGGTGTCATATGGGACACAACCGTCAATATGGGTGTGGGGTGTTGTTTCACATCATAAAAAGCCAAATTGACTGTGACATTGTACCTCAATCGGAGGAAATATAACAATTTGTCCAAGTCAAGAGATGGCATTGAAATTCTACACATCATGTGGCAGAGTGAGAGACAAAGGGTGATGGTTACATTTGACTTTTTAGCCAATGCGCTTATCCAGAGTGACTTCCAGAGGTGAGTGCATATATTTTCATACTGCTTTCCCATGAGAATCAAACCCACAACCCTGGCATTACAAGCACCATGCTCTATCAACTGAGCCACACAGGACATTGGTTGAGTGATAGGCTAGTGTTCTTGTATATCCTTTGAATGGCCTTCAGTTTATTATTATGTTTTACTCCATAAAGGACATCCACAAGTGACTGTTCTCTCTGATACCACCACCCATGAGATTAAAGCCTTGGCATTTGTCCTTCAGGAACAATACAGATCTATGCTATATTAATACTGTACATCTACTGTCTAGTCTCTACTGCATCACTGAACTAATATTAGCCTAGCGGTTTAGAGAGTTGGGCTAGTAACCGAAAGGTCGATGGTTCTAATACATAATTGTGTGTTCTGCTCTTGAACAAGAACAACAACTGCTCCCTGAGTGCGCGAGGCTCAACTTCTCTGCTGTTTTGGTGCCCTGGCTACCACGCTGTATACAGTGTGAAGCGAGCCCATGCACATGCGCCGGTATTGTGTGTGGCTATGTGAGAGCAAAGTGTTGCATCTCAATATCTCTGGTGCTGCTAGTGGCGAAGTCATTTTTGCTGAGTCTACCTTTAAAAATGGAATAATGAGCAAAGTCAAGAAGTCACTCAAATGGTGAAATAAAAACAAATAGATTTTTAAAAAACCATGAAGTTAAACAATAAGGTGAGGAATGATGTCCCTATGACTATGTCGCAAATGGCACCCTAGCTTCCCTATATTCCCAGGTCAAAAGTAGTGCACTATATAGGGAATAGTGTGCAATTTGGAATGCATCCAAGGTTTACTTTACCAAGTGATGAAGCCAGCCTGAGAAGTGGACAGGTGGTATGACAAACCAATTCTTTCACAACACAAGAAAACACACACTCTCTAACAGTACACTCCATCCATCCAGTGAGAGGCCCTTGCGTTGGGGATTATTAGTATTGGGGATCATGTAAGGTGAGAGGACATTAGATCATTTAAGGAACCTAGCTAGCTAGATATGTGAGCAAAGGACCACTGTTTTTACACACTGACACTAGCGTAGTCCTGTAATCAGTCAATTATTTTGACCACTTGATGATTTGAGTGCCATTCTCCCATGGGTAAAAATATAGTGCAAGATATGTACACCATTACTACACAGATCAGGATTAATTTACACTGCCTAAGGACAGTTTCCCATAGCCTGACTAAGCCCAAAATAAACCTGGACTAAAAAGCATGTTAAATGAAGAATCTCATTTGAAAGTACTTGTAAGTCCAGGAATAGTCTTAACCTGTGTTCCAGAAACTGGCCCCTAATCTGACTTGAACGTTGAATAAAATATCTGTTTTACATGACTCCATAGTGCTATGGATCAATAAGACACCTAAAGCACATCCTACTACTGGCATCTATAGGAGAAGGGCACTCAGGTCAGCTGTTTATGTGTTATGTCAAACTTGCAAAAACAACCCCCCCCCCCAAGAAAATCAAGAAAAACATCTTTAACAAGTTCAAGAGATATTTTAGGGATTTTTGCAATGAGGCCCTTTATCTACTTCCCCAGAGTCAGAAGATCTTGTGGATACCAATTTTGTTTCTGTGTCCAGTATGAAGGAAGTTACAAGGTAGTTTTGCGAGCCAATGCTAACTAGCATTAGCACAATGACTGGAAGTCTATAGGTATCTGCTAGCATGCTAGTCATTGCGCTAATGCTAGTCAGCAATTGTGCTAGAGCTAGCTAGCCACTTCCTTCAAACTGCATGCAGAGACATAAAAATGATATCCACGAGTTCACCTGACTCTGGGAAAGTAGACGAAGGGCCTCATTGCCAAAATCCTGAAGTATCCCTTTAAAGAAAAGTAAAACAACAGCGAACATTTTTAGAACTTGCTGCACATTTTTCCCATATGTGTAATTCCATTCCATTAGCATTGCTTATGCTGCATCTAGCATAAGGCAACATCTCTCACACTCACCTAGATAGCGTATCTACTACAGTAGCACTCATAGTTTTACCTTAGCACGGATCTACTACACAAAAGCACACATGGACAACCACATGGCACAAACTGTCATCGTCATCATCATCATCATCATGTCAGCACACAAACTGAGAGCTATCAGTAAGGTTGCAAAATTCCTGGACAGTTCAATAAATTCCTTGGTTTTCAAGAAATCCTGTTTGGAGGATTTCGGCTTTCCTGCTGTTTCCCTCCTGATTCCAGGAATCCTCCAACTGAGATTTCGGGAAAACCAGGGAATTTCGAGAAAGTTCCAGGAATCTTGCAACTCTAGCTATGAAACATGCTGCGTCCGAATGCACAACAAGGTAGGTAGGGGGCGAAAAAGGTAGGCTTACCTTCTACAGGGAGGAAGGGGGGGGGGGGGGGGGTGGTAAAAAGAAAGGAAGAACAAAACAAATACAAATGTTTAACCAGACATACCGACCAAGACCAACGGGAAAAAAGGGGCAACGTAAAAATAGTAAGAAGCTTAGTAAAGAAGAAGTCATTCAGAGTGGAGAGTGGGGTGACATGGGAAAGAAATACAGTCTGTTGAGACTGACTGGGCATGCTAAGCAGGCAGAGTGGTGGTCAGAAAGAGTTAAAGGAGAAGTTATTTTTTTACAACCAAATCTCAATTTTTTGTTGTAGAAGGGTTTAGACACATTTTTGTAATTTCACTTGTTTTGGGGGCCCTGAAAAAACAAGAACAAAGACTCCAAAAACACCCAAATACTTCCTTTCAGAAACAGAAATGCTCTCAGTATAGTGATGCACGTCTTTAGATGAAATCGTGTCATTCTGAAATGTATTCGCACCTCCCTGTCCATTCTAATGTTAACTGCCAAAATAAAGGAAACACTTGAATAAATGAGGGATACAAAGTATATTGAAAGCATGGGGTGCTTCCACACAGGAAGTTCCAGACACTTGTAGAATCTATGCTAAGGAGCATTGAAGCTGTTCTGGTAGACAAATGCCCTATTAAGACACTTTGGGGGATACCTAGTCAGTTGTATAACTGAATGAAACGTGTCTTTCGATTTAACCCAACCCCACTGAATCAGAGAGGTGCGGGGGGGCTGCCTTAATCTTATACTGGTGTTTCCTTTATTTTGTCAGTTACCTGTAGCAGCAGGCTACACAGAGAATGGAACAGCTGGATAGGGGAAACTTCAAGAGTCGCGCAAAACAGAATATGACATTGATTCAGAATTACACAATTTCATGTGTACAATATCTAAAGACCTGCATCACTATACAATGAGCTTTGACGTTTCTAAAAATATGTTTTTGGGTGATTTTGGAGCCTTTTTTCATGTTTTTTCGGGGCCCCCGTACTGCACAACAAGGATGAGGAAGTGATTTGCTGTTTGGGGTAAGATTCTCAAAAATTTGAAATACCCCAAAAGTTGTCTGGACCATATATATACAGTGCCTTGCGAAAGTATTCGGCCCCCTTGAACTTTGCGACCTTTTGCCACATTTCAGGCTTCAAACATAAAGATATAAAACTGTATTTTTTTGTGAAGAATCAACAACAAGTGGGACACAATCATGAAGTGGAACGACATTTATTGGATATTTCAAACTTTTTTAACAAATCAAAAACTGAAAAATTGGGCGTGCAAAATTATTCAGCCCCCTTAAGTTAATACTTTGTAGCGCCACCTTTTGCTGCGATTACAGCTGTAAGTCGCTTGGGGTATGTCTCTTATCAGTTTTGCACATCGAGAGACTGAATTTTTTTCCCATTCCTCCTTGCAAAACAGCTCGAGCTCAGTGAGGTTGGATGGAGAGCATTTGTGAACAGCAGTTTTCAGTTCTTTCCACAGATTCTCGATTGGATTCAGGTCTGGACTTTGACTTGGCCATTCTAACACCTGGATATGTTTATTTTTGAACCATTCCATTGTAGATTTTGCTTTATGTTTTGGATCATTGTCTTGTTGGAAGACAAATCTCCGTCCCAGTCTCAGGTCTTTTGCAGACTCCATCAGGTTTTCTTCCAGAATGGTCCTGTATTTGGCTCTATCCATCTTCCCATCAATTTTAACCATCTTCCCTGTCCCTGCTGAAGAAAAGCAGGCCCAAACCATGATGCTGCCACCACCATGTTTGACAGTGGGGATGGTGTGTTCAGGGTGATGAGCTGTGTTGCTTTTACGCCAAACATAACGTCTTGCATTGTTGCTAAAAAGTTCAATTTTGGTTTCATCTGACCAGAGCACCTTCTTCCACATGTTTGGTGTGTCTCCCAGGTGGCTTGTGGCAAACTTTAAACGACACTTTTTATGGATATCTTTAAGAAATGGCTTTCTTCTTGCCACTCTTCCATAAAGGCCAGATTTGTGCAATATACAACTGATTGTTGTCCTATGGACAGAGTCTCCCACCTCAGCTGTAGATCTCTGCAGTTCATCCAGAGTGATCATGGGCCTCTTGGCTGCATCTCTGATCTGTCTTCTCCTTGTATGAGCTGAAAGTTTAGAGGGACGGCCAGGTCTTGGTAGATTTGCAGTGGTCTGATACTCCTTCCATTTCAATATTATCGCTTGCACAGTGCTCCTTGGGATGTTTAAAGCTTGGGAAATCTTTTTGTATCCAAATCCGGCTTTAAACTTCTTCACAACAGTATCTCGGACCTGCCTGGTGTGTTCCTTGTTCTTCATGATGCTCTCTGCGCTTTTAACGGACCTCTGATACTATCACAGTGCAGGTGCATTTATACGGAGACTTGATTACACACAGGTGGATTGTATTTATCATTTATCATTAGTCATTTAGGTCAACATTGGATCATTCAGAGATCCTCACTGAACTTCTGGAGAGAGTTTGCTGCACTGAAAGTAAAAGGGGCTGAATAATTTTGCACTCCCAATTTTTCAGTTTTTGATTTGTTAAAAAAGTTTGAAATATCCAATAAATGCCGTTCCACTTCATGATTGTGTCCCACTTGTTGTTGATTCTTCACAAAAAAATACAGTTTTATATCTTTATGTTTGAAGCCTGAAATGTGGCAAAAGGTCGCAAAGTTCAAGGGGGCCGAATACTTTCGCAAGGCACTGTATATATATATATATATATATATATATATATATATATATATATATATATAAAAGAGAGAGACATAGATAGAAAGAGAGAGAGATAGATAGAAAGAGATATAGATAGAGAGAGAGAGCCTGCTTAAATGGAAATTAGGACCCTGTGCCTGTTTCCTCAAGCAATCAATCTTAAAATAGCAATGTAACAAATGGCCATTTTAGACAATCAACCACCTCAAAATTATCCAAAATTAACCTTTTTTTTTTTTTTACTAACAATGAACAGTAAATGGGCATCACACTTAAACCTGTCCAGGCTGTGGTGCACTCTACTCCCACAACATTCTGGGAGTCTCTACATGTACGCGAGCGCACAGCGTATAGTGCATGTGAGCACATGTGGGTGTTGAGCAGACCAAGCTTTGGCCCAGACAGTCACTGCTTTGCTTTAAGCCTTTCATTTGAGTCTAGATTCATACGAACTCATACTGGACAAAAAAAACATCGCTTTCTTTAGCCGGTGCAATGAGCGAGTGACTGGGCAAAGCGATTTCACTGCCTAAGACAAGCAGCTCTCGAGGGTCGAGGTGTGTGCGTGTGGGAGAGACCGGGCCAAAAACAAGCTCTGGGGTGAAGTTTCTCCCAGGTACAGCATCTTTCCCCCAATTCTAACATTAACTGTTAGGGGGGACAATGCACAACTGACACAAGATCAGTACCTAGGAGCAACTTCACCCACTAGTGGCCAAGACAACCCTGAGGGTGTGGTTCTAGCTAGCTACATACCTTATTGGCCCAGGAGTCTTCGTCCCAGGAAGTGAGCTGCAGCACCCTAATTATCTCGTTGATCTCAGCGCTCATCTTCTCGAAGGTGAAGTTCCTGTTCTTCAGAGACTCCTCTACTCCCTGGCTGCCGGACGTCTTGGTCGTCACAAAGATCTTGATACCTATAGTAACACCACAACAATGACCATCAGTAACAAGCACTTAGTTACTTGCAGTATAGTCGAAAGTATAGGGAACTGAACTTGAGGTTCTTTACAGGTCCAACAGTCCTTGATATTCCGAGATCTGACCTGAGCGGGTCCGGGTCCTAAATTTTGTCTCGGATCGGGTTCGAGATGATATAATTGCCATGTCTCTCGGGTGTGTACAATTGAAATTGATTTACTGATAGGAACTCCTCTGTAAATTTAAAGGTGGTTGATGAGAACTGCGTGAGCTTGTTATCTGTGTCAGCCAGCTGAAACTGATTCTGGCCTCTCACCTAACATGCACCTGCTGCTAAGGAGAGCGAGAGAGTGAGTGAGAGAAGCCTTGGCCTAGTCTACTGTTGATTGTTAAGATGGATGCATTTTTCATTGAAGTAAAATGAAAGTTAGAGAAAGAGTATAATGAAAAGAAGCCGAGAAGGGGAATTTCCATGGGGACAAGTTTTAATATTGTAATGGGCAAAGATGATAAGAACAATTGTGCGGCCAACTCTTCAGGTTTGACGCAATTTTCAA
Source organism: Oncorhynchus mykiss (assembly GCF_013265735.2). Lineage (NCBI taxonomy): Eukaryota > Metazoa > Chordata > Actinopteri > Salmoniformes > Salmonidae > Oncorhynchus > Oncorhynchus mykiss. Next base: position 43,491,753 of record NC_048587.1, on the reverse strand, counting down.
ACTTGTATTTTATTTATTTTCATATTTATTAATATATAATTTGATTTATCATTATTTTAAGATTTTATATGAATCCAAACCAGTTCTCTACATATGCAAAAAGTGTTTGGTTTCATTCTGTTGAGACATTTTTGAATGGCTAAATTAAGTTCAAACTGTTTTTAAAATATTTTGCTCGGTATTTCGTTTAAGATAGGTTATAAGTAGGTATGTTGTAAAAGAAAGATCATTAGCTTATTGGTGTCATTTGTTCAGTAGCCTACGGTATAGGGACTAACCTTTGTTGAGAGGTCTAATTGCTTCAATATAGCCTGTTCAAAACTTGTGGGTTTAAACCAGCTTTTTAAATACACTACATCACCAAAAGTATGTGGACACCTGCTCAAATTAGTAGATTTGTTCCATGATTATGGAATAAGATGTTAGACGATGTTCGAGTTGTTCGATGAGTGTCCACATACTTTTGGTCATGTAGTGTTTGTAAAAGTATTTTGCTTCATTCTGTTGAGACATTTTCATTGGCCAAATTAAGTTACAAACTGCATGTTTGCCGCAATATAATATAATTACTATGTTACATTCAAACTATGAAAAAACAAAATCAGGCCGAGATGTAAAAATAAACGTATTGTTATGCCGCAATTTAATAACCTCTTTGTCTTTTCCCTATAAGCAATGGCTTGTTTTACTTTTGACATTACCCTAATAAAGTTTTGAAAATGTTGTGAAGGTTTGGTGTGTTGTGGCTATTATACGCTTTAGCTACTGCAGGCCTATGAAAGCAGTGCGCATTGGCGCTCCAACGGCCTCTGACAATTGAACTTGAGGTGAGGAAGAATGTTTTAGGCCTACCAGAGTTATTCCTTTAATCTAACAATATAACGCTCCTCTTTATATGTTCGAAATGAACAAATTAGCCTAAATCTGTATAGCAGTAGTAGCCTATCTGACAAGGATAAAGAAATGCATCTCGGTGTTGGAAACATGCCACCGGGATATCTCTCTCTGTCTCTATAGGACTAGGCCTTCTTGTCCTTATATATACAGTTGAAGTCGGAGGTTTACATACACCTTAGCCAAGTACATTTAAACTCAGTTTTTCACAAATCTTGACATTTAATCCAAGTAAACATTCCATGTCTAATGTCAGTTAGGATCACCACTTTATTTTAAGAATGTGAAATGTCAGAATAATAGTAGAGAGAATGATTTATTTCAGGTTTTATTTCTTTCATCATATTCCCAGTGGGTCAGAAGTTTACAAACACTCAATTAGTATTTGGTAGCATTGCCTTTAAACTGTTTAACTTGGGTCAAACGTTTCGGATAGCCTTCCACAAGCTTCCCACAATAAGTTAGATGAATTTTGGCCCATTCCTCCTGAAAGAGCTGGTGTAACTGAGTCAGGTTTGTAGGCCTTCTTGCTCGCATACTCTTTTTCAGTTCTGCCCACAAATGTTCTGTAGGATTGAGGTCAGGGCATTGTGATGGCCACTCCAATACCTTGACTTTGTTGACCTTTTTTGCCACAACTTTGAAAGTATGCTTGGGGTCATTGTCCATTTGGAAGACCCATTTGCGACCAAGCTTTAACTTCCTGACTGATGATGAGATGTTGCTTCAAGATATCCACATAATTGTCCTCCTCATGATGCCATCTATTTTGTGAAGTGCACCAGTCCCTCCTGCAGCAAAGCACTGTCACGCCCTGGCCATAGAGAGGCTTTAATTCTCTATTTTGGTTAGGCCAGGGTGTGACAAGGGGGGGGGGGGGGGGGGGGGGGGGGGGGCATTCTTATGTTCAGTTTCTATGTTTTGTATTTTTCATCCAAACATTACAATGGTCATTATGGCCAAACAGTTATTTTTTTGTTTCATCAGACCAAAGGACATTTCTCCAAAAAGTATGATCTTTGTCCCCATGTGCAGTTGCAAACCGTAGTCTGGCTTTTTTTTATGGCGGTTTTGGAGCTGTGGCTTCTTCCTTGCTGAGCGGCCTTTCAGGTTATGTCGATATAGGACTCGTTTTACTGTGGATATAGATACCTTTGCACCTGTTTCCTCCAGCATTTTCACAAGGTCCTTTGCTGTTGTTCTGGGATTGATTTGAACTTTTCGCACCAAAGTACATTCATCTCTAGGAGACAGAACGCGTCTCCTTCCTGAGCGGTATGACGTCTGCGTGGTCCCATGGTGTTTATACTTGCGTACTATTGTTTGTACAGATGAACGTGGTACCTTCAGGCGTTTGGAAATTGCTCCCAAGGATGAACCAGACTTGTGGAGGTCTACAATTTTTTTTCTAAGGTCTCGGCTGATTTCTTTTGATTTTCCCATGATGTCAAGCAAAGAGGCACTGAGTTTGAAGGTAGGCCTTGAAATACATCCACAGGTACACCTCCAATTAACTCAAATTATGTCAAATAGCCTATCAGAAGCTTCTGAAGCCATGACATCATTTTGGGGAATTTTCTAAGCTGTTTAAAAGCACAGTCAACTTAGTGTATGTAAACTTCTGACCCACTTGAAATGTGATACAGTGATTTATAAGTAAATGATCTGTCTGTTAACAATTGCACAAAGTAGATGTCCTAACTGACTTGCCAAAACTATAGTTTGTTAACAAGAAATTTGTGGAGTGGTTGAAACACTTAGGTTGGACTCATTAAAACCAGTTTATGTAAACTTCCGACTTCAACTGTATATACACACACACACACACACACACAGTAAAGATGTGTGCATTACTATCATACAGTACAGGCAGCAGCTCTTTGTGTTCAACAGAATAGAGTAGAATAGAAGCTCATCTGAGATGAGTACAGGGAGCAGCTCTTTGACTGTGTTCAATAGAACATAGTTGAATAGAAGCTCACCTGAGAGGAGTACAGGTAGCAATTCTTTGTGTTCAAAAGAATAGAGTAGAATAGAAGCGCTCCTGAGATATGTACAGGGAGCAGCTCTTTGACTGTGTTCAATAGAACATAGTTGAATAGAAGCTCACCTGAGAGGAGTACAGGTAGCAATTCTTTGTGTTCAATAGAATAGAGTATAATAGAAGCTCACCTGAGATGAGTACAGGGAGCAGCTCTTTGAATGTGTTCAATAGAAAATAAGCTCACCTGAGAGGAGTACAGGCAGCAGCTCCTTGTGTGCAATAGAATAGAGTAGAATAGAATCTCACCTGAGATGAGTACAGGGAGCAGCTCTTTGAATGTGTTCAATAGAAGAGTAGAATAGAAGCTCACCTGAGATGAGTACAGGGAGCAGCTCTTTGTGTTCAATAGAATAGAGTAGAAGCTCACCTGAGATGAGTACAGGGAGCAGCTCTTTGAATGTGTTCAATAGAAGAGTAGAATAGAAGCTCACCTGAGATGAGTACAGGGAGCAGCTCTTTGTGTTCAATAGAATAGAGTAGAAGCTCACCTGAGATGAGTACAGGGAGCAGCTCTTTGAATGTGTTCAATAGAAGAGTAGAATAGAAGCTCACCTGAGATGAGTACAGGCAGCAGCTCTTTGAATGTGTTCAGTGGAAGAGTAGAATAGAAGCTCACCTGAGATGAGTACAGGGAGCAGCTCTTTGTGTTCAATAGAATAGAGTAGAAGCTCACCTGAGATGAGTACAGGGAGCAGCTCTTTGAATGTGTTCAATAGAAGAGTAGAATAGAAGCTCACCTGAGATGAGTACAGGGAGCAGCTCTTTGACTGTGTTCAATAGATATAGTAGAATAGAATCTCACCTGAGATGAGTACAGGGAGCAGCTCTTTGAATGTGTTCAATAGAAGAGTAGAATAGAAGCTCACCTGAGATGAGTACAGGGAGCAGCTCTTTGTGTTCAATAGAATAGAGTAGAAGCTCACCTGAGATGAGTACAGGGAGCAGCTCTTTGAATGTGTTCAGTGGAAGAGTAGAATAGAAGCTCACCTGAGATGAGTACAGGGAGCAGCTCTTTGTGTTCAATAGAATAGAGTAGAAGCTCACCTGAGATGAGTACAGGGAGCAGCTCTTTGAATGTGTTCAATAGAAGAGTAGAATAGAAGCTCACCTGAGATGAGTACAGAGAGCAGCTCTTTGAATGTGTTCAATAGAAGAGTAGAATAGAAGCTCACCTGAGATGAGTACAGGGAGCAGCTCTTTGTGTTCAATAGAATAGAGTAGAAGCTCACCTGAGATGAGTACAGGGAGCAGCTCTTTGAATGTGTTCAATAGAAGAGTAGAATAGAAGCTCACCTGAGATGAGTACAGGGAGCAGCTCTTTGACTGTGTTCAATAGATATAGTAGAATAGAAGCTCACCTGAGATGAGTACAGGGAGCAGCTCTTTGAATGTGTTCAGTGGAAGAGTAGAATAGAAGCTCACCTGAGATGAGTACAGGGAGCAGCTCTTTGTGTTCAATAGAATAGAGTAGAAGCTCACCTGAGATGAGTACAGGGAGCAGCTCTTTGAATGTGTTCAGTGGAAGAGTAGAATAGAAGCTCACCTGAGATGAGTACAGGGAGCAGCTCTTTGTGTTCAATAGAATAGAGTAGAAGCTCACCTGAGATGAGTACAGGGAGCAGCTCTTTGAATGTGTTCAATAGATATAGTAGAATAGAAGCTCACCTGAGATGAGTACAGGCAGCAGCTCTTTGACTGTGTTCAATAGAAGAGTAGAATAGAAGCTCACCTGAGATGAGTACAGGCAGCAGCTCTTTGTGTTCAATAGAATAGAGTAGAAGCTCACCTGAGATGAGTACAGGCAGCAGCTCTTTGAATGTGTTCAGTGGAAGAGTAGAATAGAGGCTCACCTGAGATGAGTACAGGGAGCAGCTCTTTGACTGTGTTCATGGAGTTGACCAGCATCACGCGGTGTTCCTGGTGGGTCAGCTCCTGCTGTCGCTCGTCAATCATCTTTGCCATCTTTGTCATCCCTGGACAGGAACAACAACAAAGGATCGGTTGGTTATATAACGTGTTTCTCTCGCGTAATTTCCACTTCCTGTCAACATGCCATCCATACAGAGAACTTCAAGTCAACATCAGGTCATCATGTCAGGAGCATAGGGTGTTGAGGTGTGATTGATGCAGGATCAGCTTGTGTTTTTCCCTCTACCTGTTTGTCTGTATACATTTTAAAATCCAAAATACAATTTAAAAAGTAATGTCAAACATTTATGGATAAAGCATATATTATTGTTATTATGCATTATATCATCTCAGTAGCCAGGTATTGGTAACTAAAGTATGTGGTTTTGATTGTAACACCTATGCAAATGTAACTATGAAGGGACTGACCTGGACCCAGGTTCTTTGTGTATGTGATCAGGTCCTCCATAGATTCCACCACCTCTGCCACGGTTAGGTACTCCAGGATACCTTTGCAGACGCGAATGATTTTACGAACCTGCAATTGATCAGAACAACACGAAACAGGATCAATAATCTACATTGTCTTGGTAACCCAGTTTGGTGTGGAAATTAGATTTGGAAATCTGATTTGAAGTCAGATTCAACTTTTTAGACTAGTGTTTCAAGCAAGACCTTTCATTCTTGGACTCTAAACTCCATCTTCATTGACTAAAGACTTCTTATTATGATGTGATTCTGAAGGTGAAGGTGATTCTTTCAGAGTGATTATGCTAACGTCATATTACATAAACGCTATCTTGGACTTAAATGTCCAAGACAAGTTTCCCCTCAGGACAATAAAGTAAACCCTAATTATTTGTTGGTACAGTATTTTGTCTAGCTATTTAGACTGGATATTAATGCTGTGCTACTGACATTCCTGTCTCTTTGTCCTGCTCATTCAGCTCCAGACCAGCTGTGTGTTGTTGTGTGTGTGTGTGTGTGTGTGTGGTTACTGTACGGCTCTCCTCATCTAGTCCCAGTGCTGCTTTATGAACAACTTACCTGGCTCAGTCCCAAAATGCACCCGATTCTATGTCTCTACACTGGATTGTGCTACTGTCCCTGAGTCCAGCCGCATGAACAGATAAAACAGCTTGTCTGTGCTGACTGCCGAGTCGCCCTGGCTGCTGCTACCGCCTGATGAGAGCTGATGGCTGGTGATTTTCACCCCCGGGGAGAGAGTATGGATGGGGTTGGATGGATGTTACGGCTACCTGGTTTAAGACACTAGCTCTAGCCTTCTCAGCTGAGCTGTGCTGTGTTGTAATAACACACATTCGTCCCGGAATACATTTTGAGCATGGCCAAGGATGGGCGGCAGGTTATGCCTGTGTGTAATTAATGGGGTTTAGAAGAAGTTCAGTTTGAGGGTGAGATTAAACTGCTCCCAGAACCTATGGTGCTGTACTTGACGGTACCTCAGCCTCGTCGAAGGTCAGCAGCAGGTCCGATGTGCCAGAGAGGATGCCCCGGGAGCCGTCGATGAGGTAATCTCGAGCGGGAACGGAGTAAGGGTCTGTTTTCAACATAGATGCTGCCTGCACCAGCTTGGTGCATGCAGTCTCCACCCTGAGAGAGGGAAAGAGGAACAGTGGAAAACAATACCACTAAACAATAATGTAACATATATCATTTAGGGTCTCCAAAAGCCAGTAGGGCACCAGGGCAGTAGGGCCAATCTCCTGTTGTTAAAAGTGACCATGGATAAAAGTGTATATACATAGCAGCAGTGTGTCTAGGTGGAACTGCTGACTTGACGACAAAGAAAAACGAAACGCTCTTTCATGTTTTAAACACAACTACTTTCTCACGTTCTAAATCAGTATACCGCCTCCAGTCATATATTGCAAGGCAAGCAGATGAAGCCTGTTGTCAATATGAAGAGCTTCTATTAGTCTCACAATATATCTCACACTATAGCATCCCTGAGCAGGTTTCATGAAAATGGCCTCGGGTGTGTACTGCTGCTGCAGAGGAGATGCAGTATATTTAAGAAACCTTTTAGTTAGCGAAACACAGGCAGGCTCGATATCATAGCCCAAGCCTCATATATATCATCGAACCTCCAACCCCACGGTACGATGCACAGAAACAGGCAACAAGCCAAAGACAGACATGTTCCAATTCCCACAGAATCCCGACTTCCCACTAAAGCCTGCGGGCCAAACACTCTTCTCCTCTGTTTAATAGGGAACTAGCATTATTCGTCCCCCCCACAGTGCTGGAAGGCAAGGCACTGTGTTTGCAGGAAGGGCCAGACTAGAGAAGTTCAGTTTGAGTTTCCATTATAGCTGAGGCAGAATTGTCGCTGGTCTCTTAAAGCCTGTGGTAACTGGTAATGTATGTGCATATTAAAACAGGAAGAGTGCTGGGAAGTGACACTTGCATGCTGGCGGTGTCTGTGTGTAGTTTGTAGTGTAGGCAACGCCAGGGCCATGTGTTCGATTCCCACTGGGGTCACATATAAAATGTATGCACTCAACTGTAAGTCACTTTAGATCAAAGCATATATTATGTATTATTAATGCATCGACACTGAACAAAAATTTCAACGCAACATGCATCAATTTCAACAGTTTTACTGAGTTACAGTTTATATAAGGGAATCAGTCAATTGATTAGGTCCTAATCTATGGATTTCACACGACTGGGCATAGGCCCACCCACTTGGGAGACAAGCCCACCCACTAGGAGCCAGGCCCAGCCAATTGCAATGAGTTTTTCACCACAAAAGGGCGTTATTACAGACAGAAATACTCCTCAGTTTCATCGGTTGTCAGGGTGGCTGGTCTCAAACGATCCTGAAGGTGAAGAAGCCGGATGTGGAGGTCCTAGGCTGGCGTGGTTAAACGTGATCTGCAGTTGTGAGGTCGGTTGGACGTACTGCCGGCTTATGGTAGAGAAATTAACATTCAATTCTCTGGCAACAGCTCTCGTGGACATTCCTGCAGTCAGCATGCCAATTGCACGCTCCCTTAAAACTTGGCATTGTGTTGTGTGACAAAAAAAGCACATTTAAGAGCGGCCTTTTATTGTCCGCAGCACAAGGGGAATCTGTGTAATGATCATGCTGTTTAATCAGCTCCTTGATATTCCACAACTGTCAGGTGGATGGATTATCTTGGCAAAGGAAAAAATGCTCAAAATTTGTGCACGAAATTTGAGAGAAATAAGCTTTTTGGAATGGAACATTTCTGTGATCTTTTATTTCAGCTCATGAATGATGGGAACAACACTTTACATGTTGCGTTTATATTTGTTCAGTATAATATTATGTATGTTACGTTAGTGCAGCCAGCACTGTCCTTCAGCAGCCAACCCCATGCTATGCTACATTACTGGACCAGACCAGGATCAATGCACACGCTAATTATAGTGAAGGAGATATATATAGTTAAGGAGACACATTCCAGCATTTGTATCTGATGGATGAAGACATGGTGACGATGTGACTTCAAGGTGCCAAATGGGTTCAGGGCGCCTCCGTGACCTCTATGACCTACGCCTGCCAATTGCTTTTCATACGTGAACTTGTTGGGCGTCCCGTGACCCCGTCGTGACCCAGTCAGCCCCTATTGTATTACTGAGTTATAGACGGAGGGAGCGAGGGTGTAAAGGCTAAGAAGGGATCGCAGAGTCACAGCAAAGCAGCTGGGCTACAGATTATTGCTAGATCGAGTGGAGTAGGAAGAGATCTCAGGAGGGAGATACTGGAGGAGGAAAGATTAATATCCTTCTTTATTAATTTATTCAGGGAGTGACTTATCGTTAGATTACTGTTTAAAATGATAAAAAGGTAATATAGACTCAGTGGCCAGTTTATTAGGTACCAGATCGAACCACCCAAAACACCCAGCCAACATTCTGCACACCACTGTTGTACTGTGCCGATATTTGTCAGTTTGTGGCCCGCCTGTTGCCATTCTCCTTCAACCTCTCATCAACGAGCTGTTTTCACACATAGGACTGCCACTGACTGGATGTTTTTTGTTTGTTGCACCATTCTCAGTAAACTCTAGACACTGTCGTGCATGTAAAGCCCAGGAGGCGGGCCATTTGTGAGATACTGGAACTGGTGCGCCTGGCACGAACGATCATACCACCCTCAATGTTGCTTAGGTCACTCGTTTTGCCCATTCTACCATTCAATCAAACGCATTGATGCCCACGTGACTCACTGTCAATAGGAGTGAACCATTTTCGTGAACGGGGTGGTGGACCTAATAAACTGGCCACTGAGCGTAGATTGAATCAATACGTCCAAAGAAAACTACTGTCTGAAAATACATTTTAACAGCATGTCTTCACTAGGGGCTTAGCTTTGGTCGAGGTTGTGCAAGAGCAGCTGTCCAGGAAGGAAGACCATATAGAAACCTAAGAGTGTTCCTTCCTGTTTCACTAGAGTCCCTCCATGGGAAAATAGTAGCCTATGAGGCAGCCAGCAACTCACTAGCAGTAGCAGGCAGCACCCCTGGTCAAAAGTGCACTATATAGGGAGTAGGGTGCCATTTGGGACACAATCTAAGACAGTATTTATAATAGACCAGGGAGGGCAGGGCTATGACTCTGAGGCACTTAACATGCCATCTCTGACCTTTGCGTGCTGGCCTGGGTGCAAGCAGCCATTACTGTGTGCAGCAGATAGCAGAGAGGGAGAGAACAGGACAAAGAGAGAGTACAGAAGTTCATACTCATCATCGTTAACTAATGACTAAATTGGATAGATTGGTAAATAATAAATAAGGTGAAAAAGTTTGAGGGCTGAGAATCGAGGAGAGTTGTTCTTTGTGTACTTACTTGATGAAAGCTGGAGGCATATCTCTCTTCATTATCTGGTCCTCTGTAGTCTGGACAGTGTCTTTCCCCACCTAGAACAGAAACACAGGAAGAGCACATTACCACATGCTGTAGGGCCAGTTTCCTGGACACTCCTATAGACTAAGTAATCACTTTTATATTAGTTAATAATGGAGTTTCTTCATTGAGCATCTCGGTCCGATAATCCCAGAACCTTTGATCTTCCTTGTTGTCTTTAATCATGTATTGTCACATCTTGTTAGTCAACGATGATATAAACAATTGTCTCAACAAGCAGGTCACTGGAGGAGAGCCAGGGCAACACACACACACAAAGTAATGTGTAAAACAGCTGAATGCCTCTTCTCTCTCACACATGGCTACTATGACTCATTTCTCCCAGTATGACCTCACACTCACACAAGGAATGATCAAAACCATTCATAGAAGACAGAGGAAAATCTATTTGTCAATTACAGAGAGGAGTAGTTTCTTATTGCAGATGTTCAAACCGACGGACAGGGAGGGAATGCCTCGGTGTCAGTTATTGTCTATTAGTCTCTCCCCGACCCGATAGACAACTGAGCCCTGAGCTTCGAGCTCGCTCTGCAAGCGAGGCTGTTAATGTCTGATTCAGATGGGGCTTGTTGGCTGACTGATCCCGTCTCTCTCACTCACACACACACACACACACACACACAGAGGATCATATTCAACAAAATGTTAACATGCCCACTACAACTCCGGTTAACAAGCACCACGACTTCAACTTGATACTACGACCACAGCTACACTGGTGTATCTAAAAGTAAGGAACTTTGGGAACTTTGATACAAAGGGAAATTATAATGAAGTTGCATAATAAACTTAACAAAATTATGTTCTACAATTTGTAGTATGTTCATGAGTATTTCCTGACCACGTCAATAGCCTATGGGGCTACAACTAGTAGGGTTGTTTCAGGCCAGGTCACAAAGTCCACACAAAAAAATCCTGAACCTGGTTATTAGGAATGGGACATTAGTGGTGAAGTGGTGAGACTCTACTCTTAACTGCTCCACCAGTTCATCACAGTCAGTGGCCATGGAAGCTGACGTCATGGAGTCTGCATGGGGCAGTGCCAGAAGCACATTACTGTCTTCTCATTGGTCCAGTGGGACTGTGGAAGTAGAGCGTCCAACACCACCGTTCGTCAATTAAACACAAAGGTTGATGCCAGGCTAAAAGTGGAGAGAGGTTGAGAGAGAATGGGCCCCAGGACTCTTCCAGGTCATGTCATAAAGTTACAAACAAAAAACTCCTGACCCTAGTAGTTATTAGGAATGTAAGGTGAAAGCTCAAGGATGCTTCAACAGTAACCAGCTCAGCTCGAGACCGTGAGTAGCACAGACATACCAGAAAGCTGATGTACTATAGTGTGGTCCGAGTTGGACCGAAGCACATTGGTTTCATCGGTCAATTGGAAGTAAGTTACTGAACAGGACTCTCTCCTGCCCTTTAGTTCAAATCCACTCAGTTGGTTTGTGTGTCCTACATCTAAAAAGGAATCTCCCCTGTTCCCCTAACCTTTAGTTGAACGGCCCTGTAACTACCCTGGGACACTGGATAGTTGTTTTTATGCTAGCTGCCACCTCACAGAGAGAGCTGAGCAGTTACTTTAGTTTTAGCTTGGCATCAATCTTTGTTTAATTTATAAATGCTCAGTGGACAAAAGTTACAGTACCAGTATAGGGCTGCGCCAAATATTGCAATTTGATCAAATCAAATCTTATTGGCCACATACAAATGGTTAGCAGATGTTAATGCGAGTGTAGCTAAATGCTTGTGCTTCTAGTTCCGACTGTGCAGTAATATCTAACGAGTTATCTAACAAATTCAAAATGACTACCTTATACACAGTAAAGGGATGAATAGGTAAGTATAGATATATAGATGAGCGATGGCCGTGCGGCATAGGCAAGATGCAGTAGGTGGTATAGAATACAGTATATACAAATATGAGATGAGTAATGTAGGATATGTAGATATTATTAAAGTGGCAGTATTTAAAGTGACTAGTGATACCTTTATTAAATCAATTTATTAAAGTGGCCAGAGATTTGAGTCTGTGTGTTGCCAACAGCCACTCTATGTTAGTGATGGCTGTTTAACAGTCTGATGGCCTTTAGATAGAAGCTGTTTTTCAGTCTCTCGGTCCCTGCTTTGATGCACCCATACTGATCTCGCCTTCTGGATGGAAGCGGGGTGAACAGGCAGTGGCTCAGGTGGTTGTTGTCCTTGATGATCTTTTTGGCCTTCCTGTGACATCGGTGCTGTAGGTGTCCTGGAAGGCAGGTAGTTTGCCCCCAGTATTGCGTTATGCTGAAGGATAAGAGTGTCCAGACCCCAGTGGAATCTTTCAGAGTGCTAAACCCTGACACATGGCCAGAAGACCAGGCCAGCCTTCTCACCTTTGGCGATGATGGTGTGGCAGACCTGATGAGACATTCAAGGAGCCTCTAGAGAGGTAAGAATTTATTTGACACTACATGGCCATATGAGACACATGTTATGTTTGCATATTTGCAAACTCACTTGCTCTGTTCAATCCTGCAGATTGGGGTGCAACATGGCTGCAATCCAGGATGAGTGGCAGGGGCTGAAAATCCTGGTCAGCCACAGTTTCAAGGACAAGTTCTACAGTGGCCTGTGTAAGACCATGTTGACAAAGGACCCCTACAGGGACGATTACAAGGTAGGCTAACAGGTAGGCGCAGAACCGGATTAAGAATTCGACAAGAAGCTGCCTTGTGGTCTCCACCACCGAAGACCTGATGAGGATCAGCCTGGAGGGGCCTTCTGTCGAGGAGTTCGATCCCACTCCTGCCGTGGACCGCTGGCTGACCTCTAAGCGTGCCAAGCGTGCCAGACGGCAAACATACAAAAGCAGCTGAATAACTGATATCCTTTGGGTCCAGTAGGCATGGGTCAATGTGTGATTTTAGTGGTATGTGCTGCTGCATATATGTGTGAGTACACGCACACACAATAACACACGCAGTATAAATATGTATGTAATAAAATGTTTGTTAATAAACTCTGTGTTACTTGAACAAGTTTCACTGTGCTCCTACATTTCTTTGTGTGCTCCTACATTTTTTCATTTGGGAGCACATGTACTCCTTGGGAAAAAAGTTAGTGTAGAGCCCTTGGATGCTCCCTTTGCGGTCTCCTTTGTTTTGTTGACGTTGAGTAAGAGGTTATTTTCCTGACACCATACTCTGAGGGCCCTCACCTCCTCCCTGTAGGCCGTCTCGTCATTGTTGGTAAACAAGCCTACCACTGTAGTGTCGTCTGCAAACTTGATGACGGAGTTGGAGGTGTGCATGGCCATGCAGTCATGGGTGAACAGGAAGTACAGGAGAGGGCTTAGAACGCACCCTTGTGGGGCCCCAGTGTTGAGGATCAGCGGGGCGGAGGTGTTGTTTCCTAACTTCACCGGCCAGCTGGTCTGGAAATGCTCTGAGGACGTGGCTAGGGATGCCGTCTGGCCCAGCAGCCTTGCGAGGGTTAACACATTTAAATGTTTTACTCATGTTGGCCATGGTGAAGGAGAGGCCACAGGCTTTGGTAGCGGGCCGTGTCGGTGTCACTGTATTGTCCGCAAAGCAAGCAAAGAAGTTGTTTAATTTGTCTGGGAGCAAGACGTCGATGTTCGTGAGGGGCTGGATTTCTTTTTGTAATCCGTGGTTGACTGTAGACCCTGCCACGTATGTGTTTGAGCCGTTGAATTGCGACTACTTTGTGATGATATACAGTGTATTCAGAAAGTAATCAGACCCCTTCATTTTTCCACATTTTGTGACGTTACAGTCTTATTCTAAAATGGATTAAATGTGTCTCCTTTAAAACAAAAACGGAAATATCAAATGTACCTAAGTATTAAGACCCTTTACTCAGTACTTTGTTGAAGCACCTTTGGCAGCAATTACAGCCTTGAGTCTTCTTGTGTATGACGCTACAAGCTTGGCACACATGTATTTGGGGAATTTTTCCCATTCTTCTCTGCAGATCCTCTCAAGCCCTGCCAGGTTGGATGGGGAGTGTTGCTGCACAGCTATTGTCAGGTCTCTCCAGAGATGTTTGATCAGGTTTAAGTCCAGGCAATGGCTGGACCACTCAAGGACATTCAGAGACTTGTCCCGAAGCCACTCCTTCATTTTCTTGGCTGTGCGCTTAGGGTCATTGTCCTGTTGGAAGGTGAACATACACCCCAGTCTGAGGTCCTGAGCGCTCTGGAGCAGGTTTTCATCAAGGATTGCTCAGTGATCCGTTCATCTTTCCCTCAATCCTGACTAGTCTCCCAGTCCCTGCCGCTGAAAAACATGCCCACAGCATGATGCTGCCACCACCATGCTTCACTGTTGGGATGGCGCCAGGTTTCCTCCAGACGTGACGCTTGGCATTCAGGCTAAAGAGTTCAATCTTGGTTTCATCAGATCAAAATTCTTGTTTCTCAAGGTCAGTCCTTTAGGTGCCTTTTGGCAAACTCCAAGCGGGCTGTCATGTGCCTTTTACTGAGGAGTGGCTTCCATCTGGCCACTCTACCATAAATGCCTGATTGGTGGAGTGCTGCAGAGATGGTTGTCCCCTTAGAAGTTTCTCCCATCTTATTGGTCACCTCCCTGACCAAGGTCCTTCTCCTTCGAGTGCTCAGTTTGGAAGGAAGAGTCTTGGTGGTTCTAAACGTCATCCATTTAAGAATGATGGAAGCCATTGTGTTCTTGGGGACCTTAAATGTTGCAGAAATGTTTTGGTATCCTTCCCCAGATCTGTGCCTCGACACAATCCTGTCTCGGAGCTCTACGGACAAGTCCTTCAACCTCATGGCTTGGTTTTTGCTCTGACATGCACTGTCAACTCTGGGACCTTAAATCATGTCCGATCAATGTAATTTACCGCAGGTGGACTCCAATCAAGTTGTAGAAACATCTCAAGGATGATCAATGGAAACAGGATGCACCTGAGCTCAATTTTGAGTCACACAGCAAAGGGTCTGAATACTTGTGTAAATAAAGTATTTTTTATTTTTATTTTTTAAACATCCCCAAAAATAAATAACCTGTTTTTGCTTTGTCCTTATGGGGTATTGTGTGTAGATTTATTTTTTATTAAACCACTTCAGAATAAGGCTGTAACATAAAAAGTCAAGGGGTTTGAAATGGAATTACTTATATTATGAAACAAATTGGAAAGCAGCATGGTTCTTGTTTAGAACAATTGACCTAACAGAAAAGCATGAAAACTTTTTGTGACTCTAACAGCGAGGAGGCGGAATTGTGGTGCTTGTGTGATAGGGGCGGCGCTTGGTGTGTGTGGGACAGTGGAGGTTCCTCAAAAGAGGAAGGGGAGGACCATCCTCCTCAGTGAATAAAATGTAAAAAAAAATAAAAAATTGTAAAAGATTCAAATATGTTATCCTTTTTAGATAAAAACTAGACTAAATATATTCGTATGTCACCAAATAATTGATTAAAATACTGTTTTGCAATGAAGGTCTACAGTAACTTCAACAGCACTGTTTTTGATAGCACCATGGTGTAGCCAGAGGACATCTAGCTTCCGCCCTCCTCTGGCTACATTGACTTCAATACAAAACTTTGGAGGCTCGTAGGCCTCCCCCTTCCACAGACATACATGATAATTATGACCACTTCCGGAGGACGTCCTCCAATCAATCAAAGCTTTTGCAGTATAAACTGACATGTTATCCATCCAATCATAGAACGGTGTCATTGTTGGATAGAGATTAAGAGTGATAGTTTAGCATTTTGGGGATATTATTCAATTAAAATTACAGGAGACGGAGGAGGTATATTATAAATTGTTTTCTTGGTTTTAGAACTTCATTTTTTTGTCCAGTTAGTGCAATTAATTGAAATTTGCCTTGCTAATTTCAGTAGCTAGAGAGGAGAGGGCAGTTTTCTCCGCCAGAATGGTAGAATGTCCAACATTCCAGAAAATGCTGTGGACTTTTTGTTGAAGAACCCCTTTCATTCTCTGGGGTACACGGAAAATATCTAAATTAAAAGTGAGGTTCGACCTCTGCCTGAGATCAGTTTCATGAAGAAGGATGAAAAGGTGAGGGCGTTCAATACCAACTGGTATCAAAAGTATAGCTGGTTAACAGGGAGCCATTCATCAAGCCGCCTGTATTGCTGGCCTTGCCTATTTTTGGAAAGTCTGAGCCTTGGTCGAAAGGTGGGTACAGTAATCTGAAGAACATCGATAGTTTAGCTAAATGGCAAAACAAAAGCAGGGAGCATACAAATGCCCACATCGGATTCAAGATTCTGGGAAAAAGCTACATCGATTATGACGAAGGTCTGCATATTCAACTACGCAACACAATGAGAAAGTAAGAAGAAACAGGATTGTTATTAAGCTGCTTATCAACACCACTGCGTTTTTGGGCATGTAATAATTTGCTTTTAGAGGACACGAGGAGAGGGAAAGTTCCGCCAACAAGGGTAACTACAAGGAGCTTGCAGAGGTAATTGCACGTTACAATGCTTTACTTGCTGAACATATGGACATTTCTACTGTCTTTTCTGGGATGTTGAAAATAATTCAGAATGATTTGATAGCTTCCATCGCATCATCCATTAAAAGTTAGATTAAAGAGAGAGGTTAACACAGCACATTTTTTCTTGGGCGCTCAAGTATACTTTCCACTTTCCTCCAGTGTTAATTTAATAAAGATGATAACACATAATTAGTCTGGACAGACAAGCAAACACTCATGACATAAATGTTGCAGGAACCTAGAATACACCTAAACATTAGAAATCTGACATGCTGTATGGGATGAAAACAAGATTATTTTTCAGTCTGATAATTAATAAGAGCAGCTGCATACAGCCTATGCGCTCTGTCCATCTGGTCAGTGTAAACTAATTGGTAATGTAATGTATTTATAGTCAATTTGTGTGTCAGGGGAAAATGTGAATGTGATCAAATTTTCTGTATATTCCAAATTGGGCTGGTTGGGTCCAAAATGATTAACTGGAAACAATTCATCAACATAATAGTGATGACAGATGTGAGTACATTTTTTATAAAGCCTACAGTTGCTACAGCCTGCATGATGCAAACATGCATAAAGCAAGCTCAGCCCTGTGGGTTCTATTGTCTGTCAGTTGTTGTCTATGTGTCTGGGTAGAGGAAATCCCCCTCCTAATCTACTTTAAATATAATTTATATGAACAAATCAGGTAGCTGCAGTTTAACAGGTTTTCATCCAACCCAGGGCCAGGAGTTTTTTTTAAACCATGTGACCTGATTAGGGAAAAACTGGTCCCATCATAGACCATATAAAACCTTTTAACGACTGATTAATCATTGTCATACCTTATAAAAAGGTCCAGAGTTTTCCTAGTTAGGTTAACATATAAGGAAAAATTCCAGACCCCAGGGGGTAAAAAATTGCCCCACCGCTCTGGTACCTATGGTGTGACCAGTTTGCTTGCAGTTGTCTGTTATCAAACAACAAAGAATGCGCTCTCATCCACATGCATGAAAACACTACAGCCACTTAGAAAAACTACAAATTCTAGAAAATGTTTCTAAAAACAAGCCTGAAACTCTTTCTAAAGACTGTTGACATCTAGTGGAAACGCTAGGAACTGCAATCTTGGAGATTTTCGCCTCATATTAAACATGACAGCCATTGTAAACAGTGGTAGGCTGAATTATATATTTTTTTGGAAGCTTTGTTCTCGGGTTTTTGCCTGCCATATCAGTTCTGTTATACTCACAGGCATTATTTTAACAGTTGCAGAAACTTTAGAGTGTTTTCTATCCAAATATTCCAATTAAATGCATATCCTAGCTTCTGGGCCTGAGTAACAGGCATGTTTCTACTAACTTGTATTGTACTTTTAAAAAACTTTTAGTCTGGACTTATTAGTGCACGTGCCTTAAGCATTCAGATTACTGGAGAAAAAAACGCAAACAAAAAGGAGGTATATTTTCATTTTTGGAAAAATAACGTTCCCAAAGTAAACCGCCTATTTCCTCAGGACCAGATGCTAGAATATGCATCTAATTGGCAACTTAGGATAGAAAACACTCCAAAACTGTAAAAATATTGTCTGTGAGTATACAGTGCCTTGCGAAAGTATTCGGCCCCCTTGAACTTTGCGTCCTTTTGCCACATTTCAGGCTTCAAACATAAAGATATAAAACTGTATTTTTTTGTGAAGAATCAACAACAAGTGGGACACAATCATGAAGTGGAACGACATTTATTGGATATTTCAAACTTTTTTAACAAATCAAAAACTGAAAAATTGGGCGTGCAAAATTATTCAGCCCCTTTACTTTCAGTGCAGCAAACTCTCTCCAGAAGTTCAGTGAGGATCTCTGAATGATCCAATGTTGACCTAAATGACTAATGATGATAAATACAATCCACCTGTGTGTAATCAAGTCTCCGTATAAATGCACCTGCACTGTGATAGTCTCAGAGGTCCGTTAAAAGCGCAGAGAGCATCATGAAGAACAAGGAACACACCAGGCAGGTCCGAGATACTGTTGTGAAGAAGTTTATAGCCGGATTTGGATACAAAAAGATTTCCCAAGCTTTAAACATCCCAAGGAGCACTGTGCAAGCGATAATATTGAAATGGAAGGAGTATCAGACCACTGCAAATCTACCAAGACCTGGCCGTCCCTCTAAACTTTCAGCTCATACAAGGAGAAGACTGATCAGAGATGCAGCCAAGAGGCCCATGATCACTCTGGATGAACTGCAGAGATCTACAGCTGAGGTGGGAGACTCTGTCCATAGGACAACAATCAGTCGTATATTGCACAAATCTGGCCTTTATGGAAGAGTGGCAAGAAGAAAGCCATTTCTTAAAGATATCCATAAAAAGTGTTGTTTAAAGTTTGCCAAAAGCCACCTGGGAGACACACCAAACATGTGGAAGAAGGTGCTCTGGTCAGATGAAACCAAAATTGAACTTTTTGGCAACAATGCAAAACGTTATGTTTGGCGTAAAAGCAACACAGCTGAACACACCATCCCCACTGTCAAACATGGTGGTGGCAGCATCATGGTTTGGGCCTGCTTTTCTTCAGCAGGGACAGGGAAGATGGTTAAAATTGATTGGAAGATGGATGGAGCCAAATACAGGACCATTCTGGAAGAAAACCTGATGGAGTCTGCAAAAGACCTGAGACTGGGACGGAGATTTGTCTTCCAACAAGACAATGATCCAAAACATAAAGCAAAATTTACAATGGAATGGTTCAAAAATAAACATATCCAGGTGTTAGAATGGCCAAGTCAAAGTCCAGACCTGAATCCAATCGAGAATCTGTGGAAAGAACTGAAAACTGCTGTTCACAAATGCTCTCCATCCAACCTCACTGAGCTCGAGCTGTTTTGCAAGGAGGAATGGGAAAAAAATTCAGTCTCTCGATGTGCAAAACTGATAGAGACATACCCCAAGCGTCTTACAGCTGTAATCGCAGCAAAAGGTGGCGCTACAAAGTATTAACTTAAGGGGGCTGAATAATTTTGCACGCCCAATTTTTCAGTTTTTGATTTGTTAAAAAAGTTTGAAATATCCAATAAATGTCGTTCCACTTCATGATTGTGTCCCACTTGTTGTTGATTCTTCACAAAAAAATACAGTTTTATATCTTTATGTTTGAAGCCTGAAATGTGGCAAAAGGTCGCAAAGTTCAAGGGTGCCGAATACTTTCGCAAGGCACTGTAACATAACTGATATTGCAGGTGAAAGCCTAAGAAAAATCCAATCAGGAAGTGACTCATTTTTTGAAACCGTTGTCTTCCTATGTACCCCTATTGGCCACTGAAAGGGATATCAACCAGATTCCTTTTCTACGTATTCCATAAGGTGTCTACAGCATTGTGACGTAGTTTCACGCCTTTATGTTGAAGAATGAGCGTAAACGACTACATTGCGTAAGTGGCCAGCTGAGGGCTCTCAGAGTGATTCTTGCGTAAAAGACAGAGGAAGTCATTTTTCCTCTCTCTCCTACTGAAAAGCCAATTGTCCCGGTTGATATATTAGATATTTGAAAAACACCTTGAGGATTGATTATAAAAAACGTTTGCCATGTTTCTGTCGATATTATGGATCTAATTTAGATTTTTTTCGGCGTTGTCGTGACCACAATTTCCGGTGGATTTCTCAACAAAACGTGGACAAGAAACTGAGGTATTTCGGCTATAAAAATAATCTTTATGGAACAAAAGGAACATTTGCTGTCTAACTGGGAGTCTCGTGAGTGAAAACATCCGAAGCTCATCAAAGGTAAACGATTTAATTTGATTGCTTTTCTGATTTTCGTGACCAAGCTTCCTGCTGCTAGCTGGACATAATGCTATGCTAGGCTATCGATAAACTAACACAAACGCTTGTCTTGCTTTGGCAAAATCTAAAAATCTGAGATGACAGGGTGATTAACAAAAGGCTAAGATGTGTTTCACTAAGAAGGTCTTACAGTAGCAGCACTCTAAGGTAGCACCATAGTGTAGCCGGAGGACAGCTAGCTTCCATCCTCCTCTGGGTACATTGACTTCAATACTAAGCCTAGGAGGGAATAGGCAACATACCCGTTTCCTGAACCACAACACACACAGACCTTCAGGTCCGAGGTAGGCTACTCTTTGAATATAACTTTTATAAAGTGAAAAAAGAGCAGCGGTGGTTATGTAATGGTTGGAAATTCTTCATTTCAAGAGAGGGGTTCTGCCCGCACACTGCAAAATAAATTATATTCAGACTAAGTCATTCGACTGACCCAGACGGTCATTGTGGCAGTATGATGTCACACCAAACAACCTGATGTCAAGCTGGCCTACTAACCAGCCAGGGCCCTATTTCCAACTGCCAATAGAACATAACAGACCAGTGCAGTGATGTGAGGACTAAACCCTTGCATTGTGAATGAGCTAGATAAAGTGGCCGGGCCGAGGGAACAGACAAGGCCTTGTTGACATGCACTCACAGAGAAGACAGAGAGAAGAAATGCCACTCTCAAAGCCTGGAGGACTGAGGCAGTGACACAGCCTGGTTTTCAGAGGGGGCGCTAGCACCAGATGCTAGGCTGGTTCTTTATATGGTAACATTCTATTAGGCCTAAGTAAGTGTCCTCATTGACATCTAGAAAAATCGCTCGCTCTGAACGTGTTATAGAAGGAACGTATTTGCCATTAACTGTGTAATAGCAAAAGGATGTAGTATCCAAACATGTTCCTAATCACAGGAAGCATGTGTGACACGTGAAGCGAAGAAGCAAAAAGATTAATTTTCTGTAACAATCTGCAGAGGCTTCAGCACTAACAACTCCTCATTAGGGCGACCATGAGGTAGTCAGGTGAAGGTGATCCGTTTAGCTTTTCCTTTCTTTACTAAAATATCCCTCTTAAATAGGAAAGCAAAGTTAAATAAAGTTAAGAAATAACTGAAACGTTATGTTGGCAACTGCACATTAGGGCAAATACTAAATTGAGAAATAGAGACAAACAATGCGACCATTGACCAAGTCCTGTAGCTGGCGATTCGACTGAAGTGAGTTTAGAGACACTACTAACAGAAATTTGCACTGGCAATGAGAAACTGTCTAAGCGGATTAAGAAAATATTCGATGATGTAAAGAAAATAAAGAAATCAAGGTGGGAATCCCTGATATGACTGAACTAGGCAAACACTTGGAGGAGGCCGAAATTGTCTTAACCCTGGAGAAAAACGTACAAGAAAATCGCCAGAAAACCATGGCTGAACAAAAATACGTAATTACAGGCTTACTAAAGATTAAACGGGACGGAGGACTTCAGTCGTTGTTCAAATCTTCATTTCGTAGGTTTCCCCCGAATGCTGTGGAACAACTGGAATGGAAGAATTACTGGAAAAGGTAATACTATAACTACTGGGCCAGGAGAACTTCACAAGGGCTCCCACAATCGAAGGAGCACATCAAACAGGCAGCCGTGAGGGGACACGAGCACCAAACCAAGGGGCATCATCGCAAAGTTCCTTAGCTATAGGGACAAAGCTAAAGTTCTAACACTGGCCATCAATGCCCCCCAAAAAAGGAGTCGGACCTTTGATGTATGAGGGCCATCGGATCTAGCTACATCAACACTGACATGAGCAGAAATCTCCACATGAAACAGAGAGAACCCCGCACAACTACGGGTCAAATGGAAGGAAAGAGACATAACACTGAAATCAGCAAAATAAGCTACCCGATTCCTGGATAACCTGGACAAGGAAAACGGTGGAAATGGCATTGGATGAACTGTATAGACTACAGGACAGCCTTCCAACCAACGATGTACGACAGATGGGGCATGGGCCTATTGAACCGTTTAGGCTACTGAATTTAGGTGAACGATGGACTATTACAGTACACCCCACCACATCAAAATAAACAAAAGAGGAAGGTATGTGCTGTTAATGGCTTCTCCTGGGGCGGCAGTTAGCCCTGCGATTTAAGAGCATTGAGCCATTAACTGACAGTTTCCCCGAACCGACTAGGTGAAAAATCTGTCTGTGCCCTTGAGCAAGGCACCTAACCCTAATCACTCCTGTAAGCTTCTTTGGATAAGAGCGTCTGCTAAATGACTAAAATGTTCAAATCACACGCCTATTGAAAAGACAATTACAGCACCACTTAGGTGATCTGTCCAAATGAATAACACTTTAATGACTATTGGCCATGCAGCCTAAATGACAACTCATTAATTGTCAGGCTATAGCCATGATCTGTTTTGTTTAAGAAACAAACTGAAAAGGGAAGCTTGCTATGATCTGAACAATTCTATTTGAATGCTCCCCAGCCGACAGGCTATAAAGGCCTAAGTAAACGGGAAGAATTTAAATGTCCCACGTGAAAAAAAGACTGGGAGAGATCAAATGTTTTACAGCCTAAGACGCTGAAATTGTAAACACAATGCACTGTTATTTCCGTTGCTGGCTCTCTCTCACTTTATTCTTATTATATTTACTTTTGCCCAATTAAGGCATGATAAAGGAGAAATTGATATATGAATTAAAAAATGTGTGTTACCACTTTGGGCAACACGATAGGGGGGTGCACATGACCAAAATAATGTTTACACACCTGCTCGTCGAAAATCTCAATCCAAAATCATGGACATTAATATGGAGCTGGTCCCCTCTTTTTATTTTTTTTTATTTCACCTTTATTTAACTTCTTAAGGTATAGGGGGCAGCATTTTCACTTTTGGATAAATAGCGTGCCCAATTTCAACCTCCTGCTACTCATGCCACGAATATAAGATATGCAGATTATTAAGTTTCTAAAACTGTTTGAATCATGTCTGTGAGTATAACAGAACTTATCTAGCAGGCAAAAACCCTGAGGACTAACCATTCAGATTTTATTTTTTGAGGTCTCTATGGGAAATTATATTTCTTAGGAACTTGTTTTCAGTTCCTACCGCTTACACTGGATGTCACCAGTCTTGGAATTTGGTTGAGGTTATTCATTTGTGCAATGAAGAAGTACGGCCATCTAGGAACTGCGTAACACTGTTGAGAGTTGCGCAAGACTTGAAAAGTAGCTTGGTTTGTTGTCTTCCTGTATTGAACACAGATAGACCCCTCTTCAATTTGATCGATTATTAACGTTTAAACATACCTAAAGTTGTATTACAAAAGTAGTTTGAAATGTTTTGGCAAAGTTTACAGGCAACTTTTGAAATATTTTGTAGTGACGTTGCGCAATTTGGAAGCTGTTTCTTTCTGGATCAAACGCGCCAAATAAATTGACATTTTGGATATATATGGATGGAATTAATTGAACAAAAGGACCAATTGTGATGTTTATGGGACATAAACAAAAGAAGCTCGTCAACGGTAAGGCATGTTTTATATTTTATTTCTGCGTTTTGTAGGGTTGAAATATGCTACCCTCTTTGTTTACTGTTGTGCTATCATCAGATAATAGCTTCTTATGCTGTCGCCGAAAAGCCTTTTTAAAATCTGACATGTTGGCTGGATTCACAACGAGTGTAGCTTTAATTTAATATCTTACATGTGTGATTTAATGAAAAGTTAGATTTTTATATCATTTTATTTGAATTTTCCCTGGCTTTTGGCCAAGTGGGAACGCAAGCGTCCCCTATAACCATAAGAAGTTAACCGGGTAGGCTAGTTGAGAACAAGTTCTTATTTACAACTGCGACCTAGCCAAGATAAAGAAAAGCAGTTTGACACATACAACAACACAGAGTTACACATGGAATAAACAAACATACAATCAATAATACAGTAGAAAAAGTTGATATACAGTGTGTGCAAATGTGGTAAGATAAGGGAGGTAAGGCAATACATAGGCCATGGTGGCAAGGTAATTACAATATACAAATTAAAGTATACCTAATATACCAATTAGGTCGCAGTTGCAAATGGGGACTTGTTCTCAACTAGCCTACCTGGTTAAATAAAGGTGAAATAAAATAAATAAATAAAAGAGTGATAGATAGATGTGCAGAAGATGAATGTGCAAGTAGAGATACTGGGGTGCAAAGGAGCAAGATAAATAAATAAATACAGTATGGGGATGAGGTAGTTTAACAGATGGGCTATGTGCAGGTGCACTGATCTGTGAGCTGCTCTGACAGCTGGTGCTTAAAGCTAGTGAGGGAGATATGAGTCTCCAGCTTCAGTGAGTTTTGCAGTTCGTTCCAGTCATTGGCAGCAGAGAACTGGAAGAAGAGGCGGCCAAAGGGGGAATTGGCTTTGGGGGTGACCAGTGAGATATACCTGCTGGAGTGTGTGCTTCTGGTGGGTGCTTCTATGGTGTCCAGTGAGCTGAGATAAGGCGGAGCTTTACCTAGCAAAGACTTGTAGATGACCTGGAGCCAGTGGGTTTGGCGACGAGTACGAAGCGAGGGCCAGCCAACGAGAGCGTACAGGTCGCAATGGTGGGTAGTGTATGGGGCTTTGGTGACAAAAATGGATGGCACTGTGATAGACTGCATCCAATTTGTTGAGTAGAGTGTAGGAGGCTATTTTATAAATGACATCGCCGAAGTCGAGGATCGGTAGTATGGTCAGTTTTACGAGGGTATGTTTGGCAGCATGAGTGAAGGATGCTTTGTTGCGAAATAGGACGCCGATTCTAAATCTAATTTTGGATTGGAGATGCTTAATGTGAGTCTGGAAGGAGAGTTTACAGTCTAGCCAGACGCCTAGGTACTTGTAGTTGTCCACATATTCTAAGTCAGTAGTGATGCTGGATGTGCGGGCAGGTGCGGACAGTGATCGGTTGAAGATCATGCTATTAGTTTCACTTGCATTTAAGAGTTGGTCGCCACAGAAGGAGAGTTGTATGGCATTGAAGCTCATCTGGAGGTTGGTTATCACAGTGTCCAAAGAAGGGCAGGAAGTATACAGAATGGTGTCGTCTGCGTAGAGTTGGATCAGAGAATCACAAGCAGCAAGAGCGACATCATTTATGTATTCAGAGAAGAGAGTCGGCCCAAGAATTGAACCCTGTGGCACCCCCATAGAGACTGCCAGAGGTCAACAGGCCGTCCGATTTCACACACCGGACTCTATCAAAGATGTAGTTGATGAACCAGGCAAGACAGTCATTTGAGAAACCAAGGCTATTGAGTCTGCCAATAAGAATGTGGTGATTGACAGAGTCGAAAGCCTTGGCCAGGCCGATGAATACGCCTGCACAGTAATGTCTCTTATCGATGGCGGTTATGATATCGTTTAGGACCTTGAGCGGGGCTGAGGTGCACCCATGACCAGCTCTGAAACCAGATTGCATACCGGAGGAGGTATGGTGGGATTCGAAATGGTCGGTAATCTGTTTGTTAACTTGGCTTTCGAAGACCTTAGAAAGGCAGGGTAGGATAGATATAGGTCTGTTGCAGTTTGGGTCTAGAGTATCTCCCCCTTTTGAAGAGTGGGATAATTGCGGCAGCTTTCCAATCTTTGGGAATCTCAGACGGTATGAAAGAGAGGTTGAACAGGATAGTAATAGGGGTTGCAACAATTTTGGCAGATCATTTTAGAAAGAGAGGGTCCAGATTGTCTAGCCCGGCTGATTTGTAGAGGTCCAGATTTTGCAGCTATTACGGATGTCCCCATTATCAGTAAAACAAAAACCTATTTCTTTCACTTACTTGCTGTGCTGTTTCGTTGTTCATTTGTTCAGTTGTTTCATTCTCAACCAGGATTTCATCGTACATGTCAAGCAGTGAAGTATCAGCTCTGTCTGTCCGTGGCCTCTCTTCTTCGGTGCACAGTGTCACTGTGTCCGTTTCCATCTTGTCCAGCTATGTATATAACATTTCACGTAAACCCTGTTCCTTGTCTGCATCGAAGTAGCGATCCTTGTACATAGCATCGAGCATGGTGGCGACACAGCAAAGAGAGAATGCCACCAAATCACTTGTTCACAGCCTGTGTCCTCAGTTTCAAGAGCAGGCGTTTCAATTACATGACAGAAGGTATCACGTCTGATGCAGGCGCAATTGATGAGCTCATTTCTCGAGTCTGTTGTTCGATTGGAGATAGCTAGTGTGACCATGTTTCCACATTTCAAATGTGTTCTCTAATGCCATTGAAATGGCAGCAGCGGTATGACAATGAGCACATTCATGTGCATGACTTTCCTCAGCACGAAGTCCTTGACAACCCACTGTGCTGTCAGACTCAGCATGCTTGTGGGGCTGATATCGCTGGTCCAAATGTCAGTTGTGAAGCTAATAGCAGTGACGCTATTACTGTGTAACTCGGGTAGAGCAAAATCTTAAAAATAGCTCACTTAGTGTGTACTGGCGCTCGACCAGTCGGCGTAAGCCAACATAACCCACGACAGAGAATACTTTTCCCCCTCACTGTAGATACGCGCGTCAGCTTTGACATTGGTGTTAAACTAGACATCGGGCCGATGCCGATGTTGGCATTTTTAGCTAATATCGGCCGATTCTGATATGCTTACCGATATATTGTGCATCCCTACTCCAATCACCCAGAAAAGACTACTGTCCTTGATGTTATCCTTACAAATAATCCTGATAGGTATCAGTATTGTGTTTTCTAGAATGACTTTAGTGATCATTGTTTTACAGCCTGTGTTCGTAACGGCTGCTCAGTGAAACAACTGTTTCAGTATGATATGTTGGATAAAGCAATAAGGACAGACACCAATGTCAAGTTCAATAGCCTTGTTCATGCATTGTACAAATCCCTACACGCAGAGTCCGCGGAACAGTCCGGCTAGTCGATTACCTATCAACTTGACTCCGTAACATCATCCTTTTCAATAGAAAAAAGCGTGACATTTTATTTTTTACTTCAGTTGTCATCTTCCTTTTTTTTCTTTTTCTTTTTACTAACAGAGGACAAGTTAACACAGTCTGTCCTGTGGCTTGCACAGCCGACCCACCCATGAGTAAGTATTGGCTCTGACAGGGGTAGGATTAGGGTCACGAGCTGGAGAGCTTGGTGAGGTAGAAGCCTCACCTTCAGTTGGCTCATGTCTCAATTCTGCGCCCTTTACCCTTAGGCCTGGACTATGATCCAGCTCATCTAGGTGAGTGTATGGCGTGTTCTGGTTTGTCTGCTCTGCTTGGCACTGATCCACCCGATTGCGACGTTAGAGGGAACCACCAACATCCACCAGGTAAGAACGTGGTGCAACTCTCTGTAGGCACGTGCCCAGCTTCCAAAGTCCTGTGTGGTCTCCCAGCAGAGGTTTCATCCTTATCATTTCACCCACCTCCAGCTCTGGTAGGTCTCGAGCAGTCCGGTTGTAGAAGCACTTAGCGAGCTGCTTTCTGTGATGTGGGTGTGTTCCTCCCCTGTAAGATCGCTTTTCATGGGTCGTTGCTGTCGCGCAAGGCCCTGCTTAACAGGTTTTTTGCAATATTGACAGCTGATTCTGCCTTGCCATTTGCTTTTGAGTGTCATGTGGTCAAACTCCCATTCTGAGGTGAAACGCTTGAACTGTGCAGTGAATTGTGGGCCATTGCCCGTGATTACCTTGTCAGGCTGACCTTGCCTTGCAAACTACGCCTTGCAGTGCTTTAGGACCGTCTCTGCAGACAAGTCAGGGAGCAGTTCAATTTCCCAAAAGTCACAGTAGTGATCAACGATGAGAAGATAGTCCTTTTGTCTGTGGCTCAATAAGTCCATGCTGACGATTTGCCAGGCCCTTGTGTGCAGTTCATGTGACATCATGGTTTCCTTTTGCTGTTCATGAGCATACTCGTTGCATGTGGTACAGTTGCTGACAAAGTCTTTAATTTCTGCTTGCATGTTTGGCCAGTATAATGTTTCACGAGCCTGGCGTCACCTCCAACGTGACTGGAGTGTATGCGGGTAAGCATCTCTGGACGTAATGATTTGGGAATAATGACCTGCTGACCTCTGAACAAGATGCCATTTTGCACACTGATCTCATTTCGAAAGGTCCAGTATTCTCTCACTGTGAAAGGTGTCTCCTCTTTCAGGTATGGCCAACCTGCGAGAGCCATGGACTTCAGTGACTGTAGGTGTTCGTCCTTGTCAGTGTGTTTCCTGATCTAGGCTAGGCGGGGATCTGTGATGTTTAAGTAGTCTTCCTGATTGATCTGTAGAACATCTTGTTGTTCCTGTGGTAGCGAACAGATGGCCTGCCGCTGATAGGCAGTGCCTATGCCTGTACATTGTGCTGTTGCCCTGCTCAGTGTGTTGCTGATGTACATCTCTGGTGCTGGCTTGTAAATTACCTTTGGGCTGTAGTTTTTCAGAGGCAGGAGCATGCTTTGAAGCCTCTTGGGCACGTGGAAGAGAGGTTTACTGAATATGGCAATGAGTGGTTTGTGGTCAGTTTCAGCGGTGACCAGCTCTCGACCATATAAGTATTGATGGAATCGCTGGCAGGAGAAGACCATGCTGAGGCACTATTTCTCAATTTGTGCATAGTTTTGTTCGGTGGGGGTGAGCACTCTTGAGGCAAACGCAACAGCCTGGCCTTCCTGCATAAGGCAGCATCCAAGTCCCCTTTGGCTGGAGTCGCTCTGAATTGTGACAGGCTTTGTGACGTCGTAATTAGCGCAACACTAGCATGGATGAAGCCAGAGATTTCATCTACTGCACTGCGGCCTCGTGCTTGGGTAGCCAGTGCCGTGGTGTGTCTTTGTCCAGCAACCAGCGCAGAGGCTCACAGACTGCTGATAGGTGTGGCTTGAACTTTGCAAGATAGTTTGCAAAACTGATGAGATGAAAATCCTGGCATTGGGAAGCTTGTAGAGGACATCCTCTAGTGTCGGCATGATGTTGTCGTGTCTTTGGCTATTCCGGATTAAGTGATATGACATGCTATTCTATAAAATAATTGTATAATTAATATTACCTGATTGAGCTAATCATGTAAATGTAATTAACTAGAGAGTTGGGGCACCACAAAATAATATTTATAGAGCTGTTATCTTCCGAATAAATTCTTAAAGACCTAGTAATATTTTACATAAATAGCAGTCAATATTAATCGTCATCTTAATTCAGTCTCATCTGAAAGTTGTAAATTCTTGGTTATCAGCACGAACCCTGGCTAACAAGTTGAATCAGCAATAGAAAATGGTGTTTAATTATTTATTTACTAAATACCTAACTAATCACACAGAATTACACATACACATAATTAAATCATAACTTGATTACAAATTACGTTATAAAGGAAAACGTCCCTGGCGGGCGGAACAGATATGACAGCTTGTTACACAAAAGAAAAGGGCTGGGTTTGAGTGAAAGAGCGGGAAGACTGAGGAACAAAGGGCGATGCTATCGTAAATACAGAATCTTATGCATTCTAAATGCAGCTGTTTCAGTATGATATGTTGGATAAAGGAAAAAGGACAGACACCAATGTCAAGTTCAATAGCCTTGTTCATGCATTGTACAAATCCCTACACACGGAGTCCAGGGAACAGTCCGGCTAGTCGATTACCTGTCAACTAGACTCGGTAACAACAACCTGTCCTGACTTGTCATAGACGCTTGCAAAAAAACTTTAATGAGCAAGCGTTCCTTCATTATCTGGCCTCTGTAAATTGGTATAGAATCAGCTTGATCCCCCTCTGTTGAAGACGCTTGGACCTTCTTTTTACAATGTTTTTAGTGGTATCGTTAACAAATACGCGCCCATAAAGAAAATTAGAATTAAAAAACAGGTTCAGACCCTGGTTCGACCGTGATCTGGCAGAGTTACTCCACCTCAAGAATTCAATTTGGCAAATCGCTTGGCACACGCACACTCAGGCTGACTGGTTCTTGTTCAGGCAAATTAGAAATAAGTGCACTCAGGCTATCCGGAAAACCAAAGTTAGTTACTTAAATTTTTTAAGGCTAGGGGGCAGTATTCGGAAGTTTGGATGACTGAGGTGCCCAAAGTAAACTGCCTGTTACTCAGGCCCAGAAGCTAGCATATGCAAAAACACTCAAAAGTTTCTGAAACTGTTACAATAATGTCTGCGAGTATAACAGAACTGATTTGTCAGGCGAAACCACAAGGACAATCCATCCAGGACTTCTTTTGAGGTCATTGGACTTTTGAATGTTTTTCTATGGGAAAATCTAATAATTAGGACCCAGATTGCAGTTCCTATGGCTTCCACAAGATGTCAACAGTCTTTAGAAATTGTTTCATGCTTGTTTTTTGAAAAATGAAGAAGTATTCGTATTCTTTTGAAGTATCCCTCAGAAGGACTCTAGTCTTTTGGCGCGCGTAAATGAGTGTACACTCCTTATTCTTTTTCTCCGGTATTGAACACAGTTTACTCCATCTTAAATTTGATCGATTATTTACATATTAGGGTACCTGAGGTTGGATTAGAAACATTGTTTGAACAGTTTGGACGAAGTTTACAGGTAACGATTTAGATTCCTTTGTAAGCATGTTGGGCGAGTTGGAACAGGTGTATTTCTGAATCAAACGCGCCAAATAAACTGACATTTTTGGGATATAAAGAATAACTTTATCGAACAAAACAACCATTCGTTGTGTAACTGGGACCCTTTGGATTGCAAAAAGATGAATATCTTCTAAGGTAAGTGATTTATTTTATCGCTATTTCTGACTTTCGTTATGCCTCTGCTTGGTTGGAAAATGTTTGTGGCGTGCTCCGGTGAGGGCACGCACATTGTTATTTATCTCCGGGAATGAACAGACTATTTCCATCTTACATTTTATCATTTATTTACATATTAGGGTACCTGAGGATTGATTAGGAATGTTGTTTGACTTGGATTGGATGAAGTATATTGGTAATGTTTGGGATTCATTTTGTATGCATTTTCAACGAGGGGAAACTGGTGGATTATTGAATGAAGCATGCCAACTAAACTGACCTTTTGGGGATATAAAGAAGGACTTTATCGAACAAAACTTTATCGAACAAAACGACCATTCATTGTGTAACTGGGACCCTCTGGAATGCAAAAAGATGAAGATCTTCAAAGGTAATGGATTTATTTTATCGCTATTTTTTTTAGTTTTGTGACACCTGTGCAGGTTATGAATTCATGTTAATGCAGGAAGTGGGTGAGGCGCTGTCCTCAGACGATCAAATGCTATGCTTTCGCCGTAAAGCCTATTGTAAATCAGACAAAGTGGTTCAATTACCAAGATTCTAAGCTAAAGAACGGTGTATAACACTTGTATTTTTATGAATGTTTATTATTACTACTTTTGTTTTTTGAATTTCGTGCTCTGCAATTTCACTGGATGTTGTTGAGGTGGGACGCTAGCGTCCCAATGATCCGAAAGAAGTTAAGGAGCAGCTCTTTCTATGTGGGTTTAACCCCAAGAAGTTCTGTAAAACAGTTAAAGACCTGCCCATGTCCCTTAATGTTGATGTGGTTGTTTCTGACAATGAGCACGACTGAGCTCTTTAATCATCACTTCATTAAGTCAGGATTCCTATTTGACTCTGCCATGCATGCTTGCCCGTCCAACATTTCCTCATTTCCCAACCCTTCTAATGTGACTATTCCCAATGCTCCTCCCTCTTTTTCCCCTGCCCCGCTACAAAGTTCCTCCCTGCAGGCCGGTCACTGAGTCCAAGGTGCTAAAGGAGCTCCTTAAACTTGACCCCCCAAAAAATTAGGTTGTTGCCCCTATCATCGCCAAGCCTGTCTCTCCTCTCTGAGGAGGTTCCCATTGTTTGGAAGGCAGCCAAGGTGCATCCTTTATTTAAAAGGGAGAGATCAACATGATCCTAACTGTTATAGGCCAAATTATATTTTGCCCTGTTTATCAAAAGTGTTGGAAAAACTTGTCAATAATCAACTGACTGGCTTTCTTGATGTCCATAGTATTCTCTCTGGTATGCAATCTGGTTTCCACTCAGGTTATGGATGTGTCACTGCATCCTTAAAGGTCCTCAATGGCCTCCTGAGTGGCACAGTGGTCTAAGGCACTGCATCGCAGTGCTAGCTGTGCCACTAGAGATCTTGGTTCGAGTCCAGGCTCTGTTGCAGCCGGCCGTAACTGGGAGACACAAGGTGCGACACACAATTGGCCTAGCATTGTTCGGGTTAGGGGATGGTTTGGCCGGCCGGCTTGTCCCATCGCGCTCTAGCGACTCCTGTGGCCGGCCAGGCACCTCCGACATATTGGTGCAGCTGACTTCTGGGTTAAGCAGGCATTGTGGTAAGAAGCAGTGCGGTTTAGCTGGGTCGTGTTTCGGAGGATGCACTGCTCTTGATCTTCGCCTCTCCCGAGTCTGTATGGGAGTTGCAGCGATGGGACAAGACTAACTCCCAATTGGATACCACAAAATTGTGGAGAAAAAGAATATTTGGTAAAAAAATACAATTAAAACACTAAAATAAATAGTGATAATGATGTCACCATTGCCCTTGATTCTAAGCAATGTTCTGCTGCTTTTTTAATGTACTTTTTATTGACTTGATACGGTAGACCATTCCATTCTTGTGGGCCGAATAAGGAGTATTAGTGTCTCTGAGTGGTCTTTTACCTTATTTTCTAACTACCTCTCTCAAAGAGAGTGTGTAATGTCAGAACATCTGCTGTCTTAGCTACTGCCTGTCACCAAGGGAGTACTCCAATGTTTGATCCTAGAACCCACGCTCTTCACAATTTATATCAACATAGCTCAAGCAATAGGATACTCTCTCGTCCATTTACTGTATAAGCAGATGATAGTCATACTCAGCTGGCCCTTCCCCGGATTTTGTGTTTAACGCTCTTCAACAAATCTTTATTAGTGTCCCAACAAGCTTTCTCTGCCCTTAACCTTGTCTTGAACACCTTCAAAACAAAGGTAATGTGGTTTGGTAAGAAGAATGCCCCCCTCCCCACCGGTGTGATTACTACCTCTGAGGATTTAGAGCTTGATGTAGTCACCTCATACAAATACTTGGGAGTATGGTTAGACAGTACACTGTCCTCTCAGCACATATCAAAGCTGCAGGCTAAGGTTAAATCTAGACTTGGTTTCCTCTGTCATAATCGCTCCTCTTTCACCACAGCTGCCAAACTAATCCTGATTCAGATGACCATCCTACACATGCTAGATTACGGAGACGTAATCTATAGATCGGCAGGTAAGTGTGCTCTCGAGCGGCTAGATGTTCTTTACCATTCGAACATCAGATTTGCCACCAATGCTCCTTATAGGACACATTACTGCACTCTATACTCCTCTGTAAACTGGTCATCTCTGTATACCCGTTGCAAGTCCCATTGGTTGATGCTTATTTATAAAAACCCTCTAAGGTCTAACTCCCCCCTATCTGAGATATCTACTGCAGCCCTCATCCTCCACATAGAGCACCCATTCTGCCAGTCACATTCTGATAAAGTTCTCCAAAGCACACACATCCCTGGGTCGCTCGTCCTTTAAGTTCACTGCAGCTAGCGACTGGAACGAGCTGCAACAAACACTCAAACTAGACAGTTTTATCTCAATCTCTTCATTCAAAGACTCAATCGTGGACACTCTTACTAACAGTTGTGGCTGCTTCGCATAATGTATTGTTGTCTCTACCTTCTTACCCTTTGTGCTGTTGTCTGTGCCCAATAATGTTTGTACCATGTTTTGTGCTGCTACCCTGTTGTGCTGCTGCCATGTGTTTCTACAGTACCATGTTGTTGTCATTAGAGGTCGACCGATTATGATTTTTCCATGCCGATACCGATACCGATTATTGGAGGACCCAAAAAAAAGCCGCTACCGATTAATCGGACGATTTTTATTTATTTATTTGTAATAATGACAATTACAATGATAATGAATTAACACTTATTTTAACTTAATATAATACATCAATAAAATCAATTTAGCCTCAAATAAATAATGAACCATGTTCAATTTGGTTTAAATAATGCAAAAACAAAGTGTTGGAGCAGAAAGTAAAAGTGCAATATGTGCCATGTAAGAAAGCTAACGTTTAAGTTCCTTGCTCAGAACATGAGAACATATGAAAGCTGGTGGTTCCTTTTAACATGAGTCTTCAATATTCCCAGGTAAGAAGTTTTAGGTTGTAGTTAGGAATTATAGGACTATTTTTCTCTATACCATTTGTATTTCATTAACCTTTGACTATTGGATATTCTTATAGGCACTTTAGTATTGCCAGTGTAACATTATAGCTTCCGTCCCTCTCCTCGCTACTCCCTGGGCTCGAACCAGGAACACATCGTCAACAGCCACCCTCGAAGCAGCGTTACCCATTGCTCCACAAAAGCCGCA
Source organism: Oncorhynchus mykiss (assembly GCF_013265735.2). NCBI lineage: Eukaryota > Metazoa > Chordata > Actinopteri > Salmoniformes > Salmonidae > Oncorhynchus > Oncorhynchus mykiss. The sequence goes on along the minus strand of NC_048587.1, from coordinate 43,457,299 downwards.
GCCCTTGCAGTGCAAGGGGAACAACCACTCCAAGTCTCAGAGCGAGTGACGTTTGAAACGCTATTAGCGCGCACCCCGCTAACTAGCTAGCCATTTCACATCGGTTACACGAGCCTAATATCGGGAGTTGATAGGCTTGAAGTCATAAACAGCTGCTGGCAAACACACAAAATTGCTGTTTGAATGAATGCTTACGAGCCTGCTGGTGCCTACCATCGCTCAGTCAGACTGCGCTATCAAATCATAGACTTAGTTAAAACATGATAACACACAGAAATATGAGCCTTAGGTCATTAAATGGTCGAAAACCGGAAACTATCATCTCGAAAACAAGACGTTTATTCTCTCAGTGAAATTCGGAACCGGTCCGTATTTTATCTAATGGGTGGCATCCATAAGTCTAAATATTCCTGTTACATTGCACAACCTTCAATGTTATGTCATTATTACGTAAAATTCTGGCAAATTAGGTGGCCCAAACTGTTGCATATACACTGACTATATCCTTCCTGTTTGGCCCTGTCCGGGGGTGTCCTCGGATGGGGCCACAGTGTCTCCTGACCCCTCCTGTCTCAGCCTCCAGTATTTATGCTGCAGTAGTTTGTGTCGGGGGGCTAGGGTCAGTTTGTTATATCTGGAGTACTTCTCCTGTCCTATTCGGTGTCCTGTGTGAATTTAAGTGTGCTCTCTCTAATTCTCTCTTTCTCTCTTTCTTTCTCTCTCTCGAAGGACCTGAGCCCTAGGACCATGCCTCAGGACTACCTGACATGATGACTCCTTGCTGTCCCCAGACCACCTGGCCGTGCTGCTGCTCCAGTTTCAACTGTTCTGCCTGTGATTATTATTATTTGACCATGCTGGTCATTTATGAACATTTGAACATCTTGGCCATGTTCTGTTATAATCTCCACCCGGCACAGCCAGAAGAGGACTGGCCACCCCACATAGCCTGGTTCCTCTCTAGGTTTCTTCCTAGGTTTTGGCCTTTCTAGGGAGTTTTTCCTAGCCACCGTGCTTCTACACCTGCATTGCTTGCTGTTTGGGGTTTTAGGCTGGGTTTCTGTACAGCACTTTGAGATATCAGCTGATGTACGAAGGGCTATATAAATAAATTTGATTTGATTTGACTCTGCTTGCAAAGAACGCAAGAGAAGTGACACAATTTCACCTGGTTAATATTGCCTGCTAACCTGGATTTCCTTTAGCTAAATATGCAGGTTTAAAAATATATACTTCTGTGTATTGATTTTAAGAAAGGCATTGATGTTTATGGTTAGGTACACGTTGGAACAAGGACAGTCCTTTTTCGCGAATACGCACCGCATCGATTATATGCAACGCAGGACACGCTAGATACACTAGTAATATCATCAACTTTGAAAGTCACTGAGCTCTTCCTAGTGCCAAAGTTTGTCTATGAAGATCGCATGGCTGTGTGCTTGATTTTATACACCTGTCAGCAACGGGTGTGGCAGAAATAGCCGAATCCACACATTTGAAAGGGTTGTCCACACACCTTTTTATATATAGTGTAGGTTTATCCCGCAACTGTCTAGTCACGTCAAGCAGGGGTTATTAATATAGTTCAGGAAGTGCACAGAGTGTAGCCAAGGTGGTGACAGACACAAATCAAATGCCTCACTAGGCCTGTGCGCCAAAAGAAACCATACAGCAAGGAAGCATGCATCAGACACACTTCTTGGCCATCTCTCATGATACAGAGTAATAGTCTATCATGAGTCTTTCTCATGACAATATTCCTATTCATAAGCTTTCACAAGATTCATTGAGCAGATATTTTTGGTCATAATTCATTGAGAACAACTTCCGGCCAACATAAGCATACGTTTTCTAGCATGAATTTACCATCCGAGTCTTAAGAGTAATCTTTTCAATCTTTTTATTTTCAAACCCCTGAGGTGACACTGACAGCCACACCGTACACCACGTTTGCGTCCCAAATGGCACCCTATTCCCTACATAGAGCACTATCTTTGAGCAGAGCCCTATGGGCCCTGGTCAAAAGTAGTACACAACAGTGCATTCAGAAAGTATTGAGAACCCTTCCCTTTTTACACATTTTGTTACGTTAAAATCCTTAACAATCGACACACAATACCTCATAATGACAAAGAAAAAACAGGTTTAGACATTTTAGCCAATTTATAAAAATAAAAAAATTAAAACTGACACCATACCTACGGTGAAGCATGGTGGTGGCAGCATCATGCTGTGGGGATGTTTTTCAGAGGTAGGGACTAGGAGACTAGTTAGGAATGAGGAATGGAGCAAAGTACAGAGAGGGCCTTGATGAAAACCTGCTCCAGAGTGCTCAGGGCCTCAGACTGGGATGAAGGTTCACCTTTCAACAGGACAACGAACCTAAGCACAAAGCCAAGACAATGCAGGAGTGGCTTCAGGACCAGTCTCTGAATGTCCTTGAGTGGTCCAGCCAGAGCCCGGACTTGAATCCGATCAAACATCTCTGGAGAGACCTTAAAATAGCTGTGCAGCGACGCTCCCCATCTAACCTGACAAAACTTGAGAGCATCTCCAGAGAAGAATGGGAGAAACTCCCCAAATACAGGTGTGCCAAGCTTGCAGTGTCATACCCTAGAAGACTCGGCTGTAATCACTGCCAACTGTGCTTCAACAAAGTACTGAGTTTAGGGTCTGAATACTTATGTAAATGTGATATTTCAGTTAACTTTTAATGAATTATGGGGTATTGTGTATATTGATGAGGATTTTTTTTAAATACATTTTTGAATAATGCTGTAACATAACAAAATGTGGAAATGTCAAGGGGTCTGAAAACTTTCCGAATGCCCTGTATATAGGATAAAGGGTGCCATTTGGGATGCAGCTTACACCACACAACCACAGCAGCTGAGGTGGCTCGATGGAACACAAAACCTCTGGTGGTTTCCTGACACATCTGACTACACACTATTTCCCCATGGCTGTTGTGGTCTTTAGGGCCAGCAATGTATCATCGCTGGGGAGGAGGGAAGGGTGGGAGGATAGCTCATCAGTGCCCAGCAGAGTTGAAGTTGATTTATTTCCCTCCCTTCCTATGTTGTACTAAACAGCTGTTGTTGCAGCACTGGACTACTACTGCTGGTGGATTCAGATCCACAGCCTTTATCCAAGGCTTCCTGACTTGACTAACTGCACTTCCATTCTCACTATACCTCACCCTGCCTCTCATCTCACCTCTCCTTCCACCTATTCTCAAAAGCCCATCTTCATGTGATCAATGAGAAAAACAGAGGCCAAAATGGCACCCTATTCCCTATTCCCAATAGGGCTCCGGTCAAGAGTAGTGCACTATATAAGGAATAGAGTTCTATTTGGGAAGCGGCGGTTCCTCTGAATCAATTAGTTAGATGGCAAAAAAGGCTAAATCCATATCTTAACATAAAATACTTTATTATGTAGTTATTTGTTGAGTAAAGATGTGTAGCTACGCATCAAAGCTGTGTCATAATGCAAATCCCAAAAGAGCAAAGTAGCAGCAGTGCTCCCTTCCCTTAGCCCAGGACTTAGCAAGGCCAATCAAAGTACAGTTAAGCACCATCTACACCACAGTGCTGAAGGTTTGTTTAATTGTGCATGAAGTCTCCAGTCTTCAGACCTTGCCTTGGAGAGACTTGGCTGTATAAGCAGGCTGACAAACATTCAGTTCCCAGTCTGTGCCAAGACCCTGTGACTGAGTAGAACGTCAATGGCACTTCTTAAAAGACCATAAAAAGGAACTGCAGAAATGATTAAGTACAGCAGGCTTCGTTTGAAAATCACCCTTTTAGTCATCTCAAAACTATGCCTGCTGACTAGTATGCCTGCCTAAATAACACTTGCTATAGTGGGAAATGAGTCATCCCGGCATGCACAAGCCAAGGCTCAAATGCCAGGCTACTTACTCTTATTTATAGTGGGACGTGTCTTTCTTTAGGGATGCATTCAGGCCATCATGGCTGATTTCTTCTACACAACCACCCAAGGCATATGGCCAGAATTGTGCTTAGAATTCAACATTTCTGTTTCTGACACACAAAGAAGATCATGGAATAAAGAGCTAAGAAGATAGAGCACTCAAAAAACAAGGTGAACAGGTGACTCCGGGATGCTGGCCTTCTAGTCATGGTTCCTCTATCCAGTGTCTGTGTTCTTTTGCCCATCTTAATCTTTTCTTTTTATTGGCCAGTCTGAGATATGGCTTTTTCTTTGCAACTCTGCCTAGAAGGCCAGCATCCCGGAGTCTCCTCTTCACTGTTGACATTGAGACTGGTGTTTTGCGGGTACTATTTAATGAAACTGCCAGTTGAGGACTTGTGAGGCATCTGTTTCTCAAACTAGATACTCTAATATACTTGTCCTCTTGCTCAGTTGTGCACCGGGGCTTCCCACTCCTCTTTCTATTCTGGTTAGAGCCAGTTTGCTCTGTTTTGTGAAGGGAGTAGTACACAGCGTTGTACAAGACCTTCAGTTTCTTGGCAATTTCCTGCATGGAATAGCCTTCTTTTCTCAGAACAAGAGTTTCAGAAGAGTTATTTGTTTCTGGCCATTTTGAGCCTGTAATCGAACCCACAAATGCTGATGCTCCAGATACTCACCTTGTCTAAAGAAGGACAGTTTTCTTGCTTCTTTAATCAGAACAACACTTTTCAGCTGTGCTAACATAATTGCAAAAGGGTTTTCTAATGATCAATTAGCCTTTTAAAATTATAAACTTGGGTTAGCTAACACAACATTCCATTGGAACACAGGAGTGATGGTTGCGGATAGTGGGCCTCTGTACACCTTTGTAGATATTCAAACATTTTTTTTTTTATCTGCTGCTTCCAGCTACAATAGTAATTTACAATTTTAACAATGTCTACACTGTATTTCTGATCAATTTGTTGTTATTTTAATAGACACATTTTTTTTTCTTCTTTTCTTTCAAAAACAAGGACATTCTAAGTGACACCAAACTTTTGAAATGTAGTGTATATACTGTATAGAGGTTGACCGATTGATTTTTTAACGCCGATACCGATTATTGGAGGACCAAAAACAGCCGATACCAATTAATCTGACAATTTTTATATATATATTTGTATTGATGACAATTACAACAATACTGAATGAACAATGAACACTTTTATTTTAACTTAATATAATACATCAATAAAATCTATTTAGTCTCAAATAAATATTGAAACATGTTCAATTTGGTTTAAATAATGCAAAAACAAAGTGTTGGAGAAGAAAGTAAAAGCGCAATATGTTCCATGTAAAAAAGCTAACGTTTCAGTTCCTTGCTCAGAACATGAGAACATATGAAAGCTGGCGGTTCCTTTCAACATGAGTCTTCAATATTCCCAGTGTCACGACTTTCGCCGAAGTCGGCTCCTCTCCTTGTTCGGGTGGCGTTCGGCGGGCGACGTCACCGGCTTTCTAGCCATCGCCGCTCCATTTTTCATTCATCCATTTGTATTGTCTTGTTTTGCACATCTGATTTACATTCCCCAATTACACTGAATGTATTTATTCCTCTGTTCCCCCTCATGTTTTTGTGTGATATTGTTTGTGTGTTACGTGTTTTTGTAACGCTCCAGGCTGGCGGTTGTTATTTCCGTGTTATTTCACGAAGCTTGTTTGAATTGTTAAACATTCATGTTTTGTGACTGTTTTTGCACGCTTTACACTTTACATTGTTGGCTGGAGGTTTTTGACACAGCTGCAGTCTGTAATCTTTCTCCTGCCAAAATAAAGTGTGCGCCTGTTCACAATTCTCTGCCACCTGCACCTGACTTCACCACAAGTACGCACACGCCTGACACCCAGGTAAGAAGTTTTAGGTTGTAGTTATTATAGGACTATTTCTCTCTATGCCATTTGTATTTCATATACCTTTGACTATTGGATGTTCTAAAAGGTACTTTAATATTGCCAGCCTGGGAGTTGATAGGCTTGAAGTCATAAACAGTGCAATGCTTGAAGTACAGCGAAGAGCTGCTGGCAAAAGCAGTAAAGTGCTGTTTGTGTCACGTTCTGACCTTAGTTCTTTTGTTAGGTCTTTGTTTTAGTATGGTCAGGGCGTTAGTTGGGTGGGTTGTCTATGGGTTGTCTAGCTACAATAGTAATTTACAATTTTAACAATGTCTACACTGTATTTCTGATCAATTTGTTCTTTTTCTATGTGGTGTTTTTGTGTTTGGCCTGGTATGGTTCTCAATCAGAGGCAGGTGTCGTTAGTTGTCTCTGATTGAGAATCATACTTAGGTAGCCTTTTCCCACCTGTGTGGTGGGGGGTGATTGTTTTCTTTTGAGTGTTTGTATCTGCACCAGACAGAACTGTTTCGTTCGTTCACTTTGTTGTTTTTGTTTAGTGTTCTATTACGTTATTAAAAATATGGACACTTCCCACGCTGCACATTGGTCCTCACTTTCTTCCACCGCCAACGACCGTTACAGTTTTAAAGAATGCTTACGAGCCTGCTGCTGCCTACCACCGCTCAGTCAGACTGCTCTATCAAATCATAGACGTAATTATAATCTAATAACACACAGATATATGAGCCTTAGGTCATTAATATGGTCAAATCCGGAAACTATCATTTCTAAAACAAAATGTTTATTCTTTCAGTGAAATACGGAACCTGTCACGCCCTGACCATAGAGAGCCATTGTTTATCTATGGTGTAGTAGGTCAGGGCGTGACTAGGGGTATTCTAGTTTATTATTTCTATGTTGTGTTCTAGTTTATTTTTCTATGTAGGTGTTTCGTATGATTCCCAATTAGAGGCAGCTGGTAATCGTTGTCTCTAATTAGGGATCATATTTAAGTAGCTATTTGTCTTATTTAAGTAGCTATTTCTCCACCTGTGTTTGTGGGATATTATTTTGTGTTTGTGCATGTGCACCACGTAGTCACGTTCCGTTGTTCGTGTATTTGATTTATTTGTTTTTGGCTTTGGAATAAATATGTGGAAATCAATATCCGCTGCTCCTTGGTCCCGTTCTTACGACAACCGTGACAGAACCGTTCCATATTTTATCTAACGGGTGGCATCCATAAGTCTAAATATTCCTGTTACATTGCACAACCTTCAATGTTATGTCATAATTATGTAAAATTCTGGCAAATTAGTTCGCAACGAGCCAGGCGGCCCAAACTGTTGCGTATACCCTGACTCTGCATGCAATGAACGCAAGAGAAGTGACAATTTCCCTAGTTTAATATTGCCTGCTAACCCAGATTTATTTTAACTAAATATGCAAGTTTTAAAAAATATACTACTGTGTATTGATTTTAAGAAAGGCATTGGTGTTTATGGTTTATTTTTCGCAAATGCGCTTTTGTTAAATCATCCACCGTTTGGCGAAGTTGGCAGTCTTTGTTAGGAAGAAATAGTCTTCACACAGTTCGCAACGAGCCAGGCAGCCCAAACTGCTGCATATACCCTGACTCTGTTGCACAGAACGCAAGAGTAGTGACACAATTTCCCTAGTTAAAAGAAATTCATGTTAGCAGGCAATATTTACTAAATATGCAGGTTTAAAAATATATACTTGAGTATTGATTTTAAGAAAGGAGTTTGTTTATGGTTATATACACATTGGTGCAACGGCAGTGCTTTTTTCACGAATGAGCTTGTTAAATCACCTGTTTGGTGAAGTAGGCTATGATTCAATGATAAATTAACAGGCACCGCATCGATTATATGCAACGCAGGACAAGCTAGATAAACTATCAACCATGTGTAGTTAACTAGTGATTATGTTAAGATTTATTGTTTAATGCTAGCTAGCACCTTACCGTGGCTCCTTGCTGCACTTGCATAACAGGTAGTTAGCCTGCCACGCAGTCTCCTCGTGGTGCAATGTAATTAGCCATGATCGGTATCCAAAAATGATGATTACCGATTGTTATGAAAACTTGAAATCAGCCCTAATTAATCGGCCATTCCAATTAATCGGTCAACCTCTAATACTGTATCTTATACCATCTATTGCATCTTGCCTATGCAGCTCGGCAATCACTCATCCATATATTTGTATGTACATATTCTTATTCATTCCTTTAGACTTGTGTGTATTAGGTAGTTGTTGGGGAATTGTTAGATTACTTGTTTCGATATTACAGCACTGTCAGAACTAGAAGCACAAGCATTTCACTACACTTGCATTAACATCTGCTAACCATGTGTATGTAATCAATCAAATTTGATTTGATCAAAAAATGTTTTGTCGTCCAGCTCTTCTTGGAAAGAGGAATTAGAAACAGCCATTGTAGCTAATTATTTAGCAATCTCAGCTGGACAGTGCATGGCAACATGGCTTCCATGAACCTGTAAACCAGTACCGCCCCTGTTTTGGAAATCCTGCCTTCGAGGGTCTGAACAAGGAAGTAGGGATCCCTTCAGACTGTAATTTTTTACAAAGCCAGGGAAAATTTGTCAACCTGAATATCCTGCAATGTCCTGGCAGATTGCAACATTGTAGAGACAAGTCCAATGGCTCTAATTGAACAATGGCAACCATATCTACTTGCTGCTAGCGTGACTACGCAAACCCAAAGGACACAATAATTGCTACAAAACATGACTGCATTTATTTAGACAGCAGGCTCAAATCAAGCAATGATATCATTGGTTGAGCTCTCCCAGTGCAAAAAAAATAAAAATGAAATATAACTATAGTGAATAATTATGTCTGAAATACCCTCTCAGCACTCATGATTATGTAGGGAGACTGGAAAAACACCCCAAATAATGTTGAGCGGTGAAGTTTCCCTTTAACTGCCAGCCTGGCCTGGCCAGTCCAGGGTGAGTCCTACAAGTAAACGACACTCTACCTCCAATACTCCTACACTGAGTATCACTTTGCTGGGAGGAGAGGCTAGGAGATGCCAGTCTAATTGTCCAAATGTATACTCCAGACAACTGCCAAGGACTCCTAGCTTCACAGAGTGATGCAGAAATAGGCCTAACTTACAGTAAATGTCATACAGCCTAGTATTAGTGTGAGAAATGTATTGTGAAATGTACTTATGTTTTACAACTTCTGGTTGTTTAGCAATCTGATAATAAAGACTGAGTCTAATACTGAAATTGAATACAGCGTGCCTGGATCATCCTGCTTATACGAGCACCTTTGAGTAGCTAAGATGCTACAGTACTTGGATGAAATATTAATTTATTCCCTTTTTTTGGAAACCACCATTTCTGTGAGGACACTGATAATTACACCTTTTTCTTTTTTTGTTAGCTTCCTCGCTTAGAAAGTGATAATCTCAGCTATGCTCTTGTAAATAAGAGGAAATGCCATTATGGATAATTTGCCCATTGGTCATGTCCTGTGTAATATGGTCACGTTTAGACTGCAGAAGACAACTACTTCTTAATATCGGTATTAGGGAGGAAACCATTGGATTGCTATTGCATTCTGTACTAAACTGCCATTTAACAAATAAGGACATAGACTGTGGGTCTAGCTTGCTTGCTGGCTGCCATGGAGTTCAGTCAGTCACCCACTGTTGGAAGTTGTTGGGTGGAGCACACTTCCACTCCCACTGGGGTTTTAACTGCTTTTGATTTGATTTACACTTGTCCAACTAAGTCACAGCTCAGACTGTAGTTAATTACATTCCAAACTGTTAAGAACACTTATACTGTGTGAATTTTTTTTGCCTATTTTTACAACCATATGCCCAGTGTCTCATAGTAAAATGCAAACAAACAGTATACATAGGCTATATTCAGAGCCAAACGTGAAGAAGATTAACTAACAGATTTGTCTGTCATTAGCAGATCATATGGTGAAGAAATGCTTATTACTCTGTCATACACTGGGGTTGCCTTTACCAGTCAAATAGCCTACACTATAACGGCATCACTTCCATTAATTCTCATAAAAAACATCTACTGGCACAAAATTGAGTAGGAAACAATGTGGTCCCATGCAATTAAATGTTGGCATTTACAAAAGGCTACAATACAAATTCTGCTGAAGATATCAATAATTGTTTAGAGAACACTTGAGTTGATGACAGTTAACAATTGTTTTTCAATTGAAATACTCTGGCATAAGAATAGCGTATAAATCAACGGGGGGATTTATACATAGCTCCGGGGGACAGGCCCAGAGCATATTCTCAAGGGGAAAAGGGCGTCACTGCCCTACGACCCAAGTGAAAGGGAACTTCAACTAAATGTAATATATACATTGTAGCTAAAACTCTCGGGTTCTAAAAGCATTACGTTGCCAACCGATATAGCGATGAAAAGAAACAAAGTAACCACAGCCGTAACTTCTCACATAAAATGACAATTGACTCGAATCGCGGCGGGCTGGTACAATGTAGCACTACACAGACAGCAAGCAACAGGTAAACAACCCTACGCCAGCGTATTGTGTGGACTGTTCACTTACCCGGACCAGGTTGCTGACAGCCGCCTGCACTGCAGCCACGGGTCCGGTGAGATCCGGGATAGCTTTCCCGTCCACCTCACCTTCTTCGTGCATTATCACCAGGTGGGATATCTGCTGAGCCACCGGCTCTAGGATACTTTCTATCGTCTTTGTGTGAAAAACCGGCATGATGAAAATTTAAGTCAGCTCTCCTATCCAAGAGAAGAAGGCAGACCCGTTATGTGTTTCAAAACTTCCCTCTCTTGTTTGCGCCTTTATGAAATATAATTTGGTTACTCCAACACTTTCCTTCCCTAGAACAGTTTCACTCTCTAGGAACACGAACTACTCCCCTTGCAACCATCAACGTGAGAATCCCCAACCGTACCTCGCGAAAAGTAATTGCAACCTTTACCATAATGAACGTAATGTCCACCCTCCGACCAATAAGATAAATAGCATAATGTGACCGCCAACGCGATTGGCGCAAGTGGATGCCAATCTTTCCCGATTTGCCCCCGCCTATTCCACACATTCGCGTTTGCTCGAGTTCTCCCAAAATTACGTAATACATTATCATGCCCTAAAAAGGGAAATGTGCGTCTTCTGTTGAGAGGAGCAAATTCCAACCAGTAAGGACATAGACAGTGTAAATTCTAGTGACAAATTGCTGGCAGAAGGGACTGAAATATAGTCTAGTTGCTTTGGGATGTAGGCTGTACCTGCTCTGTGCAGTTTCTATATAAAGGTAGAATGAACAATTGTAAAGTATAATATAATTTTAGCATAGAATAGAAAGTTAGAATATCCCAAATAAAAATTAGGTTTGATTAGGTGAATAAAATTCCCAGATATTGATTCGATAAATATTCCATTAGCCTTCTGCATAGTTATCATAACACATTACCTGAAAGACTACAGTGATTAAGTAATTCAAATCATATTTAAGCATACCGGTAACCTACAACTAATTTGAATCCTTATAGGTAACATGTTTGTCTAACAGGACAGTCATAAGACCTAAACTGAATAGGCTAAATCCATCCCAAGGTTTGATTTAATGAGCCCAAATTCAAGTATGGGTCCTATCCACTGCCAGCAACAATTGATCACAGTGTATTCAGAGATTTTCTTCCTACATCCACATAATCACAGTTGATCCTATGAGTTTTTCAAGTTCTGTATCCTGTGAAATGGGATCAACCTCCAACAAGTTCATCACATTGTTTTCACTTTCAGACTTTAGCAGGCGGTTATGACCGTTGGGCCAGTAACCGAAAGGTTGCCAGTTTGGATCCCCCGAGCCAACTAGGTGAACAATCTGTTGGTTGGCCAAGGCACTTAATCCTAATTGCTCTCGATAAGGGCATCTGCTAAATTATGTAAATGTAGGAAAACAATTTCCCTACTGAAGTATAGTGTCAACCATGTGTACTTTTGCATAAGCTTCGAACTCAGATCAAAATTATTTATTCTCGTTCTGGCAACTTGAGTGTAGCATAACACATTTTTCAAATTCCATCTCCCCTTTACAACATTAAATAACAATACTGGAGGGTTGAAAATCCACTGCCAGCCAAACCAGCAAAGGAATTCACACAGATTCCCAAGAGGAGGCTGCAAGGCAGCAGCCTACTTCCTAAAAAGGAAGAGTCTTAAAAATAAAGAATCAAGGAAGTTGCTCTGTTTGAGACATCATGTAAACATTCAAGGGATTGATGAACCTGCAGCTGCTGCTCTCATGCTCTGTTTCTGTTTCTATCTTGCAGTGTTTTGGTGCCTATCAGTGGTGGAAAAAGTACCCAATTGTCATACTTGAGTAAAAGTACAGATACGTTAATAGAAAATGACTCAAGTAAAAGTGAAAGTCACCCAGTAAAATATTACTTGAGTGAAAGTCTACAAGTATTTGGTTTTAAATATACTTAAATTTCAAAAGTAAATGTAATTGCTAAAATATACTTAAGTATCAAAAGTAAAAGTATAAACCATTTCAAACCAAAAGGCAGCATTTTATATATATATATATATATATATATATATTTTAATTTATTTACGAATAGCCAGGGGCATACTCCAACACTCAGGCATCATTTACAAACAAAGCATTTGTGTTTAGTGAGTCCATCAGATCAGTGGCAGTAGAGGGCCAGGGATGTTCTCTTGATAAGTGCATGAACTGGACCATTTTCCTGTCCTTCTAAGCATTCAAAATATAACTAGTTCTTCTGGGTGTCAGGAAAAATGTATGGAATAAAAACTACATTATTTTTTTAGGAATATAGTGAAGTAAAAGTATAAGTTGTAAAAAATATAAACAGTAAAGTAAAGTAAAGATACCCCTAAAAAGCATTAAAGTATTTTAACTTAAGTACTTTACACCACTAGTGCCTATACCAAGGATGGGTAACTCCGATTTTTGGGCCTTCGGGCTCACTTGGGGTGACAATGTCTCATAGATATTTTCTTGAACACTATGTCACTAAAGTTGTAAAATGTGTGGTAGCAGTGCAGCAATCGTAGCTTTCTCTGTGTTATCACTCTTTCGTTCATCCCTCCGTCCCATACATTTTTCCCATAGGGATTTTACACTGTCACAAATAATGTTAGTATACAACAAGTTGTTGCTCACTTATACCCTTTAATCACATAACAATGGAAAGCTTAGATTCACAGCTATCCATCAGGCACTTTCCAAACCCCCTGACTCACACTCCTTATGAGCAAAACATTTTAGCAGCCCCCCTTCTTGACAGCGGAGAGAAACAATATTTTAGAGTTAATTTTCCTGCGATACTACACATTTTTCCATGGGGCATAGAGAAAATGTTGCAATTTTATAACTAATTTCATACAATTCTACTCATTTTGCCAGGGGAGAGAGAAAGATGACCAGTTTTACAGCAAATTTTCTGTAATTCTACACATTTTGTCATGCATGGGTGGAGACAAATGTTTGCCATTTTAATATGATATCTGAGTGAGATATCATATTACGGGGGCCCTCAGGTTGGTAATTTTAACATGATTTCTACAAGTTGAGATAGCTAGCCGTTATACTAACATATACATTTACATGGGCTAATTGAGTGACAGACATAAGAGAAAAACTGCTAATGGACAACAAACATTTGAAAATGCACCTCGTGTATTCTACTATTCTAACTCTCAACAGTAAGTTGAGACCCAAACTGAGTTCCAAAAACCTAACCCTGGCCTATACCAAAGATGATTAAATATAAGATCCTGAAATATACAAGGTTTAATATAATCTTCTTCAAGGTTTTTTAATCTCTCATTTAGGCTTGGATGCCTGACACGTCTTTGAAGTACACACTCAGCATGCAGTTAGTTCCATGTAGTGTAAATACATGGGGTTAAAGAGTGCACTGCATCCCTAGTAGCACACCACACTAACACCACATAATCACTACTCACTCCAGGGTTACTGCCATATAGCTCAATGCAGTCCATTTCAGATGCTCTTACCTCATAATCACCTATTCCTAATTTCACCGACCCAAATTAGTATTTTTTTAAGGAAGCAGAGTGGTGTTTGTAAATACTGAAAAGCACATTCAGGCTCTGTAGCCTAGGCCTATTTCCCTTATTTTAGAATGCCTGAAAATCGGATGATATAGTTCTGTTGTTTAGTCTTATACCATTTATTTGAGTTGCAAGCAACTGCAGTTCACAATTTTTGCAGTATCTTTCCATAATACCACTCTTACTTAGATGGATCCATAATAACGTGATAACCCAAAAGGCCCAAGAAGATGCTATAGAATAATGCCATAGAATAGGCCTCAATGACAGTACACAAGAAGGCCCTTCCCTCTCTCTAAAAATCCATGCCTTCAGAGGATAACCAAACAGAAGAGTCCGTTCTAGATATAGAAATCAAAGGGAAGGCAGCAGGCTGTAGTTCTCTGAAGTCTCGGGTTGCTCCCAGGGCCCTCCCCTGTGTACAGTCTGGAATGCACGTGGGGCTGCCTGCCGGTCAAGATGGGTGGTCTGGGATGCGTTCCAAATGGCACCCTTTTCCCTATGTAGTGCACTACTTTTGACCAGGGGACTGTGGGATTGTAAGGAATAGGGTGCAATTTGAGACACAGCCCCTGGTCGCCTTCTTACGCTCTATGTCTGATAGAATAATTTAATGATACTGTCTGTCCACACAAAACTGAAATAGAATTGTTGGTAGTTTGTATTTAGTTCTTCCTCAAAGTGTAATGGTGGCACACTTAATAAGGATCCAACACTGATCCCATAGAGGTTAAGTGTTAAGTGTTCGCACATTCCATTGTTATTTTTATAATTATTGTGAAGTAAACAAATCCATAATGTGCTCCTATGATGCCATGCTATCATTTTATGTAGTAGTAATTGTTCTGATATTGCTGAAAGTATTCTTTAGGCGCTTTGAGAGAAAATACTATTTTGAACCCTCGGTTCAGTTATGCATCAACAGCACTACTCTGTACAAAGGCCCTGCGATGCTATAGATAGTTAACACCTGACACCCTCTAGTGGTGAAATGTAGTAAATACAACAGGTTCAAATAATTGAGGAAATTGTTATACTGGAAAATGACTACAGGACTTTCAAATGCTGTTTTATATGAAATGTAAATCTTAAGAGCTTCATAAGTGAAACCAATGTGTCATTTGACCTCAACTATCCAACCTACCTTAACTAAACTAAAATCACCTTTGTATACTTGGCACTGTACAGAGTTGGCATGATATGATATCTCTGTATGTATCACTGCATGTCTTTAAAATTGGATTTGGTTCATGTTTGTTACTCATCCCATCTCAAGTTTTCTGGTGAAATACAGAACCGGACGAGGTACCGGAGGTTACCGTAACCGTGGGGACCCCAGCTCTAAGTCTAATTCTTGCCGTGGCTGATAAGTTCTACTATACCCCTTCTTTCCCAACCCTCTATGACATAGTCTCATAGCTAGCCGTCAAAACAAAAATAACACTGTGGGTCAGGGCCAGCTGCAGTGGCGCTCCTAGTGGCTTCATGTGAGGGGGCTTCCACTAATCCATGCGATGCGTGTCAAGTCCACTAACTCACACACACTGACACATGCACGCACGCACACACACACAGTACAGATGTGGGATGTTAATTTGAGACAGTTTTATACCGCAGGAAAATAATCCTGCAGCAACAGGAAATGTTAATTATTACATGGATTATACATTTTTCATCAAGGCAAAATAAAGGCTTCTAACTTTAGCATTTTCTGCTGTGTAGAAAATTTGCAGCAACAAAAGAGTGATCAAATTAAGATCCTACATCTGTACACGGCACACACACACACACACACATTTGATCCCATACTCCTAGCACACAATGACTACATCATGCTTGTGACTCTAACAAATAATTGGACGCATTTAAAGTTTGTTTTGGGTTATGTTTGCCCAATAGGAACTTAATGGTGAACGATGACTGGATTAATTTTCTTTCTAAGTGAGTAGATAAGATGTTTATGAACACATCTAAAAAATGTGTTTATTTTATTTAAGCAGGTAGTCACCATTGAGACCAGGGTCTTTTTCACAGGGGAGACCTGCATATATATATATATATACACACTATTTCAAAATAAAATAAAAAAATAAAAAAAATACATCACAAATATTCAAGAAAAACAATTACATTCTTCAATAAGAAGGTCCCCAATCAATATTTGTAATTGCCCGTGCTGCACCAGAACATCCAA
Organism: Oncorhynchus mykiss; assembly: GCF_013265735.2. NCBI lineage: Eukaryota > Metazoa > Chordata > Actinopteri > Salmoniformes > Salmonidae > Oncorhynchus > Oncorhynchus mykiss. Next base: position 43,441,158 of record NC_048587.1, on the reverse strand, counting down.
CTGAAATGCATTTTGTAGTTGGTTCCAGCAATGAGGTGCTTTAAAACTAAAAGCGGATTTACCTAGTTCGGTGGAGACCTGATAATACCATGATTAAGAAAATTAATGAATGAATCATGAATGGTGATGATTGAGAAAGTAACAGAGGCAACAACAAAACATGCTATGTGCAAGGAATATCGGACAAAAGACAAAACTTTTGAGTACTTTAATTCACTAAGTACATTTGTAATAATGTAAAACAGATATTTGACATTCTGTACTGTCTCCTCACATGAAACATTTGAACTCAAATCCAAAATGCTGGAGTATAGAAACAAATGAAACATTTTATTTTCACTGTCCAAATACATAAGGAGGAAAGTGTACGTATATATGCAGTGAGTGAGTTATGTGGACATATATCACACATTTGTAATAAAGTTATATGTTAGGTGTCACAAACATTATATTGAATGGACCAAGGGACAGCGTGCGTAGCGTTCCACTTGTTTAATTTAAGAAACTCACCAAAACAGTACAGAAGAAAGGAACGTGACGCTATGGCGTGCTCACAAGCAACAATACATAAACAAGATCCCACAAAAACCCAGTGGGAAAAGGCTGCCTAAATATGATCCCCAATCAGAGACAACGATAGACAGCTGCCTCTGATTGGGATCAATACCAGGCCAACATAGAAATTAAAAAACTAGACTACCCACCCTAGTTACACCCTGACCTAACCAAAATAGAGAATAAAAAGGATCTCTAAGGTCAGAGCGTGACATTAGGTTCATAACCTAAAACAACTATTGTATTGTTAATGTGTTTATGGGGCTTGTAATTAATGGTGTGAACAAGGGTGACAAAGTAAGATGAAGATTCAGTCACAGATAATATTTCTTGCCAATAGAGAAGGAATGTATCTTTCAACAGCTGCAATTCAACACTGTCTCCTTTTATGGACAGAAATTTGTTGAAAAACTCAAGACTCTCATCAGGCACTAATAACACTGAAGGATTTCAAAAACATAGGCTACATGTTTTGCCATTAACTGACTAACCTCGTCCACGGGCTAATTGCTACCACATAAGTATGGGTTCAACAGAAAGAGAGCCGACTGGTGGACGAGACCATCAACTGACTGACTCCTACAAACCCACATTAATCATCAGTCGCCAACAGGCCTTCCAGCGTAATTGGAGGTATGAAGTATTCCATTCATCCAGATTACTAATTTGAAAGGCAAGTCTAACCTTAATTACGTTTACATGACCATTGGGTAAAAGATCTGAAGCCTTGTGGTTTAAGGTTGAGCCCTGATCAAGAGAGATTCCAGAGGCATGACTAGGTCGAGGCTCCTGGGTGGTGTGGTTGTGTGGGCGGTGAGGGATGCATGTTGTATAGGGGGATAACCATAAAACAAGCTGTCACTGGTGAGTCACTGGAAGGAGATCTTCACAGATTTGCTACAGTATATTTTCAAGGTTGGAAGTTGGACCATTTTGGAAAAACCTTGGATTGTGAGTAATATAAAAATGCTTTATTGTCGCCCTGTTTGCAAAGACATAGAATAAAAATGAAATATTATGTTTAAACGTCAGGAGTTAAAATACTTATATTCCTATATGTACAATTATACAACATGATATACATCATATTACGAGTCTAAGGCGGTAATTTCTGTGGGTACATGGACCCTGACGCAAGGGAGGATAGGACTATTCTCTTCTATCCACTTGTAGTACTTGGTCACTGTTGTGTACAGGTCTGGTCGTAATGCTCTAGAACACCCCTCGCCCCAACTGACGATTCCAAAGAGGAACATCCAATTGTCCACTTCACACACCATGGGCCCTCTCGAATCACCCTGTGGAGAAAAGAAGAATACTATAGTAATATACAGAATATTTATCATGGAGAAAGACTGTCCTGATATCGTCTTTACATGTCTGTGTTTTCAATAACTTTGAAGGCCATTATTTTCCAAATACATATTAACTGCTGAATAAAAATGGTAATCTCAAGTCACTCCTGCGTGTCATACCTTGCACGCACGCACGCATCTTGACTCCAGTCCGGTTTTCCAGCACATAACATGTTTTCTGTGCTCATGTTTCCTTAGTACTCATGGGCCAAAACATTCACCTTTGCCTCCTGGTACTGTGAATTGTACCATAAACCTTAATGAAGAGAGGACACACATGCTGTATAACAAAGCACTCAACAGGTAAGGAAAAGTATAAATATTGCATTGGCATGAAAACTAGTGAAATTATCATTGGAAGGGAATGGGAATAGATATCAAGTGATTGTTTGATACATTTAGAGGTCTGGGTCGTATTTAAAAAGTGTCTCAGACTCAGTTGCCTTTTAGATTATAATAAATGGACAGGAAGGACCTGATCGTAGATCAACCCCTATTCTGGGGTGGCAGGTAGCTGAGAAGTTAGAGAAGCAGGCCATGCAACTGGAGAATGGCTGGTTGCCAGTTCAAATCCCAACTCAGATGGGAAAATCTTGTGCCATTGTGTGCCCTTGTGCATGGCACTTAACCACCTTCAAGTGCTGCACTGTGGCTGACCCATTGCTTCTAGCCCATTGGGTTGTGAGCACAAAGACACATTTCTCTTCTCTGTAAGATAATGGACAATAAGGCATATAGCCCCTGAATCTTAGATCAGCACTCCTCTCTGAGATACTTTATGAATACCTTGCCCTGGTTCTGTATGTTGTAGACGATCCTTCTCTTTGCTGTAAACAGCTATCTCACAGCAGGATCTCGTGTCAATGGCCTGGCGTGCCTGGGGTAGACAGACAGTCCTCACAGAGCTGCTCTCCTCTGCACACTGACCATCTATAGCCTTTAGCTTCAGTAGGGTTGTATGGGAAACATAAATTAACCACTCCGATCCACATTATTATGATTAGAGTCTCAAGTCCCATGACACATGCACTAACGTTTTACTCTTGACCTTCACACAGCATACAAACAAAAAAATCAATACCAGTGAGATTAGAATTTAATAGCCTGGTGGGTCCCTCCAATGACCAGAGGAGTTGGCAAGACAGCACAAACAAATTTGGAACCAGGCTAGGAATGTTTTATTGCCTGGCTGAAGCGACAGCCTCTGGCTGACTCCAGAGTCTGGGAATCCGCTTTGATGTTATCGCCACGATGCGTCGATAATGAAGGAGGCTGTGCTTTTACGAGTTCGTTCTCCTCTGTGTCTCTGTCAATCTCTCAGCATTACAAGGAAAACCGTGTTCATACTGTAGGGGAGAGTGAGATAAGTTGTGCCAAAGGGTTAGTTGAGCCCCCCCTTGTTTCTAGCAAACCATACACAAAATGAATCATGTGACCAAATATTTAGGAAGAGGTCATCACTTCGTGCAGTCTGTGAAGGAAGAAACCACATGGAAAAAGTGGTAAGCAAGTTAGGTCCAAAAAACAGATTATCACAAAGTCAAATGAATTTATTGTGTTATAGGTTTCATGATGCTTGAAACCAAAGTAGACCATTTTAAGATTGTTTTGTACATCTCTATAAACTACAATACGAGGTCCTAAACCTAGCATGAAAGTGCATCCTCATAGCTGCGTGGGCTAATATAGTTAAAATGGTTGCTTTGGGTAAATTGTGCCATTTGGCTAATCAATATACCCCATAAAATGATGATTCTATTTAGTCAGTTTTATGCATAATATGCATAGTATTTTGAAGACACCTCGTATTTGTGTGATTAGTTAATTTCAAATTATGAAAAATGCCTTCATCAGGTGGGTTCGCCCCCATCTAGGCCACAATTGAAGCGTTTCTTCCCAGGCGTAATGCAAGGCTTTATCGCTGGGATTTGAGGTTACACCAGGGCCTGAGAACTGGCGTACCGGAAACCCCTGCAGCCCCTGCAAGGCTTGGGGGCCCATGCGCCTGTCATCAATGTCTATTTTCTTTAATTTAATAAATAAATTTGACAGTAAACCTCTAAAAAGTCACTCATATGAACCTTTTTCATTTCCATATGTTCTAGGAAGCGAAGTGTTTGTTTCCTGGGCTTCAGGAATGAGAAAGGGATATAGGTGAACAAATACTGTGGTCAAGGCTACGACGGCACCAGCACGAAGAGTGGAGCTTACTAAGGTGTTCAAAAGCGCATATCAGACCGAGAGACTAATGCTTCTTAGGTAGTTCTTTATGAGTTTTAGTTTAGGAAGTGAAGATTATTTATAATAAGGGTTACAAAATCGGACCTCTCTGAAAGGAAAATGGATGGCCCTCCCTTCAGGAAAATATATTTTGCCTAAACCCTCCCTTGAATGCTTGAAATAAAAGTGACCCTCCCCTATACCCAACATAATAATTAAAACATAAGTTGGATAGCAGTGAACATTTCTACCATTTACTCTCACTTCTTGGACAGACCAGAGCCCTAGATCTGCAGTTTTAGAAACGGATCTTTATCCTGTAAGCATTCTCACAGGAATTTTTATAGCACACAGGGCTGCGGGCGAGAAGGTTGTGGGTTCGCAGACCACCGTGGACAAGAGTAGGGGTCAAAATATCTACTTAATGCACCTGAGCTCAATTTCGAGTCTCATAGCAAAGGCTCTGAATACTTGTGTAAATAAGGTATTTATGTTTTTGACTTGTAATATATTTGCAAGAAATTCTAAAAAACTATTTTCGCTGTGTCTTTATGGGGTATTGTGTGTAGATGAGTATATATTTTTTTCATCCATTTTAGAATAAGGCTCTAACGTAACAAAATGTGGAAAAAGTCAAGGGGTCTGAATACTTTCTGAATGCACTGCATAGAAAGGTTTGGAAAACACACATACTGTACACATTAACACACAGAAACAGTACAACAGTACAACCTCCATATAATTCATATACGCATACATTGTGACATTGTTGTATGGTGATATTAAAAATGTTGTACTGTAGATATGTAGTGGTGTAATAAGGTTATATGATGTACTTTTTTATATTTTGTTGTATATGTAACGTAAGTGCTTTAATATGTTTGGACCCTAGGAATGGGGATCCCTAATAAATACAAATACAAATATCATAGGCCTAATAGTACTATAGAGTTATTTTTACTTACACACAATATAGCTGGGTCACCACATCCTGCCCCTAGGGATCCATGGCCCTGTAACGCCCCAACCCAACACACCCGACTCAGCTTTAGGATCTTAGTGAAACATTCATTGTTTTCAGGTGTGTTAGACCAAGGCCAGAGTGACCACAGTACACCAGACCCACACGGCCAGGACTGAGCAGCCCAGTAGCAAGTGATTGCCTAAACAGATGTCTCCTCTGACGTAGGCATGTGTTCAATACAGACTCCCTTTGTTGTACAGTATTCCATATAAGGCATCCAGACAGACCTTTTCAAAGTTGCACAGTATACCCTTAATCTTAAAACAAAATCTAGTGATACTGTACATAACTTGACATTTCTTCCAAACATTGTGGGAGGATAACCAACCTTGCAATGAATGGCAATGCATTTATTTGCCACTATAAATTCTAGGTTACACAGTTTCTTCTGATAACAGTCTCCAGTATCAGCCTTTTCAAGCAAACAAAAACAGGGAGAAGGGAGAACCTGTAGACATACTTAGATAAAAGTACATACTCTTTGTCAGAATTCAGCCAGCCTTCACAAGACCACAACATATGCAAATATGTCCCCTTTTGTGCTTTACACCTCCAGCAGAATACAACTTCTGAGTGCATGATATTCAGTTTCACTGGCATTAGGTACGTTCTATGGATGGTCTTTTATGTCTGAGATTCTGTGAACATGACTGGGCATTTTAACATATCTGGATCCATTCATCATTATCAATAAAGTCTCACAGGTCTTTCTCACACATTGGGAAAAGCCTCTATCAACCCTTGATACAGTTTGGAAATCATCTTTGGAGGTTTGTCAGACTGCCTTAAAATAACATCTGGCTTGTCCAGTGTTTGCTGGACAGAGAGAATAAAGTGTTGTGTCTGCAAAACTTCACCTCACCTCTGTCACAGACTGGTCTTCCCTGGCTGCATGACCCTGTTGAGGCCCCTGTCACCATCGAATCCGCCTAAATTGAGGCATGACAAAGAATTACCTTGGTGTACATTTATACATTATATAGGTGGTTCAGGCGCTTATACACCTGCATTGCTTGCTGTTTGGGGTTTTAGGCTGGGTTTCTGTACAGCACTTTGAAATATCAGCTGTTGTAAGAAGGGCTATATAAATACATTTGATTTGATTATGCAAGAATATAATCAATGGTTCAATAACTGAAATTACCATTATTCCCAGATCCCAGACTGTAGCTTTAAGTTTAAACTGCGGTACTGTTGGTCTACTCATCAATTCAGGATTAAACCCTGTATCATTCATTGAATACACTGCAAAATTCACCTGTGCTCCATAGGACCTACGATCCTGACAGAGATCATTGCGGACAAAAATTGCCTCCCCCTCCGTCCCTCTTTACCATCCCCAGTGAAAGTTGCGCCCCTGAATTTAGATAGTTCCTTACCTAACTCACAGTATTTGCCACCATAATCATCTGCGCATAGGCAGAATATGGGTTCTAACAGACAGTGAGGGGAATGAGGTGTCACAGGGAAAGCAGAAGTCACCTAGAAACAGTAACGAATGAAAAACAAGAGAGTGATAAGCTCTGAGTACATGTGATGAAGATATACTTGATTTGTTTTTGTTGCATTTTCGGTGGCAAAGAGCTTGATTGAGCTTGATGTACCTGATCTTCTTTGATAGGGAAAATCAAACCCCCCACCCATGGACAGCACCCTCGCCACAAAATAATTTCCCGCAGCCATAGGGCAGAGTTGATAGTTCTCTGAATAAATGGGCACCTCATGTATTTTACAATTGTACCCGTGGATGCCACTGAGAGTCCCTGTTGTACTACTAATAAGCAAAGCCATTATGAGAAGGAATAAAACACAGCTAACCAGCATAAAACACAGCTAACCAGCAACCACATAAACTATTGACTGCATCGTATTAAATATAAGTTTGCATTTTAAGTATCAGTCTATCAAAATGTATTGCTAATAATTAGTCTACATTGTGCAGTGTTGTTATCGAGGAAAGGTAAACCACATGTAATTAATTATTTATAATTTATAATTCGTAGGCCTGTTATTCGTACATGCTGTTACAGGTCGCTGGCTGTAGATGAGCTGATTCGTCAGGTGTTTAGGTAAATTGTCAAGGAACTACCTCAGTCAATTCACATTAAAGATGTGAACTAAAACAAATATGTAAATTTTTATCCCGGAAGTCGCCATGCCTGGATTCTGCTTAGTTCAATTCCTCCAGACTGTGCGTCGCGAAGGCTCAGGACAACTGGAGGAGGATGTGACGGATGAGGGAGACTATCCACGAGGAAGACGACGCACGAGCGACCGACGGACGGATCAGTATTCAGGCGCTTCAGGCGAAGCAAACAGGTGGCTGCCTAGTACAACATGGGTAACGCTGACTCCAAACTCAACTTCAGGAAAGCTGTGATACGACTAACAACCAAAACACAGGTTTGTTAACATAATAACGCTCTTTTGTATAGGCCAATGCAGCATTTAAATATTTATAAACAGTTCTGTTTTTCAAGATAAAAATAGCAATTCAAGTGGGCCAGATGGTTGTCTGCCTACAAGTTGTATTTGACACACATGGCCATGCCATGGATGATTGGGTGCTAGAGAAATACAGTAATGGTTACCATCAGTCCAAAAGCAGAGTTTACTGGTTAAATGTAAACTTTTAATTCAAATGTAGGACTAGGATATTTATATTTTGTTATTGGCTATAAACTGACAATTAGATTAATTGTAGGGTACTATTATAAATACTGCGAATTTGTGTCATCAAATAGTGGACTCATACTATCGGCAACAATGTATCTATGTTGTAATCAAATGTAACATTGTAGTCATACTTCTGTAGTTATAATAAACACAACCAAGAGCCTCATATCAGGTGCAAACAGTCGTTCTAAGGTGTATCCTATTCACAGAGCTATGATGAGATGTGAATATGAATACTGTACATTCGGGCTGTATTTGAATCAATCATTTTCCTGCTTTATTCTTCCTTTGATTTAAAAAAATAAAAATAGAATAAAGGTAGCCTAGAAACCATTTCCAGCTACATTTATGATGACATGGTTGTTGAATGAATCATAACACTCAGACAATGTGGCTGATTTAAGGTGGGATGAAAGTTAGTTAAATAAGCATTAGTCTAAAGTGCACTGTTTGGGTGACATTTACTCTGTCATCAAGGCAAAAAAAAGTAGCTGAATACATTGTCTGTACAACAAAACAAAAGTACATTTCATCATATGTGTTCTTCATTGGGGCGGCAGGTAGTCTAGTGGTTAGAGCGTTGGACTAGTAGCCAAAAGGTTGCAAGATCAAATCCCAGAGCTGACAAGTTAAAAATCTGTTGTTCTGACCCTGAACAAGGCAGTTAACCCACTGTTCCTAGGCTGTCATTGAAAATAAGAATTTGTTCTTCACTGACTTGCCTAGTTAAATAAAGGTAAAATAAAAAAATATGATGGTTTCCTGGACTAAAAAGCAATGCTCAATGAAGAATCTCCATCAAAAGTGATTTTTAGTCCATGACTAAGTTTATTATGTCTATATTTATCTGCTCTACTCCTGAAGGCTAATATTAGTCAAATAAATCCACAGCAAATAAAAAAATTAAATGAGTGCAACTTTTTCTTTAGTCTGTTCTGTAGACATTTCCCTTGAAAATAAGGGAGAGCCGCACACTCTAGGAGCTCAGATGCAAAAAACGTAATTACCAACGTTTCGACAGCCAAGCTGTCTTCATCAGGGTATAATCACAAACACTGCGGGATGACTCGTTTTTATAGTGTCAAAAGGCAGGTCTCTGAATTAATGTATGAGTTAATAGAGAAGGGAAATGGCAGCATCCCAACCGTCTGTGCTCATCAATAAGAGCACACTCACATGATGTAGAGTGGAGTGACGTCTGGGACTGGGTTTAGATGGGGCCTGGCTCTGTGTGTCTGAGAGTGGAGTGACGTCTGGTTCTATCTGTGCGATGGTGTGCAGAATGGAGATCGTTTCCTCTGACTCACTGTTCTGGTCAGAGCGTCAGACTGCCACAGTGCATTGCTAGCTACTGGCCATCATGGGGAATATAAAGGATACGAAGACCTGAATTTGTGGTCGCAACACTGTCACCATTACCACCACATGGGAGCATAGACTGCAGTGTGCAGACTGAGGAGGCTCTTTTTACCATGCTCACATGGAGGGAAATGTCTACAGAATTCAATGTACGTATCTCAGAGCATCGTAGCACCACTAGGTGCAAAAACTCGACTTGCCCAGTTGCGGCCCACTTTTTGGAAGCAAACTACTCAATTTCATCTCTGCGTTATATTGGCATCGAACATGTCATCCTCCCTAGGAGAGGGGGTGACCTTGATAATTTATTGTTAAAACGAGAGGCTGCCTGGATCTTTAATTTAAAGACCCTTGCTCCCTTCTGTCTCAACGTAGACTTTGATCTGAAGCCATTCTTGTGTTTATTGTGACTTTGCCGTTGTAATTGTTTATAAGCTTAAGTAGTCTAAAATGAATCGATGATCGTATGCTTTCTATTTGTTTTTTGTATGCTGTTTGTATGCCATTTGAATATTTGAGAATTAACCAATGATATTAGGCCACACTTGGCCATGATCACAGACACCTGTGTGCCTTTTGACACTATAAAAACGAGTCATCCCGCAGTGTTTGTGATTATACCCTGATGAAGACAGCTTGGCTGTCGAAACGTTGGTAATTACGTTTTTTGCATCTGAGCTCCTAGAGTGTGCGGCTCTCCCTTATTTTCAAGGGAAATGTCTACAGAACAGACTAAAGAAAAAGTTGCACTCATTTAATTTTTTTATTTGCTGTGGATTTATTTGACTAATATTTTGGCTATCATCAGATAGGGTTTTGGGATGGGGAATATATCTAATCCCTGTTTGTTGCCTCATCTTCCCCAGCCTGTGGAGACTACAGACGATGCTTTCTGGGACCAGTTCTGGGCGGATACTGCCACGACCATCCAGGATGTGTTCGCTCTGGTGCCGGCAGCGGAGATACGAGCTGTCAGGGAGGAATCTCCCTCCAATCTAGCAACCCTCTGCTACAAGGTAATGTAGGGTAGGATACAGTACATCCTCTGTGTGTGTATGTGTGCTTAACCTTTATTTTTTCTACCTTGGATACAATTGGTGTAATAGGAATGCAAGACGGTGTACAGTAACAGGTAGGGCTGGGATGATATTAGTATCACAAAAAAATTATATGGCAAAAATCAGAACACGAACCAGACCACTCTTTGGTCATTTAAAAACCTGCTGTATGTAAAATATTGTGTACTATAGCTTGGAAGATAAATAAATGGGACTCAGGATGACAATGATAATGATGTTTGTTTCCAACATTAGGGCCGTTTTCCTAAATAAGTTCAATCCGCCTCGTGTTTTGTTTCCTTGCCACGATACTAATGAGTATTGCAATACTTGCATTCTCCCGGCCCTAGTAACAGGTGTATTCTGAGTGTGTTAAGTAGTGCTGTAATGTAGTAACAGGCGTATGCTGAGTGTGTTAAGTGGTTCTGTAATGTAGTAACAGGTGTGTTCTGAGTGTGTTAAGTGCTGCTGTACTGCAGTATCGGGCAGGTGTTCCACCTGGGTTTGCTTCCAATATGTCTCTAGTTGTTTTTAAATGGTGTGTTTCATCCTTTTCTGTATTTAAGCAGATTCTATTGGGTACCTTGGATACAGATGGTGTTAAAGGAATGCTAGTGTTTGTTGCAGCAAACACCATTGTAAATGGAATTGTATGCCTGTGTTGAGCCTCAAGGGTCTACTGTATAAGCCCTCAAATGGAAACGCTTGCATAAGCAAGAAATGAAGCAGTGTGTGAGAGGGTGTGTTGTATTTGACTAACTGTACATGTTCATGTGTTCATTCCAGGCGGTGGAGAAGCTAGTCCAGGCGGCTGAATCTGGTTGTCCCTCAGAGAAGGAGAGACAGATAGTCCTGAACTGCACCCGTCTGCTCACACGTATCCTACCATACATCTTTGAGGATGCAGACTGGAGAGGGTTCTTCTGGTCTACCGTGCCTGGAGCTCGGGTGAGAATACTGTACTACTCATCAACGGCACCATCCAATATAGATAAAAAAAATGCTGTGTCCCAGAAGTGTTCTGTGCTATCCTAGCCCATTGGACATGTAACCCTTTGAAGTTGTGATTTCATTATATATGCAATTTGCATATCAGTTTATCAGTGGTCAGGGTCATTTTAATTAGGTGAGACTCACTTCTGTGTTCCTTTATTATTTGGGAATTAAGAGGGATGCATTCTCTATCACATGCTGCCAAGGATGCCAGTCTCGCTCTCCACTTGTCTTTAGCACCTCAGACTCAGTGACCACTTGCAGGAAGAAGCTGTGTGGCGGGGCAAGGGAGAAAGAGGAAGGAGCATCGGGGCTAGTTGCATTAGAAGGGCTGGGAGATGAGGAAGTGTTGGACCGGCAAGGAGGCATGGCTGAGTCAAATTAATGAAGTGGCTCAGCCATACGCTCCTTGTCAGTAACAACCACATCATCAGCATTAAGGGACATGGGCAGCTGTGAGGAGGAGGGTTTATTCTCCAGGTCTTTCATTGTTTTCCAGAACTTCTTTGGGTTCGACCCACAGAGAGAGAACTCCTTAACCTCTTGAGTGTAGAGGGCAGTATTTTGATGTTTAGATGAAAAACGTACCCAAATGAAACTGCCTATTTTTAAGGCCCAGAATCTAGAATATGCATATAATTGTCAGATTAGGATAGAAAACACTCAAGTTTCCAAAACTGTCAAAATATTGTCTGTGAGTATAACAGCACTGGTATTGCAGGTGAAAACTTGAGGAAAATCCAACCAGGAAGTGCTGTTTTTCCTGAAACCTCTCTGTTCCATTGCATGCCTTCCCTCCATTTAAAGGGATATCAACCAGATTCCTTTTCCTATAGCTTCCACATGGTGTGAAGAGTCTTTAGACATAGTTTCAGGATTTTATTCTGAAAAATGAGCGAGAAAGATCACATCGCGTCATTGGATGGCTGGGTGCCAGCAGAGTTTTGCATGCGTGAGCAGCTTAGAGCTGACATTTTCTCTCACTCCTATTGAAAAAGCTACGGCCCAGTTGAAATATTCTCGATTATTTATTGTAAAAACAACCTGAGGATTGATTATAAAAAAAAATGTTTGACATGGTTCTACGAACTTTATGGATACTATTTGGAATTTTCGTCTGCCCCGTCGTGACCGCTCGAGCCTGTGGATTTCTGAACATAACACGCCAACCAAATGGAGGTTTTTGGATTTAAAAAGAGTCTTTATGGAACAAAAGGAACATTTATTGTGTAACTGGGAGTCTCGTGAGTGCAAACATCTGAAGATCATCAAAGGTAAGCAATTCATTTTATTGCTTTTCTGACTTTTGTGACCAATATACTTTGCTGCTAGCTGTTTGTAATGTTTTGTCTACTGAGAGCTATCCTCACATAAATGCTTGCATAGCTTTCGCCGAAAAGCTTTTTTGAAATCTGACATGCCAGGTGGATTAACAACAAGCTAAGCTGTGTTTTGCTATATTGCACTTGTGATTTCATGAAAATGTGATTTCATGAAATTTTGAATTTGGCGCTCCGCAATTCAGCGGATGTTGACGAAAATGATCTCGCTAACGGGATGGGTGCATCAAGAAATTGAGGTATCTACTGTAACTTTGGTTTTCTAGATAGCCTGAGTGCACTTATTTCTCCTGAACAACAGCCAGTTAGCCTGAGTATGCGTGTGCCGAGCCTTTCGCCAAATGTTTAACAACTTTGTGTAACGCAAAATAAAAATGTGCATTTCTTATTAGACAAGATCAGGTAGTACCTAGGGCTGTTGCGATGACCATATTACCGTCACACCGGCGGTCATTAAGGTTGTCAAATTCCACATGACCGTTTAGTCATAGTAATTAGACTTCTCCAAACTCTGATGCAGCTTGCTAACTTGCTGATACTCAGCACTCTATTGTCCCTATAATCACTCTGCCATCAATGCAAATGTATCGAAACTCTAATCAATCACTTCATGAGAGCCCATGAGCTCATGTTGCGCAACATTTCTATATGCTATGCAATTGCAGGAGAAAACAGAGTGATGGCCTCTATTAAAAAGAACAGGATCCCATCAGCTTTCTATAGGCTAGGCCTACTATATTTATTTCTCAACTTCCCTAATATTTAGCACATTGGTTATATTTACAACAGGATTATAGCCTACCTGGCTGGCATGAAAATAAACCATGGGGAAAAGCATTCTCCATTCGCTATTTAAGTGCATAGATTACATGTATTTTTCCCGCTGCCCCTGTTTCGATACAGGTGCATGATAATGGTCCATTGTAAATCAAAACAAATGTCACACATATATTATTTAGTATATGTAAAGATAAGATTAAATCAAGAATAGTCTGATGGGTGACAATATTGGCCTATCAAGTATGAATTATATATTATCACTTGTGAATCATGCCCAGCATAAGAAATAATGACTTTTTTGTGACTTTTTCGAATCATAGTCGCATGTAGCCTAGCCTATACAATGTTTGTTTTTTTACACGTTAATTTCATATAAAGCAAAGTCATATGTGCTCAGTTTTAGGACGATTTTAAGCAGAATACGAAATACAAAAACAATTAGAAACATCTAAAGTGCTCAATTCTGTTTATTTTCCTGAACAAACAGCTCTGTCATAATTCACTCACATTCACTCTCACACACCTCTCCATCAGGCTTGGGGCTTGCTATCAACACGTGATGCACCTCCCATTCCTACTCTCTCTCTCTCCATCTCTTAAAAAAAAACTAATAGATTAAAAGCTGATCAATCACTTTCAATTTGAGGATTGATTTTCCTTTCTAATAAGTTGTCTTCAAAATTCTTGATATTGTGATTTTTTTTCTGAAAAGGGTCGTAAGGGAGATAAAGAACAGAATATGTAAAAATAGAGTTGTGGTTGATTATTATTCCATTTGAAAAAAATCCAGAAAAATTGTGCTTTTGTGATCCGTATTTTAGAGTTTTAGAGTTTAACACGGCAATGCTGACAAATTGCACTCGGTGCTTTGAGCAGCGCTCTCCATAGACAGACTGGGAAGAGCAGAGTGTTGAGCACCCTATTAAATCGAAGGTTAGCAGAGTCAAAGTTGAGTAAAACGCCACTCACCTTGATGCTTTCAGGGCTTGCCACAGTCTTCCCTGCTACCACTTCAGTCAATGTGATCTACCTCTGCTGTGGGAACTGTTCTGACATTCTCAAATGCTTTGCGGATTCCAAGTGACTGTTAATTGTTTTGCACGGTCGTTAGCTGTTATTTTGTTGGCAAATTAGATTGATTTCTGTTCATTGTACTGCCTGTCAGCCATCAACAATCACCCATCATCTACGCATGTGAATAAGCTGACAGGCCAGGGGGGAAAAAACGTTGTTGACTTGTGGTTTGATTGGGCCATTTTCCACGGTAACAGTGCAGTAATTGGTCAAAATTACTAACCCGCTTTGATTGGACCCTTTTATGCTCTAAAAGTGCTGGAATTGGTAAAAAATGTGAGGTCTTGCATAATATGCGCTGATTGGTTGATTTTGCATTGAATTATGCGATCGCGGAATCCTGGAGGGACTGCTATATTTTTTTAAAAGGTTTGATTCACAACTAAAGTGGCCAAATAATTAATCTGCTTTGCAAGGGGTGTAGAGCCTAACCTGCATACATTATCAGCGCATGAGTTTCAAGTTTGGGGAAGATAATTTTCACCATAAAAATGCACCTTTTTTAATAAAAATATTACATGTATAATTGCATTTGCGGTCACTTTTTTATTTGTATTTTATTTTATTTTTTTACCCCTTTTTTCTCCCCAATTTTGTGGTATCCAATTGTTGTAGTAGCTACTATCTTGTCTCATCGCTACAACTCCCGTACGGGCTCGGGAGAGACGAAGGCTGAATGTCATGCGTCCTCCGATACACAACCCAACCAGCCGTACTGCTTCTTAACACAGCGCGCATCCAACCCGGAAGCCAGCCGCACCAATGTGTCGGAGGCTACACCGTGCACCTGGCAACCTTGGCTAGCGCGCACTGCGCCCGGCCCGCCACAGGAGTCGCTGGTGCGCGATGAGACAAGGAGATCCCTACCGACCAATCCCTCCCTAACCCGGACGACGCTAGGCCAATTGTGCGTCGCCCCACGGACCTCCCGGTCGCGGCCGGTTACGACAGAGCCTGGGCGCGAATCCAGGGTCTCTGATGGCACCCGGGAGGCCCCGCGCCACCCGGGAGGCCCCGCGGTCACTTTTGATAATGGTGTTTTCCACTAATGGAACATTTGCGCTTATAGCCTAC
Organism: Oncorhynchus mykiss; assembly: GCF_013265735.2. Taxonomy (NCBI): domain Eukaryota; kingdom Metazoa; phylum Chordata; class Actinopteri; order Salmoniformes; family Salmonidae; genus Oncorhynchus; species Oncorhynchus mykiss. The sequence continues at coordinate 43,425,650 of NC_048587.1, read as the reverse complement.
TACGCTTATAATGTGAAGAAATGGCCTAATAGTTTATCAACGTTTTAAACTAAACGTTCTGATCTGTTGCGTCAGCCACATTGCGTAAAAACGTTTTTGTTGTTGCTAGTGCTTGTATTAATTTGGGGTCTTTTGCATCCCACAATTGTCCCAGTCTATGTTTGGAATATTTATTTATTTCAGAGAATACAATAGGTCGACTTTCGTACTATGGAGGATAGTTGGTGTTTTTGCTGTTCGTTAAGGCTACTCATCTTGTTGGCTGACGACAAGTAAATGTGGACAGATCTTCCAATATCTTCAATATGCACCTCAGAATTGGATAAGGTCGCACGCAGTTGCGTCCCCGATGTGGCTCTCTTCACTTGTAGCCTGTGAGAAAGACCCATTCCCATGATGGATAGCCATGTGAGTGAGAAGGTATTCGGCTCGCTCAACACTCAGGGAGAAGGGCACAAAGGCCACTGGCCACAAAAGGCATGGATTTATTTTAGGGTGCATTACAGCCAAACAAAGGGGATGCCTCCTTGAAATTCTAGGCATTATCTAGTGCTTGTCAAATTGTAAATGAGTAACTGATGTAGTGTGTACAGCCTGTGCAAAAAACAAAGCAGAGCTCATGCCTTTTTCAATAAACTTTTTTAAAATCATCATTCGTCGCATCATACAGCCTTACAATGTATTCAAAATCAAAACATATAACCCAATGTTTGTAGAACTAAAGTTACATTAATAACTCTAAATTAAGCATATAGGAATACATATTTCTTTGTTAACTGCTCAACACATAATAGCCACATGTTGCACCCTCATCGTTTGTTCAATTGTTTTCTTCATACTATAAAATAATGCCACAGATTTCTAAGCAAATCTTGTCTGCTAAAGGAACTAGTGTAGCCCACAGCCATTTGGCATAGCCAGATCAGGACATAACATAAAGTCAAATCAGAGTATGCTATTCTGTTATTCTGAAATAGACTATTTTATTCATATCATGCTCCTTTAAACCTGTTTAAAATAAATAATGGATTTATTGTGAAGGTGTAGGCTATATTACATGGATTTATAATATATATATTTTTTAAGTAGATGTTCCAAAGATCTGCATCAGTGGCTTATAGGCTACGTGTGGAAGCCAGGAGATGCTAAATGTGTTTATGTCCATTACCGTGAGACCGACAGTTATTTGCTTGACTCTCACCAGCTGATGGAATGTCGTGACCGCTATAGCCCTAGTAGAACCTCCCCGTTACAGTCCATCTTCTTCCAGGGTTTTTCGCCTTATGAACACGGACCTGGTGTTGAGTCAGGTCACTATCCAAGGCAGAGAGAACTCTTTTGAGGTGGGGCTTTCCTTCTCCCTCCATGTCTGCTAATTGTTGGACCAGCTGGGTCTCCTGTAACCTGGCCTGTAGAGCATCTCAGCCTGCCTGAACACTGTTCCTATTGTGTCGCCCTCCCCCATCCCTCCCTCCTGGCCAGTGGTTGAATTGGGTAGGTATTGGATAGCCTTTAATTAAAATGAGAGGCTGGATGGGTGAATGCCAAACTATTATGGGAGTCGGTGTGAATGCGGAACGGTTGTAGCAATCGGTGAGGCATTCATTACTACAGACTGAACTGGTTGGGGTACTATGTTTTTCCCGATAGCTTCAAGGACCCAGGCAGTCACACACAGTCAGGCAGTTAAGGTGAAAGTGGCCTGAAGACGTGCTAAGTATTTGGAAAGGGTAGTACTATGGTCTCGAAACACAATTGAGTTTGATATGTTTTTGTCATGCTCGTTATTGATAATCCTTAACCCATTTTATACTACAATGTAAGATACAGTACCAGTCAAAAGATTGGACACCTACGCATTCAAAGGGTTTTCTTTTGTTTTTACTATTTTCTACATGGTCAAATAATAGTAAAGAAAGTCAAACTTAGAAATAACACATGGAATCATGCAGTAACCAAAAGTGTTAAACAAATCAAAATTATATTTTTATATTTGAGATTTTTCAAAGTAACCCTCTTTGCCTTGATGACAGCTTTGCAAACTCTTGGCATTCTCTCAACCAGCTTCACCTGGAATGCTTTTCCAACAGTCTTGAAGGAATTCCCACATGTGCTAAGCACTTGTTGATTGCTTTTCCTTCACTCTGCGGTTCAACTCATCTCAAACCATCTCAATTGGGTTGAGGTCTGGTGATTGTGGAGGCCAGGTCATCTGATGCAGCACTCCATCACTCTCCTTCTTGGTCAAATAGCCTTTACACAGTCTGGAGGTGTGTTGAGTCATTGTCCTGTTGAAAAACAAATGATATTCCCACTAAGCACAAACCAGATGGGATGGGGTATCGCTGCAGAATGCTGTAGTAGCCATGCTGGTTAAGTGTACCTTGCATTCCACCTACTCTGCATCTCACAAAGCCATGACGGTTGGAACCCAAAATCTCAAATTTGGAATCATCTGACCAAAGGACAGATTTTCACCGGTCTGTTGTCCATTTCTCATGTTTCTTGGCCCAAGCAAGTCTCTTCTTAGTATTGGTGACCTTTAGTCGTGGTTTCTTTGCAGCAGTTCGACCATGAAGGCCTGATTTACGTAGTCTCCTCTGAACAGTTGATGTTGAGATGTGTCTTACTTGAACTCTGTGAAGCATTTATTTGGGATAATGAACTTATCCTCTGCAGCAGAGGTAAGTTTGGGTCATCCTTTCCTGTGGCGTTTCTCACGAGAGCCAGTTTCATCATAGCACTTGATGGTTTTTGTGACTGCACTTGAAGAAACTTTCAAAGTTCTTGAAATGTTTCGAATTGACTGACCTCATGTCTTAAAGTAATGATGGAATGTCGTTTCTCTTTGCTTATTTCAGCTGTTCTTGCTATAATATGGACTTGGTCTTTTACCAAAAAGGGCTATCTTCTGTCGTCCACCCCTACCTTGTCACAACACAACTGATTGGCTCAAAAGCATTAATTCCACAAATTAACTTTTTCTCCACAATTTCGTGGTATCCAATTGTTAGTAGTTACTGTCTTGTCTCATCGCTACAACTCATGAAGCTTGTTGAGAGAATGCCAAGAGTGTGCAAAGCTGTCATCAAGGCAAAGGGTGGCTACTTTGAAGAATCTCAAATGAAATATATTTTGATTTGTTTAACACTTTTTTGTTACTACATAATTCCATGTGTTATTTCATAGTTTTGATGTCTTCACTATTATTCTACAATGTAGAAAATAGTAAAAAATTAAGAAAAACCCTGGAATGAGTAGGTGTGTCCAAACTTTTGACTGGTACTGTATACATGCACTATTAGTATCTAAAATACTTGTTCTTTCCTGTGGCCGAACTCTTTGTCTGTTTCCTAGCAAGATAAAGGTTATGAGGAGGAGGTTGAGCATGATGATGATGATGTCTGTCTCTCAGCAGGATAATTATTATTATTTTGTCCTAGCAGGATGATTGTCTGTCTCCTAGCAGGATGAAGGCGAGGAGGAGGATTGTGTCCTAGGATGAGCACGATGATGATGATGTCTGTCTCCTAGCAGGATGAAGGTAATGATGATGGAGCGAGGCCCCTGGCTGAGTCTCTCCTCCTGGCTGTATCTGACCTGCTCTTCTGTCCAGACTTCACCGTTCAGAGCCACAAGAGAGCCGGCCCGGTGAGTAACCTCATACAGAAACGCTATGAGAGGGGGCCTCCTGAGTGGCGCAATGGTCTAAGGCACTGCATCGCTGTGCCACTAGAGATTCTGGGTTCGAGTGTCGCAGCCGTGGGGCGGGGCACAATTTGGGCCAGCGTCATCCGGGTTAGGGGAGGGTTTTGCCGACAGGAATGTCCTTGCACTAGCGACTCCTGTGACAGGCCAGGCACAGTGCATGCTGACACGTTCACCAGGTGTACAGTGTTTCCTCCGACACGTTGGTGGAGCTGGCTTCTGGGTTAAGTGGGCATTGTGTCAAGAAGCAGTGTGGCTTGGTCAAGAGCCACACTGCTTTCGGAGGACGCATGGCTCTCGACCTTCGCCTCTCCCGAGTCCGTATGGGAGTTGCAGCGATGAGACTGTAACTACCAATTGGATATCACGAAATTGGTGAGAAAAAAATAAATATTATAATAAATATGAAACACCATGATAATTAGTGTTTCTGGAAAAACCAGAAACTACTTGACCAGTTTATTTTTTATTTGATATTTTATAAACAATACAAAACCCATGCATACAAACGAAAACATAATATCATCAACTACATCACACCTTCCCAGACCCACTAGCACATGCCCGCATTACTCTCCGCCACATGGCCTCAAACTGCACCATTTTGTTTCTCTCCGTAGCCCCCCAAAATTGCTAATAAAGCATTTGCCCTTTCCATTGAATTTTGTCTACATTGGTCAATCCAAAATGGCTTTTTAAAGCTGTCATTGAAAAAAATAAATAATCCTATTACCAAGTCATTTACAGTTTCTATGCCTTTAGTTTTCCATGTAGACCAATTTATCAGTGAATTCTGATAAGCTATCCAAGGATTGTTCCATAATGTTGTGTTTTTAGGGAGTGATATTGGTTCTTGTTGAATACATTTCATTTTCTTCCGTATTGTTATAAACTATGAAGTTATTCTGGGGATGAGCATTCGATTTGATTTGATTTGATTTGATGAGCATTCGCATCTTCAATTGTACCCATTTGTTCTTCTAGTGCATTTAACTATATTTATTAAGAAAAAGCCTTGGGTAGCTAGTTCATACAATCCCACGTCTGGAAGGTTAAAACCACCCTCAGACTTAGAAAGATATAAAACGTTCCTTTTTTATTCAATACATTTTTAATTGGCCATATAAAGTCTGTTATGACTGAGTATATTTTTTTTAAAGAATGTCTTCGGTTAGGTAATTGGCCATGCCACTCTGAATTAAATAAACCTATTCAATCTGCTTTCATATTGTTGAGTAATGGAATAAAGTTATCTTTATATATTGATTGTTTGTTGTCACTTAGTAAGCATCCTAAGTATTTAAAGGATTGCTGCAGATCTTGAATGATTCTTTTTATTTTCCTATTGCCATATTTTTTCCCCACGTTAATTTTATATCTTGATTGTAGTATATTGGTCAGGTATCACAGGAGGTTATCTGCGAATAAGTTTAGTTTATATTCATGTTTACCATTACTGATACCTGTTATGTTTGGGTCTGGTTCAATTGCCAGTGCAAACAGGAGGGGGAGAGGGGACATCTGTCTTGTGACCCTGACCCTTTCTAAAGAAATTGAATCAGATAATGTACAGTATTATTTGTGTATATTATAGCTTTTTTTATAAGAGTCTTTTCCATATCAACAGTCATTATTGATAAACCTATAGCTTGTTTTTTGAGTATTGTATTTCACTGGAACATTTTATTGTATTTGTTTGTCAGTGTCAAATTTGAATAAATACCGTTTGATATGTATCACATCTGGTAAGACTTTTGCCATTCTATTGCTTATAAGATTTGTTATTATTTTATTGGCACAATTTAATAAACTTAAACTTGGGTCTATAATCAGTAAGAGACTCTCCAGATTTTCCTGGTTTTAATATAACTGAAATAATGGTTTGATACATGGAACTAGGAAGTACTGAATTGTGTGACGTGTGCTGTCATTTGTGTAAATAGAGGCGCTACTTTGTCCTAAAATGTTGAATAGAATTTTATGGGAATGCCATCCATTCCTTGTGCTTTTCTCTGCATGAATATTTCTTCTTGGGTGATCTGTTTTTAGTGATTTATTTTTTTGTCTGCTGATAATCGCTTCAGAGTTGTTGAGTCTAAGAAGGCTATAGGGTCCGTCCAACTGTTTAATTTAAAGTTTGTATTTAATTTTGCGGGGGAAAATTGTAACTCAAGATCTGCTCACAAAAACGAGATTATGCAGACGTTTGCATTAATCTCAAATTAAGATTGGTTCCTAAGTGAACAGAATGTCCCATTAGACCCCTGTTGTGCTTCCATGCTGTGTGTAATGCACCTGTTAGCTCCGTTAGCTCCCCTGTGCAGACTAGGCTCCAGGGTTAATGAGTGACTCAAGTCCTGAGTGTGAGGTGAGGTGTGACCCTGGGCCATGTTTGTCAACTGGGCTGAGGAGGAAGAGGGTGGTGGACACTCCTTTTCCACTGTGCAAACACCTCTATGCTGTTGTTTCCGGCCACACAGGGCCCAATGGTGTTTGACAGGGCCGTGAAAATAAAATGGTCACCCTCCCTATCCTCCAGCTGACCACTCACTCACAGCTACTCAACATACACACGTGCATGCACATGGAAATGTCACACTCAGTCGAGCACTTGATGGTGTGAGGAAAAAAATGGACAGCAGAGTTGTGTGGAGCAGAGTGGAGATGGAGAATAGCCAGGGGCTCTGTATTCTGTGTATCCCTATCGATTCAAGGATCCAGGCAGTCACACACAGGCAGTTAAGGCTGAATGACTGCTAACTATTTGGAAAGGCTAATTTGCTTGCCTGAGGAACATGCACAGACGTCTATCACTACCAAGGTTGGAGTCTAACTATTGATTAGAGTGAATAATATCATGACAGAGTTCCTACACAACTGAACTTACTATAGTAATCTATGAAGATTAAAAATGGGGCTGCTGCTGACACTCCTTATAGGCAGTTAAAATCTCTCTCTGCAGAGGTGTTGGACAATAGGTGGGCAAAGTCAGATGAATGCTCAGCTCAGGCCACTTGTAAAATCACAAGGTGGACAGAAGTGTAAACAAAGGTTGTGTCCCAAATGACACCCGATTCCCTATATAGTGCACTACTTTTGACCAAAGCCCTATAGGCCCTGGTCAGGAATAGTAATCTATATAAAGCAGGGATGGGCAACTTTGATGGGGATGGGAGCCATCAAAAATTGGAACTCAACATGAGCGCAGGTCTGCGTACCCAGATCTGTACCCACACATGTAGTCAGAGCCAGCCCTGTCCTTTTGGGGGGGGCATAAGCAACATTTTGTTGGGCCCCAAACCCCCCCACCTTGCAAGCAAAACATTTCAGCGGCCCCCCTCTTGGCAGTGGAGAGAATTTTAGAGTTTATTTCCTGCAATTCTACATTTTGTTGTTGGGCATTGAGAAAATGTCCAGTTTTAAAGCAAGTTTGCTGAAATTCTACACATTTTGCCATTGGGTGGAGAGAAATATTTGCAGTTTTTACTATGATATCTGAATGAGAGTGGATAAAAAATATCAGTTGTGGCGGACGGACGGTTATTCAACCATGATTACTACAAGTAATCGACAGGTAGCCTAGTGGTTAGCGCGTTGGACCAGTAACCGAAAGGTTGCAAGATTGAATCCCCGAGCTGACAAGGTACAAATCTGTCGTTCTGACCCTGAACAAGGCAGTTAACCCACTGTTCCTAGGCGGTCATTGAAAATAAGAATGTGTTCTTATTGCCTAGTTAAATAAAGGTCCATTTAAAATATTTTTTAGATAGCTGGCCGCTAGAGTAACTTACCAGTTTTCAAACTGACATTGGCTAATTGAGTGACAGTCAGTGACTGACATAACAAGAGAGAAACTGCTGATGCACAACCATATTTTGAAATAGCTCCTTTTGTATTATAATGTTCAACAGTAACTTGAGTCCCCGACTGAGTCCGTCCGTCCCCCCCCCCCCACACAAACAAAAGGTCTGCCAGTTGCCCATCCCTGATATAAGGGGTAGGGCGCCATAAGGGGGGGGACTATAAGGGGTAGGGTGACTGTGCTGATTCCCAGCCACAGTCACTCTGCCTTTTGCACATGACTATGTATCCCCCTGTTGATCAGGCTATTTGACTCAGTTGGCTGCTACTGTAGTGCCATACTCCATCTTGCCAGTCACCCATTCATTACCGACAAGCCCCGATGCATTCAGTTCATGATTTATCTCACAGTCGCAGCACCCCCGTCCCTCTGTTGATATGAGTAAATCACGGTCCACCATGTCCTTTGTGATCTCTGCACTGTAGGGTGGCAATAACCGATATCCCATTTGACATTCATTAATTATTGACTTTACACATTGTGCAGTAAACCATGTTTTATAGTAAACCAAACAATCATTGTTCTACATTATTGTAACAACATTTATTCAAATTTTGTAGGATTTCATGAAGAAAAAAACCCTGAAAAAACCCCTGCTTGATTAGGTTTGAAGGTCACATCAGTGTTCTCTTGTTTCCAAGGACGCAGAGGAGGACATGCAGTCAATAGACAGTTGTGAGTACATCTGGGAGGCAGGGGTGGGGTTCGCTCAGTCACCCCCTCTCGACTACATCCACGACCTCAACAGGTGAGATCACAGCACCAGGGAGGATGGAGAGAGGGCATCTCTGAATTCCTAGATCTACTTGTGTAGATATGAGAGGATTGGATAGATATAATTTGTACGGCGACAATTCCACTTGGCTTATCGGGGGGCAAGATGGAACTCCCACTACAATGCTTACACACATCCAACCCTCTCAGATCTACACAAGTGATTAGAGCAGTTGGGTTTCAGTTGGTGGTCAAACATAATGTAAAATGACCAGGAATAATAAGAATAATAATACAAATTTATTCAGAAATTCTGTTCCCAAGTATTCCAACAAATAGAAATTCACATGATCATGTCTCAATGTAAGCAAGGTACAGTATGTATTTGAACTATCATTTCAATCTCTTTTTGTGCTTACTTGTGGTAAATTTGCGATGTACAAATTATTATAATTATTTTCTGAAACCTGACCGTTTGCTGGGATAAACTAAATCAGCCCGTGGTTAAATCTAGGTGCCTACCTCTGGCCTAAAGGGTAGGGGCAAGGGGTTGATTTGGGATTTACAAGATGTGTCCATCTTTCTCTCCACTGTCCTGGTCAGGACGGAGCTGCTGAAGCTGCTTCTGACCTGTTTCTCTGACGCCATGTACCTGCCCCCCTCTGCTGAGAACAACATCCTCAACCGCTGGGTTACCTTCTTCAGCTCTACAGACAACAGGTAACACACACACACTTTATGACTGATTTGGTTTGAAGCGTGTGTGTGTGTTACACTCATCCTAACTTCTTCCTCCCCCTCCCAGACATGCCCTGCCTCTCTTCACATCTCTCCTAAACGTGGTGTGCGCCTATGACCCAGTGGGGTACGGAATCCCCTACAACTACTTGATGTTCTCTGACTACCGAGAGGTGCTGGTGGAGCATGCTGTCCAGATCCTCATAGTGACTCTGGAGCACGAGGCCGGGGCAGCTGCAGACACAGCTCAACACAACCTGGACCACTTACACTCCCTCTCCGCCTCTGCGATGGAAGACAAGGAGGTAAGAGAACCTGAATAGCTTCCCCAACAGAAATCAAACTCCTTCCACAGAGGGCGGTTTTCACTCCTCCCTTGTACACGATTGATGAATTAAAGTCACTAATTAGTAAGGAACTCCCCTCATCTAGTTTTCTAGGTCTTAATTGAAAGGAACAAAATAAAACCAGCAGCGACTAGGCCCTCTATGGTATGAGTTTGACACCCCTGCTTTACATCTCAGCTACTTGTGGAGAACTGGATAGGAATAAGCAACATGGTGGTAGCACCAGCTTGCTTCTGGCCACGTGGAATTGTTAGTTGTTGTACCATCTGATAACATTTCTCTTCCTTGTGTTCTCAGCTTGTGGGACCAGACAACCTGTTTGTTAACTACCTGTCCAGGATCCATAGGGAGGAGGTAGGAGACTAATGTACACTGTTCAAGGTCAAACCAGAGCCATATGACTCAATGGGTCAATCAGAGGTCCTTTTTTTAACCCTTCAAGTCACCGTAAATTGATAGATTGTTGTTTTTCCTTCCTGTCTTTCCCCAGGACTTCAGCTTCATCCTGAAGGGCCTGGCCAGACTGATGACCAACCCTCTGATCCAAAACTACCTGCCCAACTCTACCAAGAAGATCCAGTTCCACCAGGAACTCCTGGTGCTCTTCTGGAAGCTCTGTGACTTCAACAAGGTTTGGACTGGAGCCCTATCACCGGCATCCCCTCATTCCTATATTGAAGGATACAACAGTGCTGTAGTAGCCTTAATACTGTCCTAGATGGACTAGTAGTCTCACCCCATCACTTCTAGCCTGGTCCCAGATCTGTTTGGGACTTCAACAAGGTTTCGGAGCACACAGAGTTATTCTGCCCTAAGACCATCCTAGGTCATATGGTTCTTAGTTTCTGTTCTAGCCTCACTCTTCACAGCTGTTCCCTCTTCTAGCCTCACTCTACACAGCTGTTTTCCCTTCTAGCCTCACTCTACACAGCTGTTTCTCCTTCTAGCCTCACTCTTCACAGCTGTTCCCCCATCTAGCCTCACTCTACACAGCTGTTTCCCCTTCTAGCCTCACTCTTCACAGCTGTTCCCTCTTCTAGCCTCACTCTTCACAGCTGTTCCCTCTTCTAGCCTCACTCTTCACAGCTGTTCCCTCTTCTAGCCTCACTCTTCACAGCTGTTCCCTCTTCTAGCCTCACTTTTCACAGCTGTTCCCTCTTCTAGCCTCACTCTTCACAGCTGTTCCCTCTTCTAGCCTCACTCTACACAGCTGTTCCCCCATCTAGCCTCACTCTACACAGCTGTTCCCCCATCTAGCCTCACTCTTCACAGGTGTTCCCCCATCTAGCCTCACTCTTCACAGCTGTTCCCAACATTAGTGGTCCTTAGTCATATATTTACAGTTCATTGAATAATAATAATTTTGCATCTAATTTCGGTTCATTAAGAACACTGAGGGGTGTCTAGAGAGTAGGGTAAAGTGGCACATCTGTTTGTTAGGTGCCACGGTCTTTGGAGCTCTGTGCTGCACACTGCCTCTCACATCCATTCACTTCTCAACACTTTCTGCATCCTGTTTCTCTACCGTTCTTCCCTCAACACTGTGCCATCTGTCGGTCTGTGCTACCTTGTACATGCCTCATTGCGTCGCACGTTGATTAAATGTTTACATACTCCTCGCTCTCTCATTGGGTATGCACTGAGGAGATGAGGTGCCTTTTGAAAGTGTTTCTCTAAATAAATGTAAACTAGCTGCAAACTTAACGATCTTAACGGTCTTAACGATTCTGATAATAGTTTAGTTTTAACTTTGACAAGTCTTGTCTAAAGTGTTTGTGTCTAACCTCTGGGTCTGTGACATTTTTAAGTACAGTACTGCTGTTCCTGTTGCACACCGTACAGGGGAGACTAGTCATATACTATTGAAGCTCAATCTCTTAGCCCCTTTGGGGGCTAAAAGGGATCCAAATAAAAAAACATTTTTATTTTTTGTGTTTCAGAAGTTTCTGTTCTTCGTGTTAAAGAGCAGTGATGTTCTGGATGTCCTGGTGCCTATCCTGTTCTACCTGAATGATGCACGAGCTGACCAGTGTGAGTCACATAGAACTGTCTGAGTAGGTGGCACTGAGAGATATGGCAGCTCTGCTTCTTGCTCCTAAGCAACTTTGCAGTTACAAGCATTTCGCTACACCCGGAATAACATCTGCTAAATATGTGTATGTGACCAATAAAATGTGATTTGTGTGCATGTTCCGAATGCAGTCTGTATGTTTTGGGATTGTTGGGTACTAGGTGTGCATGCACTCTGTCTTAGTTTATAGTGTGTGTTTGTGTGACATGCACTGTGTGTGTGTGTGTGTGTGCAGCTTGTGTGGGCCTGATACACATTGGTGTCTTTATCCTGCTGCTGCTGAGTGGAGAGAGGAACTTTGGTGTGCGTCTGAATAAAACCTACTCGGTACGGGTCCCCATGGACATCCCTGTGTTCACTGGAACACATGCTGATCTGCTCATCATGGTGAGTAGTGCTACTGGTGCTGTCTGGATGGGAGATTTCTCAGTGCTTCCCTGGATGGGAGTGGGGTGAGGGAATTATATATTTTACATGCTCTGATGAAAGTCTTTGTTGACCGAAAAGCCTGGCACATAAACTGAAACTACCACTGATTCAAGTGTGTGGAGACTATTCATAGTACACTATTAAGGTAACTGTGCACAGTTGCCTTATGTTAGTTCATTTGTGATTGTCTAGATTTTCCACAAAATCATCACAGGTGGACACCAGCACCTGAAGCCTCTCTTTGACTGCCTGCTTACCATCATAGTGAATGGTGAGCGCTCCTATTCTATTTAAATCTGTGGGTGAGTGTCTGACTGTCAGTGAAATGGTCACCACCTGTTGGCAGCATCTGGGTATTACAGTTTCTTGACACCAGTACTCCACCATCCTCCACAGTGTCTCCCTACCTGAAGAGTCTGTCCATGGTAGCAGCCAACAAGCTGCTCCACCTCCTGGAAGCCTTCTCCACGAACTGGTTCCTGTTCTCTGCCTCCCAGAACCATCATCTGATCTTCTTCCTGCTCGAGGTCTTTAACAACCTCATACAGTATCAGTTTGATGGTAAGGCCTGGCTGTAGCTAGCTCGGGTCCCATATCTGATTGTGCTATCTTGCCAAACATGGCAATGAGTGACAAGGAGTTGGCAAGACAGCACAAAGTGATCTGGGACCCAGGCTCTATAGTCTCACGTTGTCAGTCGTCACAAAGTAGTAGAGCAAACCTGGGGTCATGAGGCTAGGTTGGCTCACTCCTCCAAAGATTTTACCAAGCACTGACTGAGCAGTATGGGAACTACACCATCTCTTGGTGGATATTGGAATTGTTTCAACATGGTTGACTTTAAATGACCAGAACATAAACTGCCACACTGACACTATTTAAGAGCACTTTTCTTTACATTATAAACCTGCCCGCTGTTTGTTCCTCCCCCCTCCAGGTAACTGTAACCTGGTGTACACCCTCATCCGCAAGCGCAACATCTTCCATCAGCTGGCCAATCTGACCTCTGACCCGGTCACTATCCACAAGGTAAAGAGAGAGAGAATGTGCTCTCTAATGTAAAAGTCTATACCATACAACTTTGTCCATGTTACAGCAAACAGTGGATCTTAAAATGAAAAAGGGGCCAGCACTCACTTGACACAGTTGCAGTTGAATCATTGAAGCTTTTATTGATCATTTTCTTCTCCATCCACATAACAAGGCCCTAGAGATGAAGAAGACGACATTGGCTCGTATCTCCCGTACCAACTCCCAGGAGAGCATCTCCATGGATGGGTCCCGACCGGCCGTCCCAGCTGAGCCAGGGACCCTCAAAGCCAGCCTCGTGGCAATACCAGGTACCCCCTCTCCTCTTTGGAGCTCTCCATGCATGCATGTATTTTGCAAAGCACATTTCCCTATGGTATGCTAATGTTTTTTATTAACTTGGCTTTGCCGGTTGTCCACTAAGCTTCACTAACTTATAACCTATCACTCTACAACTCAGTTCATCACAGATATTGGAATTCTCTCAGCCCTTTTTATAAAACAAAAACAGCAGTTGATTTGGTTTAGTCATTTTCACCAAATATCATAGCAATCCCTTATTTGACATCAGTTTTGTTCCATTGTTAGAAACCATTGAACAATTCTCTAAGAGTCTGCTGTCACTGTAGCTATTGACAAGCTGACAAAGAAGGCTCAGGTCTCTGAGGATGGCACCATGGTCTGTCTCCAGCGCAACACACACTCTCCACAGATGACCGCTGACCAGCATACACACAGCCTGCAGCCTCAAACGGCTGGTGACCAGCACAAACACTCTCCACAGTCCTCTGACACCAACACCAGTGGTATAGCAGGAGCCAGCAACACAGAGTCCAACTCTGGGAGAGACAATGAGGTAAGAGCTCTGATTGGGGAGACTCATGAACCCAGCTCACTGGAAATCAATCCATGGGGGAATGATTTAGTGAATTACGAACATGTATCAGGACAAAATATATACAGAATGCAACTTCTCAGTGACATGATTTTGTAAAGAAAATGCTGTTGAGCCTAGTGACGACCACAATGGTTATTCTTATTCCTGTCAGGAGGCTTTTCCACCAGTGTCAGACCCAGCCAGGGGTTGTTTGTCCAGAGTGTCAGCATCAGCTACATACTGGGACCCTACTCCAGACTGGGTAAGAGAACTCCCTCCCCTTTCCATCTAACCCTAAACATAGAGTACATTCACAGCTGGGGTGTTATGTACATCATTGGTAAGATCTTTCCTTCTCTCCCTCCCGATAGATGGTGACCTGCTCTCCTTTCTCTGTACTGTTCTCCGTCAGGTCCTCTCCTGGAAGAGTAAGCTTCCTCTCCAGACGATCATGAGGCTGCTACAAGTCCTGGTTCCTCAGGTGGAGAAGATCTGCATAGACAAGTAAGGGAGAAGGATCCTATAATCTTTCCAACAATGTAAAATGGGCGGGGGGGAGGGGGTTACTTTTCAATTCAAGAGAGTATGACAGAGCATTTGTAGGATCGTTTGATTTTGATTGTGGAACCCATAACTGATCAGAACACAGAGTGATCAATATCATTCCCCAGAACTGGATTAGCATGGATGAGATATACCAATCCTTTTAATCTAACCTGCCCAGGGACTACAGTTAAAAATGAGCAATTTGGCTAAAACTGGCACTTTGACAGTATTGTTGATTAATGTGCACTGACCCAGTAAAACTAAAGTATATGCTTTTCTCTTCCAGGGGCCTGACAGATGAGTCAGAGATCCTGAAGTTCCTGCAGCATGGTACCCTGGTGGGCCTGCTGCCTGTGCCACACCCCATCCTCATCAGGAAGTACCAGGCTAACGCGGGCACTGCCATGTGGTTACGCACATACACGTGGGGTGTCATTTACCTACGGTAAGCAACATGGGTCAAATGAAAAGGGAAAGATTAAAATATTTGATGGTGATGACAGTAAATACTTGTAGTATAAGACCCAATCCATGTACAGAATGAATATGATTAAGTTAAGATCTACTTTGGAGTAATTACAAAAGAGCAGTGCAGGGTATTACCGAATTGCCGAATCCCGAAAGCAGGATTATTAAATTGGCCAGCTAACTTTGATTAATAGCCACAACTTGATTTTCTGGTTGATAAAGAAATCAACATTTGTATATTGGTTGTTGTCAAGTCAGTTAAACATTATTATATTTCTCAAGATGATTTCAAGCAATTTTGGTCATCTGGCTAACTATTTTTGATCCAGCTATCTTTACCAGCTCCCAGGTCTAGGAATAAAGTGTACCAGCTGGTGGTCAGTCAGTGTGTTTGTCACATCTACTTGCCGAGTCACTTATTCCATGACTCACATGTGATTGTGAGTGATTCTCTCAAATTGAATCTGATCTTTATTAACTCCTTTCCCCTGGGCTTTTGTTACCGTAGTAACGTGGATCCTCCAATCTGGTACGACACCGACGTCAGACTGTTTGAGATCCAGAGGATCTAACTGGAGGAGGTGAAGAGGTCTCTATACGACTGCGTCTGAAATAGCACCCTGTCCCCTATATAGTGCATAGCTTTTGACAGGAGCCCTATGGACCCTTGTCAAAAGAAGCACACTGCGTCTCTCTGGAACTGGGTTGTCTGGCTGGTTCCCCCTCAGAACCACAAACTCATAACCGTCTCCTACCAACTGCCATCTTCAAACCTGAACAGAAGTCTGGATGAGGAAGAGGACAGATGAGGATTAAACGGTCATACCTGCTCTAGAAAACAAGAATTTACAGTTTTTTTCCTGCATTTTGTTTCTTGCCAAACCCGTAAATCATCATGTAATAAACCACTTTTCCTACAAGCTGTCTGCTACTACAACTGCCAAAAGATCTGCCATATCAACCCTCTACTGGTGTGTATTTTCTATGTCAGTATATTCCTTCACTTCTTCAACCTTGATGTAACTTTTTTTTCCAAACAAAAACCATGTATACACTACCGTATGTATACGTTAGGTAATCTGCTATTTAAGTTTTTCTATGTTTTAGATTATGTATTTCACTTATTTTCAGTATCTCCTTTTTCAGGGAGCTTCATTTTTCCCCTATTATCGCTGTAAAATGTATTTTTTATTTTGGTTTGAAATAGACTTAGGCTAGCGTGAGCCTCACTAAAGGATGCAGCTTTAAGAAACCTGTCACGTCTGATTTAAAAAGGCAGACTAGTGCTGAATCCCAAATCGCCCCTCCAATTCCGTGTTCACGTGCCCCATTCGCCATATGCACACGTTGTGCTGAGGGTGTGAAAATAATGGATGGCTAATTAGATCCCCCGATAGCCACTTTGACCGAGTCAGCTATGCTCTCCGCTTCAGAGTGATGTGGTATCCCATAACTCACTGCGTTATTTTTGAGTTTGTGTAATTTCACACAAAATTAATGCGGTGTGGCTTGTTATGAGCCACCTGTATTTGTTTGTGTCTAATGTTGAGGCTTTACACATGTAACATGAAATACTTCCCACATTAAATGCTTATGTTACCAATGTTTATATCTTGTAAAATGACAGGGATTTTTCTCATTTGAATTTAATGCTTGTTTTCTTATTGAAACGTGGAACATGAATTGCATCATTCAAGTCACAAGTGTCCTGAAGTTGATGGGTTTCTTCGATCCCCTCGCCACTCTTGAAGTCCCCCTCTGTTTCACCAGAAACACATGACAATGGATTCCCTTCCAAGCGAGTTGGTAGGGGCGAGTGGCTGGTTTGCAGTTCACCATAGGTGCACTGACCAGGACTTTTGTGAACTGACAGACGGAGACAGGGAGGGATATCTTTATGGAATGCATTGGCTTTTGAACTGCAGGCAAATTGCATTCTGTGTCTGATTTCATAATGTCAATATTTTCATAAAGTAACTTCTACAGGATATCATATGAAACAAGTCAAGTATTTGTTTGTGTAATTTCATAATTCCCATATGTGTTCATTAATTGAATTCACTTAGTCTATTTTATGAGAATTTGTAAGATTATTATTTGCATAAAATAGACAGAGACCAGTCTTATCAAAATTAGATAATAGCATTTATTCTTGGAGCGCGCTGCCATGAAACCACGAACAGTTTATATACAAAATATGACGTCATAGGTTATAAAATGTGCTTCCTCCTAATCGACCAGGACCCAACAGGTTCAAAAGTTTATTCCCACCCCCTCGCTCGCTCGCTCACTCCAGACACACAGTTAAATCAAGATTAAACTTCTGAAGTCTTCATCTATTACTATTCAGCAGAGAGTTCCAGCTAATGGAAAACCTAGGAAAACACTCAATGCATTATCTAAACATCCAAATCAAATCAAATTTTATTTGTCACATACACATGGTTAGCAGATGTTAATGCGAGTGTAGCGAAATGCTTGTGCTTCTAGTTCCGACAATGCAGTAATAACAAGTAATCTAACTAACAATTCCAAAACTACTGTCTTGTACACAGTGTAAGGGGATAAAGAATATGTACATAAGGATATATGAATGAGTGATGGTACAGAGCAGCATAGGCAAGATACAGTAGATGGTATCGAGTACAGTATGTACAAATGAGATGAGTATGTAAACAAAGTGGCATAGTTTAAAGTGGCTAGTGATACATGTATTACATAAGGATACAGTCGATGATATAGAGTACAGTATATACGTATGCATATGAGATGAATAATGTAGGGTAAGTAACATTAAATCAAATTTTATTTGTCACATACACATGGTTAGCAGATGTTAATGCGAGTGTAGCGAAATGCTTGTGATCATTATATAAGGTAGCATTATTTAAAGTGGCTAGTGATATATTTACATCATTTCCCATCAATTCCCATTATTAAAGTGGCTGGAGTTGAGTCAGTGTCAGTGTGTTGGCAGCAGCCACTCAGTGTTAGTGGTGGCTGTTTAACAGTCTGATGGCCTTGAGATAGAAGCTGTTTTTCAGTCTCTCGGTCCCAGCTTTGATGCACCTGTACTGACCTCGCCTTCTGGATGATAGCGGGGTGAACAGGCAGTGGCTCGGGTGGTTGATGTCCTTGATGATCTTTATGGCCTTCCTGTGACATCGGGTGGTGTAGGTGTCCTGGAGGGCAGGTAGTTTGCCCCCGGTGATGCGTTGTGCAGACCTCACTACCCTCTGGAGAGCCTTACGGTTGAGGGCGGTGCAGTTGCCATACCAGGCGGTGATACAGCCCGCCAGGATGCTCTCGATTGTGCATCTGTAGAAGTTTGTGAGTGCTTTTGGTGACAAGCCACATTTCTTCAGCCTCCTGAGGTTGAAGAGGCGCTGCTGCGCCTTCTTCACGATGCTGTCTGTGTGAGTGGACCAATTCAGTTTGTCTGTGATGTGTATGCCGAGGAACTTAAAACTTGCTACCCTCTCCACTACTGTTCCATCGATGTGGATAGGGGGGTGTTCCCTCTGCTGTTTCCTGAAGTCCACAATCATCTCCTTAGTTTTGTTGACGTTGAGTGTGAGGTTATTTTCCTGACACCACACTCCGAGGGCCCTCACCTCCTCCCTGTAGGCCGTCTCGTCGTTGTTGGTAATCAAGCCTACCACTGTTGTGTCGTCCGCAAACTTGATGATTGAGTTGGAGGCGTGCGTGGCCACGCAGTCGTGGGTGAACAGGGAGTACAGGAGAGGGCTCAGAACGCACCCTTGTGGGGCCCCAGTGTTGAGGATCAGCGGGGAGGAGATGTTGTTGCCTACCCTCACCACCTGGGGGCGGCCCGTCAGGAAGTCCAGTACCCAGTTGCACAGGGCGGGGTCGAGACCCAGGGTCTCGAGCTTGATGACGAGCTTGGAGGGTACTATGGTGTTGAATGCCGAGCTGTAGTCGATGAACAGCATTCTCACATAGGTATTCCTCTTGTCCAGATGGGTTAGGGCAGTGTGCAGTGTGGTTGAGATTGCATCGTCTGTGGACCTATTTGGGCGGTAAGCAAATTGGAGTGGGTCTAGGGTGTCAGGTAGGGTGGAGGTGATATGGTCCTTGACTAGTCTCTCAAAGCACTTCATGATGACGGATGTGAGTGCTACGGGGCGGTAGTCGTTTAGCTCAGTTACCTTAGCTTTCTTGGGAACAGGAACAATGGTGGCCCTCTTGAAGCATGTGGGAACAGCAGACTGGTATAGGGATTGATTGAATATGTCCGTAAACACACCGGCCAGCTGGTCTGCGCATGCTCTGAGGGCGCGGCTGGGGATGCCGTCTGGGCCTGCAGCCTTGCGAGGGTTAACACGTTTAAATGTCTTACTCACCTCGGCTGCAGTGAAGGAGAGACCGCATGTGAAGGAGAGACCGCATGTTTTCGTTGCAGGGCGTGTCAGTGGCACTGTATTGTCCTCAAAGCGGGCAAAAAAGTTATTTAGTCTGCCTGGGAGCAAGACATCCTGGTCCGTGACTGGGCTGGATTTCTTCCTGTAGTCCGTGATTGACTGTAGACCCTGCCACATGCCTCTTGTGTCTGAGCCGTTGAATTGAGATTCTACTTTGTCTCTGTACTGGCGCTTAGCTTGTTTGATAGCCTTGCGGAGGGAATAGCTGCACTGTTTGTATTCGGTCATGTTACCAGACACCTTGCCCTGATTAAAAGCAGTGGTTCGCGCTTTCAGTTTCACACGAATGCTGCCATCAATCCACGGTTTCTGGTTAGGGAATGTTTTAATCGTTGCTATGGGAACGACATCTTCAACGCACGTTCTAATGAACTCGCACACCGAATCAGCGTATTCGTCAATGTTGTTATCTGACGCAATACGAAACATCTCCCAGTCCACGTGATGGAAGCAGTCTTGGAGTGTGGAGTCAGCTTGGTCGGACCAGCGTTGGACAGACCTCAGCGTGGGAGCCTCTTGTTTTAGTTTCTGTCTGTAGGCAGGGATCAACAAAATGGAGTCGTGGTCAGCTTTTCCGAAAGGGGGGCGGGGCAGGGCCTTATACGTGTCGCGGAAGTTAGAGTAACAATGATCCAAGGTCTTTCCACCCCTGGTTGCGCAATCGATATGCTGATACAATTTAGGGAGTCTTGTTTTCAGATTAGCCTTGTTAAAATCCCCAGCTACAATGAATGCAGCCTCCGGATAAATCGTTTCCAGTTTGCAGAGAGTTAAATAAAGTTCGTTCAGAGCCATCGATGTGTCTGCTTGGGGGGGGGGGGGGGGGGGGGGGGATATATACGGCTGTGATTATAATCGAAGAGAATTCTCTTGGTAGATAATGCGGTCTACATTTGATTGTGAGGAATTCTAAATCAGGTGAACAGAAGGATTTGAGTTCCTGTATGTTTCTTTCATCACACCATGTCACGTTGGCCATGAGGCATACGCCCCCGCCCCTCTTCTTACCAGAAAGATGTTTGTTTCTGTCAGCACGATGCGTGGAGAAACCCGTTGGCTGCACCGCTTCGGATAGAGTCTCTCCAGTGAGCCATGTTTCAGTGAAGCAGAGCTAAGTTACGTCGGTTCAACCATAGGTTAACTATCCTTTCTGCTTACTTAAAACCCACAATCCATTTCCTCCCCAACCTAGCTGGAATGGTATTTATTAATCAGATATAATAAAACAGTAGTTTAATTAGTTATAGTTATATTTAAAATGTAGATATTGTTTAGTCATTATTCATAAAATTCCTAACAGTATTTTAAACATTGACAGTTTTATAATGTTCCCAGTTTTTCCATAAAGGAAATGTTTAGATCATCTTTACAGTTATTTGATATTTAGCTAGTCCTTAGTAGTCAGTCTGCACAACTTTTCACAAAGGACAAGGAAATGTGTAGGGATCTCATTGTGGCCTTATGTCCCAGAATAAATGTAAGTCAGTTTGTTCCAGCAGAAGAGAGAACGGGAGAGGAGAGGGGGAAAATGGCACTGTAGTCAGCCCTATCCATCATGCGGTGATGGGTAGCTCCATTTAGGGCTTCCACAGAGTGCATCCTGTAGAAGACTCCAAGAGTCTGTCCCATGTTGACCAGGACAAACCAGGCTGAGAAGCCATGAGAACTGCTTCCCCATGCAGTTCTCAAACTGGGTCTGGGCTCCAAACCCTGGGATCACCCATAGCTGAGGAGGGGAGAGAAAAGGTAAGGAGACAAATTTAAATTCAATTAAATTGAAAAAGGAATAGGGTGTAAATACGAGCCTGATCCCAGATCTGTATGCACTTTCTTGCCAATTCCTATGCCAAAGAGAAAGCATAGGAGTTGGCAAGAAAACACAAACAGATCTGGGATCAGGCTAGGTAAATACTATGTAACATGACACTATAAGCCCAGAGACATAATAGCCTCAGCATTACTCATTACAATGATATTGGAGAGAATGAGGATGGCACAGATCTCCTGTGTGGCTCTCATGTACCAGGTAATTTCCCATACATGTTCACCAGGTTGGGCAGATGCTGCCTTTCCTCTCCAGTAGAGCTATACCTCCTGCTTAATCCATGTCTTTATTTTTCTCTATGGTCTTCGTCTTCTGCTTTGGGACAAGAGAAGGGTCATATTTTCAGTGTGTAACTATAAATACATGTGTAACTATAGTTTAGTTAGTAATGATATATGAGTTATGATATGAGTATGCTGCTACCTGAGTGCACATTTTGAATAATGATGGCTCGATGAATATATGCTTGTTCATCTCTTTTATATTTTAAATAAGCAATTAGTTAGCAAATCTTGTCCAGGGGCAGTTGGAGTACTCAACATTACGTAAACCATGAAGAAGACAAAGAAGACTCGCCTTGAATATGATGCTCCTCTCCTTTCTTCTTGGCGAGGGCCAGGCTGGGGTATCGGTGGAGGCCCTCGGAGATGATGTTCTGCAGCAGGTGCTCCAACAGGCTGAGAAGGGAGTAGGACAGATCCAGGCTTCCCAGGGGCCCGCTAGGCCCCACCGCCAGAGCAGCCACCAGAGAGAAATTGGACAGGGCCAGCTGACCCAAGGCTGTACCAACCAAGAGGGACACATCCAGGCTACATGTGTGATTATGTCCCCCCTCCTTTTACCTCCTATCCAGCCAGGGAGCAGAGGGACATGATTGGCATCACAGCTAGATGGTAGCCGTAGAACATCAGAAACACAGTGCCGGTGCTGGAGCTGGTTCACCCAGACTTGGTACAGGATGGTACAGGATGAAGACAGCCTGCTTTCTCTGCTACCGTACGGCAAGTGGTAACGGAGCGCCAAGTCTAGGACCAAAAGGCTCCTTAACAGCTTCTACCCCCACCCCATAAGACTGCTGAACAATTGATCAAATCGCCACCAGACTATTTACATTGACACCCCCCCCTCCATTTGTTTTGTACACTGATGCTACTCACTGTTTATTATACATGCACAGTCACTTCACCCCTACATACATGTACAAATTACTTTGACTAACCTGTACCCCTACACATTGATTCTGTACCGGTGCCCCCTGTATATAGCCTCGTTATTGTTATCTTATTGTGATACTTTTATAATCTTTTACTTTAGTTTATTTCAAAAATATTTTCTTAACTCTTTCTTGAACTGCACTGTTGGTTAATGTTTACCTTTACATTTTGTTCAGTATGTATATTAGTTAGTAATTCAGGTATAGCACCTCCCAAATCATCTGACTCAGGCCCAGCCCAGTGGAACTACGTTCCTTGTGATAATACAGTACATCAAAGAAAAGAGAAACCATGATGAAGGCCAAGAGGCCGACGCATAAGCTTTAATACAATAAGTGATGTGAGCACGAGCAGTGTGCAGGTTTCTCTTTTTTGAAGTTATTGATTTATTCCCATACACCTGCAATGAGATAACTCAGATGTGCGAGTGCTTTTGGTGGATTTTTATAATAACTGGTCCAACACTGAATGTGTTTTAGTTGTGTAAGAATACACTATATACCTGTGTCAGAACTGTCCGAGCTGTTGGACAGATCCCCACTGAGAGTGACCATCAGCCTAGACCTAGCAGAACAACACCAACACACACAAACAATCACATTGTTTTTCCTTGTTTGCTTTGTAGGTCCCTATAGACAATGCAAATTCTGAAGACCTATAATACGATGATAAATGTGTTTCTTAAGCCAAATGAAATTGAGAGGCATGCACCTGGTGATGATCTTGTGCTTGTAAATGCAGTCTTTGGAATGAGCCTAGAGCAAATAGGTCTAGTGCTTCCACATCTGCATTGCTTGCTGTTTGTGGTTTTTGGTTGGGTTTCTGTAAAGCACTTTGTAACATCGGCTGATGTAAAAAGGGCTTCATAAATACATTTGTTTGATTGATTGATTGATTGATAGAAAATACATTAATTAAAACAGTAATACAAGGACATTTCATGGAGACACCAAACAGAATCAGGACCACTGGCAGGGCAGGGAGACAGGGGGCAACCAAAAACAAGTTTTAGTTTAGATTGCGTCCCACATGGTATCAAATTCGCTTTAAAGTGTACTACTTTTGAATAGAGCCCTATTGAAACAGGGTGCCATTTGAGACATATTTTGTTGAAGCATTTCAAATAATGGATTGTGATCTGATATTTATCCTAACTACACATTGTCACAATATACTGATTGTCCCTATTGAATTACTGAGGCCCACCCTGCACTCAACCACTTTATAATACATTTAGGAATGGATGTTGGAAGTATAGCTATACATCAATGTGTATCATAGCTATACATCAATGTATGACATACAGCCTGGTAGAATCGTAGAATACAATAAGGGGGACACAAGATCACATCTATACTGTATTCATGTTAAGGGAAATGTTAACTTTCGCCTGAGGCCAAAAAAGACGGGAAATTCTAAATCTAAATTGGACCTATGGACCAACAAGGCTTTTCAGCATCAGCAGCTTGACTACTGCTTGAGTATTGTAGCTTTATTGAAATTGGACCTGTGCACTAACAAGGCTTTTCCGCATTAGCAGCTTGACTACTGCAGCTTTATTGAAATTGGACCTACCCACTAACAAGGCTTTTCGGCATGAGCAGCTTCACTACTGCTAGAGTACTGTAGCTTTATTGAAATTGGGTGTATGCACTAACAAGGCTTTTCAGCATCCGCAACTTGACTAATGCTATAGTACTGTGGCTTTATTGACATTGGATCTATGCACTAACAAGGCTTTTCAGCATACACAGCTTGACTACTGCTAGAGTACTGTAGTTTTATTGATCTACTGTACTTCAACAACAGATGTACTCACATTGGATGGGTTGATAAGAATTCAAACCTTCTCTCAAACAGCCTAATTCCCTAATACATATTCTTAGAGGAGGTATACCCCATTAATGTATACTGAATAAAAATATAAAACATGCACCAATTTTAAAGATGTTTCTGAGTTACAGTTCATATAAGGAAATCGGTCAATTTAATTACATTCATTAGGCCCTCATATATGGATGTCATATGACTGGGAATTGTTGGGGAATAATCAGAATTGGTGGGTAACATAGATAAGATGTTTTATTTTCATGATATGGGGGGAGAGGGGAGAGGTCAAGGTGTCATCATGTGTAAACATGTGTCTGTGCCAGTCACTCCCTACTTTTCCCATCAGGGAGAGGAGGATGGCAGTGTCTGGAATCATTCTATGCTCCCCGTGAGCTTGTCCAAGATTGGTTGTATTTAGAATTGGTTGTATCTAAATGACAATTTGATATATATGCCTGTTGATATGGAGGATTGGTTTATGGTTCTGGGTTTGAGTAAGGAGACAAAGCTGAACGATTTATTTTGTCTATGTCTTAATGAAGTGGTGATTAAAGACCTCAGCCATGTGTTTCTTGTCAGTAACAACCACATCATCAACATTAAGGGTCATGGGCAGCTGTGAGGAGGAGGGTTTATTCTCCAGGTCTTTAACCATTTTCCAGAACTTGTGGAGTTAGACCCACAGAGAGAGAACTGCTCCTAAAAGTAACTAACTTTGGCCTTCCGGATAGCCTGAGTGCACTTATTCTCATTTGCCTGAACGAGAACCAGTCAGCCTGAGTATGCGTGTGCCGAGCCTTCCGCCAAATGCGATTCTTGAGGTGGAGTAACTCTGCAAGATCACGGTCGAACCAGGGGCTGAACCTGTTTTTAATTCTCATTTTCTTTATGGGGCGTAATAGTGAACAATATCACTGAAGATATCAAAAAATAAGGTCCAAGCTTGTTCGACAGAAGGTAGGTATCAAGCTGATTCTATACCAATTAACAGAGGCCAGGTCATGAAGGAAGGGTTGCTCATTAAAGTTTTTTAGCAAGCGTCTATGACAAATCAGGACAGGACGTTTCACTGAGTAGCCATTACGAATACAGGCTGTAAAACAATGATCACTAATGTCATTACAGAAAACATCAGACTGGTACCTATCAGGATTATTTGTGAGGATAGCATCGAGGAGAGTAGCCTTTTCTGGGTGTTTGGAGTCATACCTTGTGGGTTTGCTAATAATCTGAAAAATATTTAGGGAGTCCCATTGCTTTAGGACTTGGTCAGGTGGTTTAAGCACGTCCCAGTTTAGGTCACCTAGCAGGACAAATTCAGAATTAGTGTAAGGGTCCAGGAGAGAGCTTAGGGCAGGTAGGGTACAGGCCGGTGCTGATGGAGGACAATAACACAACAACAGTCAACAAAGAGCTATTTGAAAGTTTATGCTTAAAACCAGAAAATCTAATGGTTTGGGGACAGACTTGGTGGAGACAACTGAGCACTAAAGGTGATCCTTGGTAAATATTGCCACTCCCCACCTTTGGAAGATCTGTCTTGCCGAAATCAATTGGTCTTAGGCCTGCACCACCCTTGGAGAACGCATGCGCTTAGCATGTCTGGAGGGGATGAGGACCACAGTACAATCCTCCCCGTCTGATAACCGTTTTCCGCCCTCTGGGGTGATGCGTTGTCACGGCACCACCCCTTCGGCCCCCCCAAACTCAGTACGGCTGAGGAGTTGAGGGGGATGACGGCAAAGCCTCCCTCGCTCTCCACGCTGGAGACGTTGGAGTTGGGTGACAGTGCTTCAGTGTTCCAAGCACATCAGGGATCGATCCAGTCCACAGCGCCATCTGTAGCTAGCAACACCACTACGGAGGAACCCCGGCGTTGATGGAAGATTGGATACCGCCCTTGATATCAAGCTGGAAGAAAACACCATCTGAGCAGTGCCCCAAGTTTGCTTTGGCTCTCCGCAAATATTGTAGCAAGATGGGAGGGTGCTTACATTGCAACAACCAGACCAGGCCGTAGACACTCCTAATGGATGCAGAAACCTTGGGTCTAGACCACTATCCGGTGATGGATGGCATGGTGGCTGCCATGATCCTCCCTGACAAGAAGATTGTTGGCAAGGTGCCTCGCCTCAAACCAGGACCTGAAAGAGTAAGCGATGAACAGCTGCAAAGAACTTCTGGGACCCTCACCAGCATGACGCAACTCATAAACACAGCTACGATGCTCCCTCACCCTGCTGATCCCTCGCCTCCCAGGGATTGGTGACAAGCTTCTTAAGGAGGCAAAAGAAGTGTCAAGGCTACTCACTATGCTCCAGACGGACATGACACGTGCCAATGGCAAGGCTTTGGCTTTGGCTGGCACAGTCTAAACTGCCACCGCCAGTTCAGAAAACATTGTTGGAGCTCCCCTTCACGCCAGGTTCCACCTTCGGGCCAGGGGTAGACATCATACAGAATACTCCAAAACTGAGCAAAAACAGAGAGACTTTGCAGGAGTTCTTGGCAACTGCATGCCCTACTGCTGCCCCTCAGAGGAGCAGGAAGACAGGGCAGGATGTTTCGAGGGCGCTCCAGCAACGTCTTGGCCCCCTTCTCCCCCACCAAGACGCAAGGAAATGGGAACTGGCATTTTACATAACCTAACAGTAGAAGGACAGGCATCATGACCACCCTCACAAGCAGCATCACGCGGCTAAGAAAGTTCATCACGCTCGACCTGAAGGATGCGTACTTCTACGTTCCTTTTCATCGAGATCACTGGAAGTACCTCCAGTTTGCATTTGAAGGAGTGGCTTACAAATTTAAAGTCCTCCCATTCGACCACTCACTGGCATGGGTGCAGTCCTATCATGTCCCAGGGCATTCTAGTGCTAAACTACCTGGGTGACTGGCTGGTGTAGGCTTAATCAAGAGAGCAAGCTACAGCAGACACACAGATAATCTTGAAGCACATTCATGACCTGGGCCTCACTCTAAACAGGGAGAAGAGCAACCTGACTCCCTCACAGACGGTGGTCTTCCTGGGGATGTTTATTTACTCAACTCTTATGAGAGCACGTCTCCCTCAGGTGAGATTAGAGAAGATACAGGTCTAACTAGACAGTTTCTGGCTTGGACGAGCTTTGTTCATATTAAAGTGGCAGAAGTTACTCAGCCTTCTCACATCGGCTTCTCGGTTGATGTTACTGGGATTTGTTTTATACCTCAGGCCACTCCCTCCTCTCTGGGACCCCATGGCAGCTGCCACTGACACCCAACCTGCTCTCTCAGGCTCGGGGGACGTTCTGGCATCCGGTCTCACGTCGCCTCCAGCTTTTGGTAAATGGGCATGTCTAGGCATTCAGGACAATGTGGTGAACACATTGCAGAACGCCAGGGCTTCCTCCAACAACGTGTCATATCAAATGTGGTGGGGCATATTCTGTACTTGGTGCGAGGGTCATAATGTTGCCCCAGAGTTGTGTGATGTATAAACTGTTTTAAACTTTTTACAATCACTGTTTGATGCAGGGCATCTACTTTGAGAGTATATTTGGCATACGGCTTGCCATGACGATGGCCCAGAGGGACCCATGGGTGGCCACCCATTACTCTCCAAGTTTATGAAGGGAGTTAGACGTCTGTGTCCAGGGAAGGCCAGTTCGGTGCCAAACTGGGACCTTGACGTAGTGCTGTCAGCACTTGCTAGGCCACCCTTTGAGCCCCTGGGGTTAGTCTTTGAAGCACCTATCCATGCAGGTGGCATTCCTGTTGGCAATTACTTCTACTAAGAGGATTAGTGAACTTCATACTCTTCATATGAAGTCATTTGACATATACAATTAAAGCATCCTGGCTTAAATTCAATTGTGAATATGGATGAGAATTTTACAAAATATATATTTAACGTCAATGTCAGAATAATAACATTATGAAGCTAGCTAGCTAGTAACTTGTGCTGCTATCTGCTGGTTACTAACGGTGCCAAGTAGTCAAGACAGGAGAATGATGCCACAGCCCTGAGATCAAATAGATATCCAATCCTGAGCTGCTTTATTCTCACTTTGAATGAGACTGTATGATCTGTAATACTAGTTGTCAATCTTTTTGTGTTTCTCCTTCAACAAAAACTAATTACTAGCCTGTTCGCCCCCATGTAATTAGTTAGCTTTCCCTAATTATTTGCTGGAAAATATAGAGAATTAATAAAAGTTTACATCAACACAAACTTTTTCAGATATTCAAACAGAAGGCACTAATGATATGTAATTTTTTTCTGTGATTCGAGTGTCACTTGACAATTTAGTGACATTTCTTATGTCTCCTGAGATCTCCTCTATGGGGATAATGCTACATTTCTATCCATTCTTCCATCAAGAAAAACTAGTGAGCGGATCGCGGCACTATCTGTTGACGAGAAATGACGAGGGGGAAAAACATACTTTAACGACAGGAGACAATTTCTCCCAATTTCCTATTCAAAAAATAATAAGTAGCCTATAGGTCATAATGCATGACTTGTGATTGGATCTGTATTCCAATAAACCCTAAAGAAACCATAAGTGTCACGGTCTTCCTCCTCTTCATCTGAAGAGGAGAGGCGAGAAGGATCAGAGGACCAAAATGCGGCGTGGTATGTGTTCATAGTGAATTTTAATAAAGAGAACACTGAACAAAAGAGTAACAAAAAACAATAAACCAAATTCGACCGTGAAGCTACAAAATGAGACCTGTGCTGACACAAGCCACTAACAGACAATCACCCACAAACAAACAGTGCAACCCAGGCTACCTAAGTAGGATTCTCAATCAGAGACAACTAGTGACACCTGCCTCTGATTGAGAACCATACTAGGCCGAAACATAGAAATCCCCAAATCATAGAAAATCAAACATAGACTGCCCACCCAACTCACGCTCTGACCATACTAACTAAATACAAAACAAAGGAAATAAAGGTCAGAACTTGACAATAAGCACCATAAATATAGCTCCCTTATAACCCAGTCTCAGTAAAGAACCCAGAGGAAGCGGGCACTCCACACCACACGACTGCATGTCACAAGACTGTCTTTGCCCACTTAGATAATGCCCATAGAGATTAGTTCAGGAAGCTAACACAAGTCTTCAAGTCTCCAGCAAGGTTCATCAAACCACCTCGGTTACCTTTCACCCACCTTTGACCTCCTACTCAGAGATCACAGCTCCTATATAACTGACTGGGTTAACAACAAAACGTTCTGTGGCAAACAAATGCAGGTGAATCTGTGCATCCCATTAAATGATAGTACATCCGAGGTGGTTAGGTGATCCATCCATGTGATGAGAAGCCTCGTAATTACCAGGCTGATTACAGCTTGTTCCAAACCATTCATTTTAGCTTGCAAGATCAGGCAGCCCGCAAGGTGATCATGAGCAACCTTGACTGAGAAATAACGACATAAACTACCGTTCAAAAGTTTGGGGTCACTTAGAAATGTCCTTGTTTTTGAAAGAAAAGCTATTTTTTTGTCCATTAAAGTAACATAAAATTTATAAGAAATATAGAGTAGACATTGTTAATGTTGTAAATACCTATTGTAGCTGGAAACGGCAGATTTTTGAAAATAATATCTACATAGGCGTACAGAGGCCCAATTATCAGCAACCATCACTCCTTTGTTCCAATGTCACATTGTGTTAGCTAATCCAAGTTGATCATTTTAAAAGGCTAATTGATCATTAGAAAAACCTTTTGAAATTATCTTTTGCAATTATGTTCGCACAGCTGAAAACTGTTGTTCTGATTAAAGAAGTAATATAACTGGCCTTCTTTAGACTAGTTGAGTATCTGGAGCATCAATACATTTTATTTCTTCTTTAATCAGAAACAACAGTTTGGGCCTCTGTTTGCATATATAGATATTTCATAAAAAATCTGCCGTTTCCAGCTAAAATAGAAATTTACGGCTGACAATCCACCTGGCTACCCCTACCCCGGTCAACTGCCTGGCACCCCCCACAGCAACTCGCCCAAGCCTCGACCATTTCTCCTTCATCCTTCTTTTCTCCTTCATTCACCGTACCTTCTCTGCTATGCAATCTGGTTTCAGAGCTGGTCATGGGTTCACCTCAGCCACGCTCAAGGTCCTAAACGATATCATAACCATAATCATAACATTGATAAGAGACATTACTGTGCAGCCGTATTCATCGACCTGGCCAATGCTTTCGACTCTGTCAATCACCACATTGTTATCGGCAGACTAAACAGCCTTGGATCCTTAAATGACTGCCTCGCCTGGTTCACCAACTACTTCTCTGATAGAGTTCAGTGTGTGAAATCGGAGGGCCTTTTGTCCGGACCTCTGGCAGTCTCTATAGGGGTGGCAAAAGGTTCAATTCTCGGGCCGACTCTCTTCTCTGCATACATCAACGATGTCGCTCTTGCTGCTGGTGATTCTCTGATCCACCTCTACGCAGACTACACCATTCTGTATACTTCTGGCCCATCTTTGGACACTGTGTTAACTAACCCCCAGACGAGCTTCAATGCCATATTAAATGCAAGTAAAACTAAATGCATGCTCTTCAACCAGTCATTGCCCACACCTGCCCGCCCGTCCAGCATCACTACTCTGGACGGTTCTGACTTAGAATATGTGGACAACTACAAATACCTAGGTGTCTGGCTAGACTGTAAACTCTCCTTCCAGACTCACATTAAGCATCTCCAATCAAACATTAAATCTAGAATCGGCTTCCTATTTTGCAACAAAGCCTCCTTCACTCATGCTGCCAAACATACCCTCTTAAAACTGACCATCCTACCGATCCTCGACTTCGGCGATGTCATCTATAAAATAGCCTACAACACTCTACTCAACAAATTGGATGCAGTCTATCACAGTGCCATCCGTTTTGTTACCAAAGCCCCATATACTACCCACCACTGTGACCTGTACTCTCTCGTTGGCTGGCCTTCGCTTCATACTCATCGCCAAACCCAATGACTCCATGTCATCTACAAGTCTCTGCTAGGTAAAGCCCAGCCTTATCTCAGCTCACTGGTCACCATAGCAGCACCCACCCGTAGCATGCGCTCCAGCAGGTATATCTCACTGGTTACCCCCAAAGCCAATTCCTCCTTTCCTCCTTCCAGTTCTCTGCTGCTGTAACAGTATAACTTTAGACCGTCCCCTCGCCTATACCCAGGCGCGAACCAGGGACCCTCTGCACACATCAACAACAGTCACCCACGAAGCATCGTTACCCATCGCTCCACAAAAGCCGCGGCCCTTGCAGAGCAAGGGGAACTACTACTTCAAGGTCTCAGAGCAAGTGACATCACCGATTGAAACGCTATTTAGCGCGCACCACCGCTAACTAAGCTAGCCGTTTCACATCCGTTACACTCACCCCCCTTTTGACCTCCTCCTTTTCCGCAGCAACCAGTAATCCGGGTCAACAGCATCAATGTAACAGTATAACTTTAGACCGTACCCTCGCCCATACCCGGGCACAAACCAGGGACCCTCTGCGCACATCAACAACAGTTACCCACGAAGCATCGTTACCCATCGCTCCACAAAAGCCGTTAACCTTGCAGAGCAAGGGGAACTACTACTTCAAGGTCCCAGAGCAAGTGACGTCACCGATTGAAACGCTATTTAGCACGCACCACCGCTAACTAAGCTAGCCGTTTCACATCCGTTACACTGCCAATGACTGGAACAAACTGCAAAAATCACTGAAGCTGGAGACTCATATCTCCCTCGCTAGCTTTAAGAACCAGCTGTCAGAGCAGCTCACAGATCACTGCACCTGTACATAGCCCATCTGCAAATAGTCCATCCAACTACTCATCCCCATACTGTATTTATTTATTTATCTTGCTCCTAGTTATTGCCTTACCTCCCAAATCTTACCTCATTTGCACACACTGTGTATAGAATTTCTTAAACTTTATTATTGACTGTTTTGTTTATTCCATGTGTAACTCTGTGTTGTTGTATGTGTCGAACTGCTTTGCTTTATTCTTGGCCAGGTCGCAGTTGTAAATGAGAACTTGTTCTCAACTAGTCTACCTAAGGTGAAATAAAAATAAATACAAATTTACAACATGAACAATGTCTACACTGTATTTTTTATAAATTTGATGTTATTTTAATGAAAGAAAAATTGCTTTTCTTTAAAAAACAAGGACATTTCTAAGTGACCCCAAACTTTTGAACGGTAGTGTATACACACTTAAAAAAATATACATGCAACAATTTCAAAGATTTTACAGAGTTACAGTTTATATAAGGGAATCATTCAATTGAAATAGGTTCCTTAGGCCCTGATCTATGGATTTCACATGACTGGGAATACAGATATGCATCTGTTGGTCACAGATACCTTTTTTAAAAAGGTAGGGGCATGGATCAGAAAACCTCATGCAGAGCGACATCTCCTTCGCATAGAGTTGATCAGGTTGTTGATTGTGGCCTGTGGAATGTTGTCCCACTCCTCTTCAATGGCTGTAAGAAGTTGCTGGATATTGCGGGAACTGGAACACGTTGTCAAACATGTCAATCCAGAGCATCCCAAACAAGCTCAAAGGGTGACCTGTCTGGTGAGTATGCAGGCCATGGATGAATGAACTGGGACATTTTCAGCTTCCAGAAATTGTGTACAGATCACTGTGACATGGGGCCGTGCATTATAATACAGAAACATGAGGTGGTGGCGGCGGATGAATGGTACGACAATGGGTCTCAGGATCTCGTCACGGTATCTATGCATTCAAATTGCCATTGATAAAATGCAATTGTGTTCATTGTCCTCATACCGGCCCATACCATAACCCCACCGTACCATGGGCCACTCTGTTCACAACAGTGACATCAGCAAAATGCTCACCCACACGCGCCATATGCAGAGCGACACATCTGCTAAGTAAAGTTGAAACCTGGATTAATCTGTGAAGAGCACACTTCTCCAGTGGCCATCGAAGGAGAGCATTTTCCCACTGAAGTCGGTTATGATGCCGAACAGCAGTCAGGTCAAGACCCTGGTGAGGACAATGAGCACACAGATGAGCTTCCCTGAGATTGTTTCTGACAGTTTGTGCAAAAATCCTTCAGTTGTGCAAACCCACAGTTTCATCAGCTGTCCAGGTAGCTGGTCTCAGACGATCCCACAGGTGAAGAAGCCGGATGTGGAGGTCCTGGGCTGGCATGGTTATACGTGGTCGACGGTTCTGAGTCTGGTTGGACTAACTGACAAATACTCTAAAATGTTGTTGGAGGCGGCTTATGGTAGAGAAATGAACATTCAAGCTAGTAATCGTAAGTGAAAAAGCTGTACCAATTGAACTGCTATATGGTAGTGGTTCTATTAACAATATATTGTGTATAGTGAACTGGTAACAGTGTCAACAAGTCTTAATCCTTTACTGTTTGACTATTTTTCTAAGTCCTTTTGGTCTGTTTTGCCCTGTAATCGCAGCCAGTTTGGAAGCCGTTGTTTAGGACTCTAAGTGATATAAAACACCAAATATTCATTCTTATTCTGTTATATACAAATGCCAACCTGCTTTCACCAATTATATGTAACTACAATAAAATACTGTTAAAAAAACGATGTATTTTTAATTAACTAGGCAAGTAAGTTAAGAACAAATTCTTATTTACAATGACGGCCTACATGGGGAACAGTAGGTTAACTGCCTTGTTCATTTTGGCCCATTCCTCCTGACAGAGCTGGTGTAACTGAGTCAGTTTGTTGGCCTCCTTGCTCACACACACTTTTTCAGTTCTGCCCACCAATTTTCTATAGGATTGAGGACAGGGCTTTAACTTGACTTTGTTGTCCTTAAGCCATTTTGCCACAACTTTGGAAGTATGCTTGGGGTCATTGTCCATTTGGAAGACCCATTTGCGACCAAGCTTTAACTTCATGAATGATGTCTTGAGCTGTATCCACATAATTTTCCACCCTCATGATGCCATCTATTTTGTGAAGTGTACCAGTCCCCCCTGCAGCAAAGCACCCACAACAACATGATGCTGCCACCCCCGTGCTTCACGGTTGGGATGGTGTTCTTCGGCTTGCAAGCCTCCCCCTTTTTCCACCAAACATAACAATGGTCATAATGGCCAACCAGGTCTATTTTTGTTTCATCAGACCAGAGGACATTTCTCCAAAAAGTATGATCTTTGTCCCCATGTGCAGTTGTAAACCGTGGTCTGGCTTTTTTTGGCGTTTTTTGAGCAGTGGCTTCTTCCTTGCTGAGTGGTCTTTCAGGTTATGTCGATATAGGACTCGTTTTACTGTGGATATAGATACTTCTGTACCTGTTTCCTCCAGCATCTTCACAAGGTCCTTTGCTGTGGTTTTGGGATTGATTTGCACTTTTCTGCACCAAAGTACATTAATCTCTAGGAGACAGAACGCTTCTCTTTCCTGAGCAGTATGACGGCTGCGTGGTCCCATGCTGTTTATACTTGCGTATTATTGTTTGTACAGATGAACGTGGTACCTTCAGGCGTTTGGAAATTGCTCCCAAGGATGAACCAGACTTGTGGAGGTCTACAATTATTTTCCTGAGGTCTTGGCTGATTTCTTTTAATTTTCCCATGATGTCAAGCAAAGAGGCACTGAGTTTGAAGGTAGGCCTTGAAATACATCCACAGGTACACCTCCAAATGACTCAAATTATGTCAATTAGCCTAACATAAGCTTCTAAAGGCATGCCATAATTTCTGGAATTTTCCAAGCTGTTTAAAGGCACAGTCAACTTAGTGTATGTATGTTACAAATATAACATACCTTGAAGACCAATTTATCCTTAACTACAACAACATTCTCAGTAATGGGTACAGAAACGTTTTACTTGCAGCAAACGTTGTGGAAATTAATATTTGTGTCATTCTCAAAACTTTGGCCACGACTGTATGTTGTGGTTCTGGCTTGTATAGCGCACTGAGCGAACCCCCCCCCCCCCCCCCCTTAAACCCCCTCATTCGCCCCGCCCGCACCAGGGGGCGCCAGTGCCGCCCCCGGCAAGATACCGCCCTGTGCGGATGCATTTGTCGCCCGTACCAAAATCTACCGATTTGTATTGGTCTATAAATAAATTTCTTATCCAAAATTCGTCATCTCTCCTATGTCTTATTCGACTAGTGTTTTTGAAAGTGTGGGGATAATAATTCAGGCATAGTTGTTCTGA
This sequence comes from Oncorhynchus mykiss, assembly GCF_013265735.2. Classification (NCBI taxonomy): domain Eukaryota; kingdom Metazoa; phylum Chordata; class Actinopteri; order Salmoniformes; family Salmonidae; genus Oncorhynchus; species Oncorhynchus mykiss. The sequence continues at coordinate 43,390,371 of NC_048587.1, read as the reverse complement.
AACGTTTATTGCTTTAATATAACACACATACATTAATTATTAATTTCGGTTGCCTTTCGGTTGTGAAGTTTGTTCTATAGAAAGTTCTTGACCAGCCACAAAATTTTAAAAAGGGTGGGGGGGATTTTCGGCACAACACAGGCTCAGAGATTCGAACCTGCAATCTTTTGGTTACTTGCCAAACTCAGACTGAGTTGAATATGTTTAATGAATAAATGCATTCAAAATTAATTGTGCTAAGTAGGTTCAAACAAAAACAAATGGTTACAGTGAGATCTCGAGGATCTGCACAGGTCTAGGAGGCGACAACCCCTCCCTGTTTGACAACTGCTTAGTGTGTCCCTGGCAACCGCTCCGGCTTCTTTCTCTCCACAGTCCCCGGTAGTCACTACCTCCTTCCGGAGGGAAGCAACAACCGAAGACCCAACGACCCCCCTTCCTTTAGGACAAACCTGCCCCTTCGGAGGGCAAGCTCTTCGCCTTGATGCCAAATAAGCGACCGTGAGCCAGGCTACCGGAGCCATAGGCACCATGAACGACAAGTACCACCGGGCGGCCCGGGATGGCTACCTGGACCTACTCAGAGAGGCCACTCGGAAGGAGCTGAATGCGCCTGATGAAGATGGAATGACACCGACTTTATGGGCTGCGTACCACGGCAACCTTGACGCGCTCCGGCTTATTGTGGGAAGAGGGTATGTGTCGCTAAGTTTCCTAAGCAGCCTATAGCACAGACAATAGCTTCAATTGCAACTCAGCACCAAGACAACTAACTTAACATTTTGCTCAGCTTTCCCCTTTGCAAATCGGTCTACCTGTTGAACTATCAACAAACAGGTGTGGAGGTGTCACTGTCACATGGCAATGTGCATATCTCACTTCCTTCCATCTGAAAAGTCAGTAGACAGAGCCATATATAGGCTAGAGAGGTGACTAGTATGTATATATAAGATCTTATCTCTGATATATAGCTCATTTTACCTATAGGTGGTCACTGGAATCGAAACCACCATCCTGAAGTTGAGCTACAAAAGACTACTAAAACCTCCAGTCAGCTGGTTGAAGCCCTGATTACTGTCTAGGAACAAAATGTACATTCAAATGACTGTTAGTGCTCAGGATTTATGTAGGCTGGTTTCACCCTCCTCACCCCATCCAACAGTGCTGTTGATGTGATGGACAGCTCTTTGCCTCCATTTTAACAGCCTAATTAAAGGCAAAGGTCACTGGCAGGAGGATGGCCAACCCAACATTCTCTCACATACCCATTCACAACCATGTGGCGTGAATACTTATACATGCATGCACGCACACACGCAAGCACCTTCACAGACACACACTTGAAAAAAATATGTTGCTTCAATTTACAATTGTAAGGCAACTAGCTGCAATAAGATTGTGAGTTTGCTTAACATTTGGGCATATCTGATCCAACATACAATTACACTTGAGAATGTATGTTAACTCAGTTTAGAAGTTTAGCTTGACTGAACATGCAATTCAACTTGAGATTGTATTCTACCTTATTTCTGCCAGTGTTGATTTTTCGCTCTGTAAGAGTGGCATTAACACTTAGTGGTGTAAAATAACTAGTGATGCACCAATATTACATTTTTGGCCGATACCGATAACCAATGTTTTCCTTGCCCAAAAAATATTAGCGGCCTTTTAATCATTCTAGTACAGTTAAATAGTTAACACACACACACATGGATGCAGCGGTCTAAGGCACTGCATCTCAGCACAAGAGGCATCACTACAGTCCCTGGTTCAAATCCAGGCTGTATCACATCCGGCCGTGATTGGGAGTCCCATAGGGCGGCGCACAACTGGCCCAACGTGTTCCGGGTTTGGCCGGGGTAGGCCGTCATTGTAAATAAGAATTGTTTTTTAACTGACTTGCCTAGTTAAATAAAGGTTACACACACACCACACGGACCAAAAAGTTATTTTGTTGGCCTTTACGGATGTACCCATTACCAGTAAAACATAATCAAAACCTATTTCTTTCACTTACTTGCTGTGCTGTTTCGTTGTTCATTTGTTCAGTCGTTTCATTCTCAACTAGGATTTCATCATACATGTCAGGCAGTGAAGTTTCAGCTCTGTCTGTCTGTGGCCTCTCTTCCTCGGTGCGCGCTGTCACTGTGTCCGTTTCCATCTTGTCCAGCTTCATATGTAACATTTCACGTAAACCCTGTTTCTTGTCTGGATTGAAGTAGTGGTCCTTGTACATAGCATCGGGCATGATGGCGACACAGTAAAGAGAGAATGCCACTGAATCGCTTGTTCACAGCCTGTGTCGGCAGTTTTGTTGAGCAAGTGTTTCAATGCATGACAGAGGGTATCACGTCTGCTGCAGGTGCAGTTGATGAGCTAATTTCTTGAGTCTAAATGGAGATAGCTAGTGTTTCCAAGTTTCAAATGTGTTCTCTAATGCCATTGAAATGGCAGCAGCGGTATGACAACGAGCACATTCATGTGCATGAAATACGACTTTCCTCAGTACGAAATCCTTGACAACCCACTGTGCTGTCAGACTCAGCATGTTTATGGGGCTGATATCGCTGGTCCAAATGTCAGTTGTGAAGCTAATAGCAGTGAAGCTATTACTGTGTAACTCCGGTAGGGCAACATCTGAAAAATAGCTCACTTGGTATTGTGTACCGGTGCTCGACCAGTCGGCGAAAGCCAACATCACCCAGGACAGAGAACAGTTGATTATCAAGGGCAATGAATTCCATTATCTTGGCGTTAATGGATTTTGCCATTGAGTTGTCTCGCTGAATTTGTTTTACTCTTTCTGCTCAACTTGTTGACTGCTCGATCCACACAGCAGACATTGTGGGCTAGGTTAGGAATGCTGTGTTGCACGTGTAGCGCAACATTTGACGTGGCGTCATTACGTCATGTACCTACGTTATATAGGTATGTACCTACGTTATATAGGTATGTACCTACGTTATATAGGTATGCACGTCAACTTTGACATCGGTTTTGCACATCGACGTTACGCTAGACATTGGGCCGATGTCGATGTTGGTATTTTTAGCTACTATCGTCCGATTCCGATATCTTCACAGATATATCGTGCATCCCTAAAAATAACTCCCATTTGTTGGTGTTAATAACCAGAGTTATTGTTTTACACTGTTGAGGGTAAAACAGTCCCATCGAAACCACACTCATTATTATCATATTTCCCAGCATACTCTACTGCAGGTTGATAAAAAAAGTTGTTAATATCTGTGTTTGTACATTGATTGATTGATTGATTAATCGTATGCTTCAAAGATAAACATGCATTTTTCTGAACTAAGCCAATCAGTTAGTTAGATTTATTGCACCCGTGAACACTTTTTAAAAATATATATTTTATTTATTTATTTAATTTCAATATATCAGGGGGTGCTGCAGCACCCTCAGCACCCCTAGTTCCCGCGACTATAAGTAGTAGAAGTGAAGGGGTGGAGTGGACCCATATTCATTGATGGTAGCTTTGATTATGAGTTGAATTAATGTATCACGTTCTGTATCACAGGGCCTTCCTCCCTATGTAATACATCCAGTTGATTTACATATGAAAATGCTGTTTTCAATCAGATCAACTTTTAAAAGGGCCCACTCCTTTTACCATATTGTCCGCTAGCAGGCTACCATGGACTATACTTGTGAGCTACAGTAGCAGAGTACTACAGCCAGATAACAGCTAAACTCTTTGTTGCCCACAAAAAAACACTAGGCATACATCACCTAATTAGGACCTACTCTATACTGTATGTCACTGTACACCCTCAGTGGTCTATCAATGGTGCTTTCTGACTTTCAATGGGAAACAAGAGAGACTCAGGATTTAGGAGTAAGGCTATATTATCATTCGATAAATCAGCTACTCTTTCAGCTACTGAAGCACCTTTGTGTACAGTATAGGCAAAAAGCCCTCTCTTTTGTTGAAGGTTTATGTGCTGGACAAAGCAGGTTTGGATGGAAAGGGTATAGTATTTACTCCCTATTTAAGAGAGCCCTGTCCTATGACAACCCACTATGGTTGACACAGCACCCAGGAGAGCAGAAGAGATTAGGAGGAAGAGGATAGGGAGAGAGGGCAGAGGAGGAGGGTAGGGAGAGAGGGCAGAGGAGGAGGGTAGGGAGAGAGGGCAGAGGAGGAGGGTAGGTAGAGAGGGCAGAGGAGGAGGGTAGGGAGAGAGGGCAGAGGAGGAGAGTAGGGTCGAGACTCAAGGAATAGAGACGTGGAGGAGAGACAGTAGAGGAGGAAAGGGGGATGGTAGGGTCGAGACTTGAGGGATATGTCAAGACCTTAGTGACAGGTTTATAAGACATGGAGGTAATTAAGTGTGGAGAGAGCAGTAGAGGCTGATGTCTGAGAGAAGCTGCAGTGGCAGAGGTGTAGCGTAGATATTAACAGCACAGATATTAGCTGAAGAGGAAAGGTCAGGGTGACAGATAGGACTAATTGGGCAGACTGGTCCTCTAACAACACTCCCAGGGGACTGATGCTACACCACAGGGCCAGGCTGGAGGTGGATGAGCTAAGGATGGACAGGACCAGAGCTGTGGTGAAGGTCAGAGGGCCTGCTAGAAGGTAAAAGCAGTTTGCTGTAATTGAACTATGCTGATCTGGTCCTACCTCTTTTCTGCATTTTACAGGCCTCTTTGTTTTCTTATCTAGAAGGTAAAAAGAAAATAATGGGGCTGTACATGTAGGTCTGGGTGGTTTCCCAGATCCATATTGCTTAATCTTGGACTAATAAGCACTGAATGGAGATGCTCTGACTGTGTAACATATTTCATACAAATTATGCTTTTTCTATTTGTGTATTATTATTTTTCGTTATACAATGGGTGGGTCTAATCCTGAATGCTGATTGGTTAAAACTGCATTCCAGCTGTGTCTATTCCACAGAGATTAGAGATTGAGCAAACAGATTTGGATATCAGAAGCTGTAGCCTATTTTCTAAAATATTATACATAAAACAAAAAAGTGACGAGGCTGTGTTTTAATTACGTAACAACCACCATTGTTTTGGTCTGTAACTGGGCCATAGGGTAGGGTTGGCTGACTGTTGGGTCAGATCCCTTGTTTGTCTTGTTGATAGTCAAGCACAATTGACCATGAGATGTAATCTGTAGGTGGAGAATCAAAACATGATGATGCACATCGAATTTATAAATGCATGAAGGATCAAATGTGTTAGTAGGAGGTATCAGAATATTCACAATTAGTAAAACAGATCAAATCAAATTTTATTTGATCTGTCTTACTAATTGTTTTACTAATTGATACTGTATTACATGACTGCCCAACCCTCTTCCTGGAGATCTACTGTCCTGTGGGTTTTCAGCACAACCCTAATTTAACACACCTGATTCTACTAATTAGCTGCCTAACTAGCTGAATCAGAACTGCTAAATTAGTGCTGGGCTGAAAACCTACAGGAGAGTAGATCTCCAGGAAGAGGGTTGGGCAGCCCAGCTGTATTGACTACCGTATGCCAGGATATGGGCCCATATGTAGATTTTCAGAGTAGTAATTCAGGAACAGTTTGGCCTTTCAGATCATAATGAATATGATTATATGGGCAGAGGGGGACCTGATCCAATATCAGTTTTTACAGACATGTAGAAGTTAGGGTAGAGATTAGCAACCAGAGGGGGCACATTTTGCAACATTTTGATAGAAATACAGGGCATTTGGAAAGTATTCAGACCCCTTCACTTTTTCCACATTTTGTTACGTTACAGCCTTATTCTAAAAAGGATAAATAAAAATAAAAATTGTTCAGCAATCTACACACAATACCCCATAATGACAAAGTGAAACAGGTTTTTAGAAACGTTTGGAAATGTATTTTTAAAACCCCCCAGAAATAATTTATTTACATGAGTATTCAGACCCTTTGCTATGAGACTCGAAATTGAGCTCAGGTGCATCCTGTTTCCATTGACCATCCTTGAGATGTTTCTACAACTTGATTGGAGTCCACCTGTGGTAAATTCAATTGATTGGACATGATTTGGAAAGGCACACACCTGTCTGTTTAAGGTCCCACAGTTGACAGTGCATGTCAGAGCAAAAACCGAGCCACGAGGTTGAAGGAATTGTCTGTAGAACTCTGAGACTGGATTGTGTCAAGGCACAGATCTGGGGAAGGGTACCAAAAAATGTCTGCGGAACTGAAGGTCCCCAAGAACACAGTGGCCTCCATCATGCTTAAATGGAAGAAGAACCACCAAGACTCTTCCTAGAGCTGTCCGCAGGGCCAAACTGAGCAATTGCGAAGGTCCTTGGTCAAGGAGGTGACTAAAAACTTGATGGTCATTCTGACAGAGCTCTATAGTTCCTCTGTGGAGATGGGAGAATCTTACAGAAGGACAACCATCTCTGCAGCTCTGCACCAATCAGGCCTTTATGGTAGAGTGGCCAGTCCTCAGTAAAAGGCACATGACAGCCAGTTTGGAGTTTATCTCAGCTACTGCCTGTCACCAAGGGAGTACCCCAAGGCTCGATCCTAGGACCCATGCTCTTCTCAATTTACATCAACAACATAGCTCTCTCATCCATTTATATGCAGATTATACAGTATTATACACAGTTGGCCCTTCCCTGGATTTTGTGTTAAATGCTCTACAACAAAGCTTTCTTAGTGTCCAACAAGCTTTATCTACCCTTAACCTTGTCCTGAACACCTCCAAAACAAAGGTCATGTAGTTTGGTAAGAAGAATGCCCCTCTCCCCACAGGTGTGATTACTAGGTGTGATTACTACAATTTCTTCAACAAATGATCAGGTCTTATCAAACATACATTAGTAATGGAAAGAAAACACAGACTCTTTGTTTAAGTATTAAAATACTCATTTTAGTAATACAATTGTAGGCAGAAGATGGTACAGAGTACAGTATAACAGTATATGATAGGTCCCCAAGTTCTGCAAAATGTCTAAGACATCCTGTAACTCATATAGCCTCTCTCAGTCCTCCTTGTGTGAGTTTCCCTGGCAACAAGATTTTAATAAATCTAACCTCCCTTGACAGCAGTAACCATCTTATCAGCAATTAAAGCTCAGAAGTGGGATTGACTGAAACTTGACCTTTCATCACAAGTATAGTCATAAAAATGTGAACGAGTGTAAGCATCTTCTGACAGGTGGCTGCTTTCATCAAGTCTGTGGCAGCTTTGTGTTCTCAGAAAACCAGATAACCACGGTGGGATCCAGACAGGAGGAGTCTGAATGTTAAAAGCCTTCTGAGAGTGTCTGAAGGTCACAACACTCAAAAACAGGTTTTAACACACACACAGAGGTCTCCTGAAGACCTTACAGTTTATCATAACATCATTTATTAACCCTCTTCAACTACCTCTGAGGGTTTAGAGCTTTTTAATTTTTTAATTTTAATTAAACTTTATTTAACTACGCAAGTCAATTAAGAACAAATTCTTATTTGCAATGACGGCCTACACCGGCCAAACCTGGACGACACTGGGAAAATTGTGCGCCGCCCTATGGGACTCCCAATCACAGGCGGTTGTGATACAGCCTGGAGCTTGAGGTTGTCACCTCGTACAAGTACTTGGGAGTATGGCTAGACGGTACACAGCCCGTCTCTCAGCACATATCACAGCTGCAGGCTAAAGTTAAATCTAGACTTGGTTTCCTCTATCATAATCGCTCCTCTTTCACCCCAGCTGCCAAACTAAACCTTATTCAGATGACCATGCTAGATTACGGAGACATCATTTATAGATCGGCAGGTAATGGTGCTCTCGAGCAGCTAGATGTTCTTTACTATTCGGCCATCAGATTTTCCACCAATGCTCCTTATAGGACACATCACTGCACTCTATACTCCTCTGTAAACTGGTAATCTTTATATCCGTTGCAAGACCCACTGGATGATGCTTATTTATAAAAACCCTCTTAGCCCTCACTCCCCCCTATCTGAGATATCTACTGCAGCCCTCACCCTCCACATACAACATCCGTTCTGCCAGTCACTTTCTGTTAAAGGTCCCCAATGCACACACATATCCCTGGGTCGCTCCTCTTTTCAGTTCGCTGCAGCTAGCGACTGGAACGAGCTGCAACAAACACTCAAACTGACAGTTTTATACAAATCTCTTCATTCAAAGACTCAATCATGGACACTTACTGACCATTGTGGCTGCTTTGCGTGATGTATTGTTGTCTCTACCTTCTTGCCCTTCGTGCTGTTGTCTGTGCCCAATAAGGTTTGTACCATGTTTTGTGCTGCTACCATGTTATTGTCATGTTGTGCTGCTACAGTACCATGCTGTGTTATCATGTGTTGCTGCCTTGCTAGATTGTTGTCTTAGGTCTCTCCTTATGTAGTGTTGTCTCTCTTGTCGTGATGTGTGTTTTGTCCTATATTTAAATTTGAAGTCGGAAGTTTACATACACTTACATACACTACTTTGTGCATGACACAAGTCATTTTCCAACAATTGTTTGCAGACTGATTATTTCACTTATTATTCACTGTATCACAATTCCAGTGGGTCAGAAGTGTACATGCACTAACTTGACTGTGCCTTTAAACAGCTTGGAAAATTCCATAAAATGATGTCATGGCTTTAGAAGCTTCTGATAGGCTAATTTACATTATTTGAGTCAATTGGAGGTGTACCTGTGGATGTATTTCAAGGCCTACCTTCAAACTCAGTGTCTCTTTGCTTGACATTAAGGGAAAATCAAAAGAAATTGGCCAAGACCTCGGAAAAAAAGGCAGGTTCATCCTTGGGTGCAATTTCCAAATGCCTGAAGGTACCATGTTCATCTGTACAAACAATAGTACGCAAGTATAAACACCATGGGACCACGCAGCCGTCATACCGCTCAGGAAGGAGACGCGTTCTGTCTCCTAGAGATGAACGTACTTTGGTGCGAAAGGTGCAAATCAATCCCAGAACAACAGCAAAGGACCCTGTTAAGATGCTGGAGGAAAGGGGTACAAATGTATCTATATCCACAGTGAAACGAGTCCAATATCAACATAACCTGTTAGGCCGTTCAGCAAGGAAGAAGCTACTGCTCCAAAACCGCCATAAAAAACCCAGACTACGGTTTGCAATTGCACATAGGGACAAAGATCGTACTTTTTGGAGAAATGTCCTCTGGTCTGATGAAACAAAAACAGAACTGTTTGGCCATAATGACCATCGTTATGCTTGGAGGAAAAAAGGGGATGCTTGCAAGCCGAAGAACACCATCCCAACCGTGAAGCATGGGGGTGGCAGCATCATGTTATGTGGCTGCATTGCTGCAGGAGGGACTGGTGCACTTCACAAAATAGATGGCTTAATGGGGAAGGAAAATGATGTGGATATATTGTAGCAACATCTCAAGACATGTCAGGAATTGAAAGCTTGGTCGCAAATGGGTCTTCCAAATGGAGAATGACCCCAAGCATACTTCCAAAGTTGTGGCAAAATGGCTTAAGGACAACAAAGTCAAGGTATCGGAGTGGCCATCACAAAGCCCTGACCTCAATCCTATAGGAAATTGGTGGGTAGAACTGAAAAAGTGTGTACAAGCAAGGAGGCCTACAAACCTGACTCAGTTACACCAGCTCTGTCAGGAGGAATGGGCCAAAATTCACCCAACTTATTGTGGGAAGGTTGTGGCGGGCTACCTGAAACGTTTGACCGAAGTGAAACAATTTAAAGGCAATGCTACCAAATACTAATTGAGTGCATGTAAACTTCTGACCCACTGGGAATGTGATGAAATAAATAAAAGCTGAAACCAATCATTCTCTCTACTATTATTCTGACTTTTCACATTCTTAAAATAAAGTGGTGATCCTAACTGACCTAAGACAGGGAATTTTTACGAGGATTAAACGTCAGGAATTCTGAAAAACTGAGTTTAAATATATTTGGCTAAGGTGTATGTAAACTTCAGACTTCAACTGTATCTTCATCTATCTCTGAATAGTGCCAAGTATGTTTCTGTAATATTCAAAGTAACTTGCCACCAGCTTCTTGCAAGCTACTGTAATATCAGAGCAAAAATGTATTTTAAATGTATTTGGTGTATGTAAACTTCAGACTTCAACTGTATCTATATATATATATATATATATATATATATATATATATATATATATATATATATATATATACACACACAACTCAGCAAATAAATAAACGTGCTCTCACTGTCAACTGTGTTTATTGTTAGCAAACTTAACATACCTAAATACTTGTATGAACTTAACAAGATTCAACAACTGAGACAGACATAAACTGAACAAGTTCCACAGACATGTGACTAACATAAATGGAATAATATGTCCCTGAAGAAAGGGGGGTCAAAATCAAAAGTAACAGTCAGTATCTGGTGTGTCCACCAGCTTTATTAAGAACTGCAGTGCATCTCCTCCTCATGGACTGCAGCAGATTTGCCAGTTCTTGCTGTGAGTTGTTACCCCACTCTTCCACCAAGGCACCTGCAAGTTCCCAGACATTTCTGGGGGGAATGGCCCTAGCCCTCCCCCTCCAATCCAACAGGGGTGCTCAATGGGATTGAGATTCGGGATCCCCGCTGGACATGGCAGAACACTGACATTCCTGTCTTGCAGGAAATCACGCAGTATGGCTGGTGGCATTGTCATGCTGGAAGGTCATGTCAGGATGAGCCTGCAGGAATGGTACCACATGAGGGAGGAGGAAGTCTTCCCTGTAACGCACAGCGTTGAGATTGCCTGCAATGACAACAAGCTCAGTCTGATGATGCTGTGACTCACCGCCCCAGACCATGACGGACGCTCCACCTCCAAATCCTTCCCGCTCCAGAGTACAGGCCTCGGTGTAATGCTCATTCCTTCGACGATAACCGCAAATCCTATCATCACCCCTGGTGAGACAAATCCGCGACTCGTCAGTGAAGAGCACTTTTTGCCAGTCCTGTCTGGTGTCTGGTGAGGACCTGCCTTACAACAGGCCTACAAGCCCTCAGTCCAGCATCTCAGCCTATTGCGGGCAGTCTGAGCACTGATGGAGTGATTGTGCTTTCCTGGTGTAACTTGGGCAGTTGTTGTTGCCATCCTGTACCTGTCCCGCAGGTGTGATGTCGGATGTACCAATCCTGTGCAGTTGTTGTTACACGTGGTCTGCCACAACTATCCATGCTGTCTCCCTGTAGCTCTGTCTTATGCGTCTCACAGTACAGACATTGCAATTTATTGCCCTGGCCACATCTGCAGTCCTCATGCCTCCTTGAAGCATGCCTAAGCAGCCATGTTCACGCAGATGAGCAGGGACCCTGGGCATCTTTCTTTTGGTGTTTTTCAGTCAGTAGAAAGGCCTCTTTAGTGTCCTAAGTTTTCATAACTGTGACCTTAATTGCCTACCGTCTGTAAGCTGTTAGTGTCCACAGGTTCATGTTCATGAATTGTTTATGGTTCATTGAACAAGCATAGGAAACAGTGTTTATACCCTTTACTGCCCTGCATCACGCACTCCTGCCATCTATTACGCACACCTGCCTTCCCTCGTCACACCCATCAGCGATACTGGACTCACCTGGACTCAGTAATCACCTGTTTATTTCCTCCCCTATATTTATCAGTTCCCTTGCTCTGTTCCCTGCTGCTGCATTAATTGTTTTTTTGTCTGTATTACTCGTTTGCTGATGCTGTTTCTGTCTCCTTCCATGTCTGTTCTGTATTAAATGTTTGACTCCCCGTACCTGCTTCATCTCTCCAGCGTCATGCATGTGACACTTTACAATGAAGATCTGTGAAGTTATTTGGATTTTTACTAATTATCTTTGAAAGACAGGATCTTGAAGAAGTTACATTTCTTTTTTTTGCTGAGTTTATATATTAAATAAATAAAAACAAATTATCCCAGCCCCTGTCCCCGCAGGAGGCCTTTTGCCTTTTGGTAAGCCGTCATTGTAAATAAGAATTTGTTGTTAACGGACTTGCCTAGTTAAATAAAATAAAAATATGTATTTTTTTAGAGTAGGGCTGTAAATGTGAAAAAAGTCAAGGGATCTGATTACTTTCCGAAGTCACTGTATGCTATGTAAAACAAACATGCCTCGCTGGCATGTAGAACAAGGAATCACGTTCGACAACGTTTGGCATCTGGACATGGCACAGGTGTTGACCTTGTGGCTCTGTGTAGTCACAGCTTCTCTGGGTGTCTGTGAGAAAAAAAGACTCTCGGCCCATGTGTTGAATAATACATGGTAACACCACTGTAATGTTTTACCTGCACCCAGTCAATTATTGATCACACCACAACGGGGGGAACACAGGAAGGGGAGGGACCCTGACCCGCAAAGCCAGAAGTGAAATATAACTCTCTGTGCAAACCCATAAGTGTGTCACACATAAGTACATATAGGTTACACCTATTCGTAGAATTAAATGTTCTCCATAAACATGCAATAATTTGAGTACTTATTCTGTTGACAGCTGTTATTGATGGCCGATGCTGCAGTAGGAGTAAAAGGACTATGTATGTTTTATTGTGTACTCTGTAACATATGCTCTTAATCCCTCTGTTCCTTTTCCCTCTCTCCCTCTCCCAGAGGTGACCAGGACAAGTGTGATATCTGGGGGAACACTCCGCTCCACCTGGCCGCCGCCAACGGCCATCACAACTGCCTATCCTTCCTGGTGTCGTTCGGAGCCAACGTGTGGTGCCTGGACAATGACTACCACACGCCCCTCGACATGGCCGCCACCAAGAGCCACATGGACTGTGTCCGGTACCTGGACTCCATCGCCGCCAAGCAGTCGGCCCTCAACCCCAAGGTGACAGCAAATTCTCCAGTGTCAAAAAATAACTAAATAACACAGAAAGTGTTGAGTCAATGGATCCATATAGACACCGAACAATGTTAAATTAAAACACTGCTTAGTGTAAAGCCTTATTCAAATATTTCCCAGAGTGTGTTGCCTTTCCAGTAAGTTGTAGCATTACCACCCATGACTGTATTTGTTAGTGACAGAGACATAGTTGTTGCATTCATCCATTCTCGGTACTGTGGACTTCACCAAGTGAGATCCTAAAATAAATATGCGCACAAACACACACACACACACACACACACACACACACACACACACACACACACACACACACACACACACACACTTATGCATTCAAGGGTTTTTCTTTATTTAGTACTATATTCTACATTATAGAATAATAGTGAAGATGTCAAAACTATGAAATAACACATATGGAATCATGTAGTAACCAAAAAAGTGTTAAACAAATATATATATATTTACATTTTAGATTCTTCAAAGTAGTCACCCTTTGCCTTGATGGCAGCTTTGCACAATCTTGGCATTCTTACAACCAGCTTCACCTGGAAGGCTTTTCCAACAGTCTTGAAGGAGTTCCCACATATGCTGAGCACTTGTTGGCTGCTTTTCCTTCACTCTGCGGTCCAACTCATCCCAAACCATCTCAATTGGGTTGAGGTTGGATGATTGTGGAGGCCAGGTCATCTGATGCAGCACTCCATCACTCTCATTCTTGGTCAAATAGCCCTTACACAGCCTGGATGTGTGTTGGGTCATTGTCCTGTTGAAAAACAAATGATATTCCCACTAAGCGCAAACCAGATAGGATGACATATCGCTGCAGAATGCTGTGGTAGCCATGCTGGCTAAGTGTGCCTTGAATTCTAAATAAATCATTGACAGTGTCACCAGCAAAGCACCTCCACACCATCATAACACCATCATATCTCCTCCTCCATACTTCACGGTGGGAACCACACTTGTGGAGATCATCTGTTCACCTACTCTCAAAACCAAAAATCTAAAATTTGGACTCAGCCCAAAGGACAGATTTACACCGATCTAATGTCCATTGCTCGTGTTTCTTGGCCCAAGCAAGTCTCTTCTTATTGGTGTCCTTTAGTAGTGGTTTCTTTGCAGCAATTTGACCATGAATGCCTGATTCACACATTCTCCTCTGAACAGTTGATGTTGAGATGTGTCTGTTACTTGAACTCTGTGAAGCATTTATTTGGGCTGTAATTACTGATGCTGGTAACTTTTTAATGAACTTATCCTCTGCAGCAGAGGTAACTCTGGGTCTTCCTTTCCTATGGCGGTCCTCATGAGAGCCAGTTTCATCATAGTGCTTGATGGTTTTTGCTACTGCACTTGAAGAAACGTTCAAAGTTCTTGACATTTTCCCCATTGACTGACCTGCATGTCTTAAAGTAATGATGGACTGTCGTTTCTCTTTGCTAATTTGAGCTGTTTTTGGCATAATATGGACTTGGTCTTTTACCAAATAGGGCTATCTTCTGTATACCACCCCTACATTGTCACAACACAACTGACTGGCTTAAACACATTAAGAAGGAAAGGAATTCCACAAATGAACTTTAACAAGGCATAATTGTTAATTGAAAAGCATTCCAGGTGACTACCTCATGAAGCTGGTGGAGAGATACCATAATACCATACGTACAGCATAATTAAGGCCTTATTTTGGGGGCCTAGTTTTACCCTAATAGAGGGACCTGAAACTCATACCATCACTTTGAATCAAACCACACTCATCATTATCATATTTCACAGCATGTTCTATTGCAGGTAGATTTTTAGAAAAATGGTTTCTTTCATTATCTATGTTTGTTCATATACATTGATTAATCTTATGCTACACAAAGAAAAATAATACTTTTTTTTTTTAACTAATTCAATGTTAGTTAGATTTTTTGCTCCAGTTTAAATGTTTAGGTTGTCTCATCATAACCCTACCCTTGGTAGTCATTCTGAATGAAGGTTGAAGGTCAATAAAAAATTCCAACTGTTGGACATCCTAACTCTGTCTTATTCCAATAGAAATTACACATCACTTTGAAAACCAACATAATGTGATTTACAGGCAAGGTTGCACATTTTTTGGGGGGCTTTTTCTGTAAATGGAAGCAGGAAATCTGAAATCCTTTTTCGGTTTTGGGAAACTTACTTCCAGGCCTGGTGTATGAACTGGGGTACAAGTATGCACTTATAACGGAATGTAAACAGGATGACCTTACAGGGTACCACTACAGTGACAAGTGTTTGTACCACTTTAGGAACAAATGTAAATATTTTTTTCTAAGTTTAATACAATGGCCTGAAACTCATGGTTTACAGGCCACATCTGGCCTGCAAGGTCATGTGTAATTCCTATTGGAATACAGCCAATGTGGGTATATTTCAAAAACTTTAATCTGCTGCTGCCACCACATCTACTTTCTGTGATTTACGTTCCATCTCTGCGGTACAGTTGATAACCATTGCTATGAACGCTAAGAAGCCAACCTTACTGAAGCATAAATCACTCATAGGCCTCGGTCTACTCACAGGGATTCTCTCAGAACCCTTGAACCATCCTCTACTTTTGTCTCAGCATACGTCATTTAATGCACTACTCTGACTGTGGCCATTTCAACCTGCATCTCTTGCACCGGACACTTCCGATTGCCAGCAACATGGGCACCCCTTCAGGTAACACACACAACTGTATCCACCAAAACTACACAATTCTCTGTCCTTGTCCTCCTACACACTTCCCACATCTAGGAATCTCCCTCCTACACACTGCTTCTACCCCCAAGCCATAAGAATCCTGAACAGCTAATCAAATGGCTACCCAGACTATTTGCATTGCTCCCCCCCCTCTCTTTTTACGCTGCTACTACTCTGTTTATTATCTATGCATAGTCACTTTAACTCTACCTACATGTACATATTACCTCAACTATCCTGTGCCCCTGCACATTGACTCTGTACCGCTGCCCTCTGTATATAGCCTTGCTACTGTTATTTTACTGCTGCTCTTTAATTATTTTTATTTTTTTATTTTTTACTTATCTATTTTTTACTTAACACTTATTTTTCTTTAAACTGCATTGTTGGTTAAGGGCGTATAAGTAAGCATTTCACTGTAAGGTTGTATTCGGCACATCTGACTAATACAATTTGATTTGATGCAACATGACCATGAATGACCAAACAAGCTTCAATGCCATACAACACTCCTTCCGTGGCCTCCAACTGCTCTTAGTAAAAACAAATGCATGCTTTTCAACCGTTTGCTGCCTGCACCCGCACGCCCGACTAGCATCACCACCCTGGATGGTTCCGACCTAGAATATGTGGACATCTATAAGTACCTAGGTGTCTGGCTAGATTATAAACTCTCCTTCCAGACTCATATCAAACATCTCCAATCCAAAATCAAATCTAGAATTGGCTTTCTATTTCGCAACAAAGCCTCCTTCACTCACGCCGCCAAACTTACCCTAGTAAAACTGACTATCCTACCGATCCTCGACTTTGGCGATGTCATCTACAAAATGGCTTCCAATACTCTACTCAGCAAACTGGATGCAGTTTATCACGGTGCCATCCGCTTTGTTACTAAAGCACCTTATACCACCCACCACTGCGACCTGTATACCCTAGTCGGCCGGCCCTCGCTACATATTCGTCGCCAGACCCACTGGCTCCAGGTCATCTACAAGTCCATGCTAGGTAAAGGTCCGCCTTATCTCAGTTCACTGGTCACGATGGCAACACCCACCTGTAGCAAGCGCTCCAGCAGGTGTATCTCACTGATCATCCCTAAAGCCTACACCTCATTTGGCCGCCTTTCCTTTCAGTTCTCTGCTGCCTGTGACTGGAACGAATTGCAAAAATCGTTGAAGTTGGAGACTTTTATCT
This sequence comes from Oncorhynchus mykiss, assembly GCF_013265735.2. Lineage (NCBI taxonomy): Eukaryota > Metazoa > Chordata > Actinopteri > Salmoniformes > Salmonidae > Oncorhynchus > Oncorhynchus mykiss. Next base: position 43,373,631 of record NC_048587.1, on the reverse strand, counting down.
CCTTCACCAACTTTAAACATCTGCTATCTGAGCAGCTAACCGTTCACTGCAGCTGTACATAGTCCATCAGTAAATAGCCCACGCAATTTACCTACCTCATCCCCATACTGTTTTTATTTATTTACTTTTCTGCTCTTTTGCACACCAGTATCTCTACCTGCACATGACCATCTGATCATTTATCACTCCAGTGTTAACCTGCTAAATTGTAATTATTCGCCTACCTCCTCATGCCTTTTGCGCACAATGTGTATAGACTATTTTTTTCATTTTTGACTTGTTTAATGTTTACTACATGCGTAACTCTGTGTTGCTGTCTGTTCACACTGCTATGCTTTATCTTGGCCAGGTCGCAGTTGTAAATGAGAACTTGTTCTCAACTAGCCTACCTGGTTAAATAAAGGTGAAATAAATAAAACATTTAAAAAATGTTGCACGTGAAACAACGCAGTAGATTTCGCACAAAAGCTCTAACAGGATAACTGATATATCCTAACATGACTTTGTAGGGTGGAGATTCTGACTCAAAAGGAATAACAGTAGGGAGCACATGATGCCGCGGAGCTGAGCAGACGTTGACAAACCGAGCTCTTCAAAGTTCTTCTATTATTACCTAAATAACAAAATTGAAACAATATTCTAACATCGGCTGATAAATTGTCAAGTACTTACCTTCCCAAAGAGCCATGGACCTCCGACCGAGAAGCAAGAAGGATGACCAAAACGTTGATTCCCAAGATAACGATAACGCTACAGCTAGCAAGATTAGCATTAGCCCTCATAACTCAGACGACAGTTCCAGACTGTTGCTCTCAGCCTCTTGCGAGCCTGCCGACATGCTGGCTGCTCTCCTCCGGGAAATTCATGATGGTAACAAAGGTCTTTCTATGAAAATTGACAAGAAATCAACTGAACTCCATTTTTCCATTGACGACCTGAAATCCTCCATGAATGATCTCCTTGAGAACGACTGAGGCTGAGTTGCACATTAGCACAGTTGAAGATACCGTCGCTCGACATGACCAGGTTCTGATACAACTGCAGAAGGACAAAGCCTACCTGAAAAACAAGGTACACCAGATGGAGAACCAGAGCAGACGTAGTAATATCCGTGTGGTTGGATTGAAAGAGGACAGCGAGGGCCGTGACCCGGTCCGTTTCTTCACTCATTGGATCCCAGATGTCGTAGGCATAATCAACCTCACCAAGCCGCTGGTAATCGAACGCACCCACAGAACATCAGCGCCCGAAACCCCGGCCAGATGATCCCCCTCGGGCCGTCCTGATCAGGTTCCTCCGTTTCCAAGACAGAGAGAAGATACTGCAACTCGCAAGAGCCAAAGGGGAAATCACTATCGATGGCAAGAGGGTCGGCCTTTTCCCGGATATGAGCGCGGATCTCGCCAGACGTCACAAGCAGTTCAGACCTGCCGCCAAAGCACTGAAGAAGAGGAACATCACCGGATACCTCATCCACCCTGCGCGGATGAAAGTTCAGTACATCGGCCGAAGCCATCTCTTCAACACACCGGGAGAAGTATTCACTTTTCTCAAATAACTGAACCGCGTCTGAACCAGGGCGGTCTCTCTGAGGGATAAGATGCAGTTTGTTTGTTTTCTCTTATCCGGACTGAACTGCTGATATCTTCTTGGAATTTGGATCCTTTTACCTCGCTATCCAGTCGCTATAATTGATTTGCTTATTTTCAACTAACCGTATCTTTCCGGGGTGAGTTCTATTACATTTACAGGAGAGTATATTTTGGTTTAGTCAATATCCACTGGGCGAAGCAAATAAGTGGGCTTAGGCCCACTGCTTTCCCCCTCATTTATGTTTCTCTTCAGAAAAGAGACTCAAGCAGCCCTTACAGAGGGCAGTAAATATTCAGCCATAAATGTCTATTCACAACGTTTGTTTTCAACTTGCAGGTTTTAGTTTACGCCAAGGTTTAGCTAGTAAGAGCAAGATGGAAACCGAGCAGCAACGTATCTCTACAAGTGTATTCATGTTTGATTGTTGGGATTGTTGTTTTAGTCTGACAATCGGGGTGGGTGGGATTATTATTATATATTTTTTTCTATGTTTATTGTTGTTTCCTTCCTAAAGAGACACATACAGTGCCTTGCGAAAGTATTCGGCCCCCTTGAACTTTGCGACCTTTTGCCACATTTCAGGCTTCAAACATAAAGATATAAAACTGTATTTTTTTGTGAAGAATCATCAACAAGTGGGACACAATCATGAAGTGGAACGACATTTATTGGATATTTCAAACTTTTTTAACAAATCAAAAACTGAATAATTGGGCGTGCAAAATTATTCAGCCCCTTTACTTTCAGTGCAGCAAACTCTCTCCAGAAGTTCAGTGAGGATCTCTGAATGATCCAATGTTGACCTAAATTACTAATGATGATAAATACAATCCACCTGTGTGTAATCAAGTCTCCATATAAATGCACCTGCACTGTGATAGTCTCAGAGGTCCGTTAAAAGTGCAGAGAGCATCATGAAGAACAAGGAACACACCAGGCAGGTCCGATATACTGTTGTGAAGAAGTTTAAAGCCGGATTTGGATACAAAAAGATTTCCCAAGCTTTAAACATCCCAAGGAGCACTGTGCAAGCGATAATATTGAAATGGAAGGAGTATCAGACCACTGCAAATCTACCAAGAACTGGCCGTCCCTCTAAACTTTCAGCTCATACAAGGAGAAGACTGATCAGAGATGCAGCCAAGAGGCCCATGATCACTCTGGATGAACTGCAGAGATCTACAGCTGAGGTGGGAGACTCTGTCCATAGGACAACAATCAGTCGTATATTGCACAAATCTGGCCTTTATGGAAGAGTGGCAAGAAGAAAGCCATTTCTTAAAGATATCCATAAAAAGTGTTGTTTAAAGTTTGCCACAAGCCACCTGGGAGACACACCAAACATGTGGAAGAAGGTGCTCTGGTCAGATGAAACCAAAATTGAACTTTTTGGCAACAATGCAAAACGTTATGTTTGGCGTAAAAGCAACACAGCTGAACACACCATCCCCACTGTCAAACATGGTGGTGGCAGCATCATGGTTTGGGCCTGCTTTTCTTCAGCAGGGACAGGGAAGATGGTTAAAATTGATGGGAAGATGGATGGAGCCAAATACAGGACCATTCTGGAAGAAAACCTGATGGAGTCTGCAAAAGACCTGAGACTGGGACGGAGATTTGTCTTCCAACAAGACAATGATCCAAAACATAAAGCAAAATCTACAATGGAATGGTTCAAAAATAAACATATCCAGGTGTTAGAATGGCCAAGTCAAAGTCCAGACCTGAATCCTATCGAGAATCTGTGGAAAGAACTGAAAACTGCTGTTCACAAATGCTCTCCATCCAACCTCACTGAGCTCGAGCTGTTTTGCAAGGAGGAATGGGAAAAAAATTCAGTCTCTCGATGTGCAAAACTGATAGAGACATACCCCAAGCGACTTACAGCTGTAATCACAGCAAAAGGTGGCGCCACAAAGTATTAACTTAAGGGGGCTGAATAATTTTGCACGCCCAATTTTTCAGTTTTTGATTTGTTAAAAAAGTTTGAAATATCCAATAAATGTATTTCCACTTCATGATTGTGTCCCACTTGTTGTTGATTCTTCACAAAAAAATACAGTTTTATATCTTTATGTTTGAAGCCTGAAATGTGGCAAAAGGTCGCAAAGTTCAAGGGGGCCGAATACTTTCGCAAGGCACTGTAGGTCACTTCTGTTTTCAAACCAAAGTTGAAACAACAAGACACACACAGGCATAGACAACGTTTTACTATCGACCCAACTGTTTCATAGAGTGTTAGATATCGAGTATCTCCTCAGATTGCTTAGTGACCATTCTCCTCTGGTATTATCAATCTCTATTCCTACCAAGGTAAATGGAGCATATAGTTGGAGACTAAATTCTACACTCCTAAAGCAACCTGAATTTTGTGCATTCATCAAAGAGCAGATCAATATTTTTACTTTGACAAACAAACCCTCTGCTCCTGACAGCTTCATTCTTTGGGACACATTGAAGGCCTATCTGAGGGGACAGATTATTTCCTATACTAAAGGGCTGAAGAGAAAACACGGTGCGGAACTGAGTGCCCTTGAATCTGAAATCTCAGAGCTAGAGAAAACCTACCAAAGAGGCCCGACTAAAGATCTATACAGGCTTTTGGTAAATAAAAAACTGAAATATAATATTCTGAACACATATCAAGCTGAAAGGGCCATCACTAAATCAAAACAGCGGTATTACGAGCTTTTAGAGAAAGCTCACAAAGTATTGGCATGGCAACTGAAAGCAGAGGAAAGTAAGAGGACAATTAATGCTATAGAAACTCTTACTAATGACCCTACTGAAATACTTGTAAGAAATCCTATGAAGACCTCTACACTTCCCATTCAAGCGATGATTTATCAGAGATCGACTCCTTTCTCTTCTCTCTCAACCTCCTATGCCTGTCAGAGGAAGACAGAGAGCGCCTGAGTGAACGCTTCTCAGTTCCTGAATTGTTGGAGGCTATTAAATCCTTACCTTCTAATAAATCCGCTAAAGTGCGCCTCATATAGACCAATATCTCTCCTTAACACAGATTGTAAACTGGTCACCAAGATGCTATCTAAGAGACTGGAGTCATGTCTTCCCCTGTTGGTCAACCCAGATCAGACTGGCTTCCTAATTAATAGATTGTCCTCCAATAATCTCAGAAGGTTCTTTGATATAATTCATCTTGCTAACAAAAACAAAATACCTAGTGTCGCAGTCTCCCTCGATGCTGAAAAGGCCTTTGATAGGGTTGAATGGCCGTACCTCTTTCGTGTCTTGGAAAAGTATGGTTTAGGTATCGTGTTTGTAAATTTGATAAAATCACTCTACAAATCTCCTAAAGCTAGGATTGCTACCAATGGGATTACTTCCTCCTCTTTCCCTCTCTATAGGGGGAACGGACAAGGTTGCCCAATTAGCCCCCACCTCTTTGCCCTCACCATCGAACCGTTGGCTGAGGCTATTAGAACATGCCCTGACATACATGGCTTTGAGGTGGGCCCCCATACCCATAAATTATCACTCTTTGCGGACGACCTTATCTTATTTCTAACCAACCCGGAACACTCCCTCTCTCACTTGCATGTCCTACTACAGTCTTATAGTTCTTTCTCTGGATATAAGGTCAATTTTGATAAAAGCGAAATCTTACCGTTGTCTGTCTTTGACCATCATACCATCAAGCACAAGTTTCCTTTTAGATGGTCACCTATGGGCTTCACATATTTGGGCATAATGGTGGATGGTAATCTGAACAACCTCTATAAACTCAACCTGGCCAGTTTGTTGCAAAAGGTGGAGGGTGACCTTTGTAAATGGATGGACTCACCTCGCACTACTGGGTAGAATCAATGTAATTAAAATGAATGTCCTGTCCAGATTTCTATATTTGTTTCAATCTCTCCCTATCCTTGTTCCCGCAGCATTTTTTTCCTCTCTCGACAAGCTGACCAGACGGTTTATCTGGCACGGCAAAACCCCTAGGGTTAGCCTGGATAAACTGACCCTTCATTACGGTCAAGGGGGCTTAAACCTCCCCAATTTTAGAATGTACTACTGGGCTGCACAGTCTAGGTTTCTGGCTCAGAGGTTTGACAATGGTCCCTCTCCCTCATGGTTGAACATTGAAAAGCTTGAGGTAAATGATGACACTGGGGCAGAATTGTTTTACAAATGGGACAGAAAATCTATAAAAACCATCACAGACAACCCTTTAATTCTACATTCTGTCCTGTCATGGTGCAAAATGCATGAGCTGTTCAGACGAGGGGGATTCCTTTCCCCTAAAAACCCTTTATGGAACAATAGATCGATCCCTATGTTTTTCCAGTAGTAACTTTAGACCATGGTCTGATAAGGGTACCACTCTTCTGGAACATTGTTATGAGGAGGCAGTTCTTATGTCTTTTGGTCAGCTGAAACAGAAATACCACTTGCCTAACAGGGACTTCTTTAGCTACCTACAACTACGAAACGTTATTAGGGTGACTGTCAAGGGACAATGGAACCTACCTAAGATGTCACCTATTGAACAACTCTACCACTCAGACCAACCACTGTTCAAGACCATTTCCTGTGTTTACGATGCTCTTATGTCAGGACTAACACTGCCTGGGCTAGATAAACCCCGACTTAGATCGGGAAAAGATCTGGGTATTGATCTTGATGAGGATCTATGGAGTGACCTATGCAGGGATGGCGTTACATCCACATTGAACTCCAGATACAGACTGATCCAGTTTAATTTCCTCCATCAGCTCTATATCACCCCGTCTAGACTGCACATGTTCAATGTTTTAGATGTGGCTCAGATGAAGGAACATTCCTCCATTCCACTTGGCAGTGTTCAAAACTACACGGTTTCTGGCAGGGGATATGCGATACCATATCCTCAATTCACGGGGTTGCATTCCCTTTAGATCCGGAGGTCTGTCTACTGGGTAACTTTACTAACACCAATCTTAGGCAAAGCCATACTATAAAGCTAACAGAAATATTGCTAGTGATTGCCAAGAAATGTATTGCCTTGAAATGTAAATTGGATTCCTCCCTGCCAGTTGCAATGTGGCTATCAGAAGTTAATAGTTGTATCCCACTAGAGAAAATCACTTACTGCTTGAGGAATAAGTTAAAGACATTTTACAGAATTTGGCAACCTTTTATTGACTATATGGAGAATCTCTCCACATTGATTGAATCTCTATATAACCCTTATATAATGTTTCACATGTAATGTATAGTATAGTATGTAGCTTATATGATCCAATGTTTCATTATTATTATTATTTTTTATTTTACTCTTTATTATGACTTATTTATTGTATGTTTGTATATATAATTATCATTTTTGGGGGGGTTTTGTTACGCTTGTCTGTTACTGTCACTTTATCCTATTGTTGTCTAATATTTTTTCACGTTTGTTTTGAATGTTCTTAATTGGAAAATGCTAAAATAAAATATATATATATAAAAAAAGGAATGACAGTGACTCCTCTGTTTCACCACCAAGTCTGCGACACACCAAACGGCGGGCGCCACAAATATCAGGAAATCTTCAACTTCAATTCTCCATACTTAACCCTACCCCAAAAATCACTATTTTCAATGGTGCCCTGTTCCTAAGAGCAAATTAAGAAACAAATATTGACCTAAGTCGTGCGACATGGAGCGCCTGCTCCCTCTGATCAAAAGAAACACAAACAAATATCACAATTCCACGACAGGTTAGCTTCACTGATTCAACTTCACCCAACTCCTTTCTCACCCACCCTGAAACCACAAATGGATCCGCCAAAAGGCAAGGGTCCACTTCCTCCAAAAAAATCACTCCTACTGGACCAGATGTTTCATTATCATGTCCAAACTCGCCGGTCGTCACTCTCGTCGGGTTCCATCTCTGAGCTACTGGAGCGCGTAACTCTTTTTGCACTTGATGCCAACCTTCCTCACCACACCGCTTCCCTCTACACTCAGGTCCTTCTCGGCGGTCATCACTGTACCTGCCACCGCATTTAATTCAACCTCACTCTTGTCATGTTCAATTTCCTACTGTAGCCCTTCCAAAAGTGCTGTGTTATTCTCCATTCCATATTCACTCACAACATATTCCACTTCCCTCCTTTTTTTTCATGTCCACCATCCTCTCCTTCATCAGATCTTCCAGAAGCCTTATGCAATCCCCCACTCCATATACAGTGGGGCAAAAAAGTATTTAGTCAGCCACCAATTGTGCAAGTTCTTCCACTTAAAAAGATGAGAGAGGCCTGTAATTTTCATCATAGGTACACTTCAACCATGACAGACAAAATGAGAAAAAAAATCCGGAAAATCACATTGTAGGATGTTTAATGAATTTATTTGCAAATTATGGTGGAAAATAAGTATTTGGTCACCTACAAACAAGCAAGATTTCTGGCTCTCACAGACCTGTAACAACTTCTTTAAGAGGCTCCACTGTCCTCCACTCGTTACCTGTATTAATGGCACCTGTTTGAACTTGTTATCAGTATAAAAGACACCTGTCCACAACCTCAAACAGTCACACTCCAAACTCCACTATGGCCAAGACCAAAGAGCTGTCAAAGGACACCAGAAACAAAATTGTAGACCTGCACCAGGCTGGGAAGACTGAATCTGCAATAGGTAAGCACTTCACAAAATAGATGGCATCATGAGAGGAAAATTAAGTGGATATATTGAAGGTAAAGGTGTATGTAAACTTCTGACTTCAACTGTATGTCATTCCCTTCTTGTCATGCACTCTGTTTTATAGACTAAGCTATGAGACTACCTAAACCATATAAACTGGAACAACTGTTTCAGTAACGGGTAAAATAAATCCACGTAACATATTGGATTAGTTTAGATTATTTTCTGGGTAATTTATATTTGAGTAGCATACGATCAATTAATTAATTAACCAATCAATCAATTGGTACATTGGTACATGCACAAACATAGACATTCAAAAAAAAAATCAAAAAATATACCAGCAAAAGAGAATGCTGGGAAATATGATATTAAAGGGCGTGGTTTTTGTTGAAAGTGATGCTATGAGTTTCATTCCCCTGTATCAGGCAAAAACGAGGTCCTCAAAATAAGGCCTTATGAAACACTTATGGTATTGTGTTATAGAATTTTTAAAAATTACATTAACATATTAGCTTAGGATCTCACCTGGTGAAGTCCATAGGACTAAAGGTGAATGAATGAATGCAACAGTCATGTCTCTGTCACTAACAAATACAGTCATGGGTGGTAACCTTACAATTTACTTGAAAGGCAATGCACTCTGGGAAGTATTTGAATAAGGCTTTACACTAAGCAGTGTGAAACACTCTTACGGGGTCTATATGGATCCACAGACTCAACACGTTCAGTGTTGATTTAACATTGTTCATTTTTAACACTGGAGAATTAGCTGTGAAGGAACATATGCAGGAAGAATCCTTGAGACTACTAAATGCATATTTTGAATCAGTAGGTTGTTAAAAAATATATCATATTTAAATAGTTTTTTAAATTGTGGTCAATTTGCATGCAAACTGCTATGGTGGTATTTGTGGAATTTTAAATTGTGAATAAATAAATCTACCTTTCCTATAAGCTGGTGAGCAAGCTGAAAGACAGAGCATTCCGCATGGCGGAGAGGAGGATAAAGGACTGTGTGAAGATGCAGCAGAAACACCACCAGCGGATGGAGAGGAAGTTCTTGAAGGAGAGTGTAGCGTCGGATAACTCAGATGCCATGAGCTTCACTAGTTATAACAGCAGCAGCACGCTAAACCGCAAACTTCCTCAGTTCAACACTCTCACTTCCAATATGCCATACTCACAGGTCAAAAGCATTTCTTCCTTGCTACTTCACTGTCAATTTCTCATTAATGCATTTCCTATTATTTTGATAGTCAACGGCAGTTTGAGTAAATTATTTGATATTGTTTTTCGTTCCTGAGTAAGCTCTGGAAGTGTCAGCATTATTCAAATGTCTTGCTTTACATTTTGTAAATTATCTGTGTTAATGTCCTCTTCTGAGTCCACATTTCGATCTGTGCAATCCTCTCTCTCTATAGGCCACTCTTCACTCCACAGCCAAGGGTAGGACCAAGATTAAGAAGAAGCTAGAGAAGAAGAAACAGGTGGACGGCACCTTCAAGATATACGAGGATGGGAGGAAAAGTGTACGCTCGCTGTCTGGCCTTCAGCTTGGCCAGGACGTCATGTTCCTCAAGCAGGTAAAATAAGTAGCAAGGTAGAGACACAACACCCAAAGCAGTTGGTGAGGTTCTGACTAACGGAAAATACAATTTAGAAAAATAAACACTCTATGCTCCCAAACAATAAATGGGAGAAACCATTACATTTTCCACAGGCTTAGTGAGGAAACCTGGGTTCGCGCCATTAAAATTGTTCTCAACTAGCTTACCTGGTTAAATAAAGGTGAAATAGAAAAAATAAAATGGGTTCCTATTCATTAATGTTCCTTCAACAGGGCACCTATGCCAACTCCAAGGATCGCTCGCGTCTCAACATCCGGGACATGTTCCCTCACCACGGCAACAACCACGATTACCATGACGATGACCATGACGATTATGATGACGACCATGTGGACACCATCTCCCACATTTCCCGTTCCATAAGCGACCCGGGCCTTCACGAGACAGCCTACTCTGAGATCAGCGCCGACTCAGGCCGCGACTCTTTGTTCACCCGGCCAGGTCTCGGAACCATGGTGTTCCGACGGAACTACGTATCCGGCGGTCTCTTCGGAATCGGAACCCGGGACAAGGGTTTTGTGGCTGGCAGTGAACCCGTAGGCCGGGCCCCTAACGTTCGTCTCCGTGGCCACCTCCCACGTCGCCAGCCCAGCCTGGACGATGCAATAGAGATAGGCAGCATCGGCAGTGCCCTGAGCCTCCAGGAGAGGCACCTACAGGAGCTGCCCTGGGAGGAGGCTGATGTGGGCCTGGACGAGGAGCTGGAGCCTAAAAACGGCCCACTGGAGACCTTCCTGGCCTCCCAGGGCCTGGGGGAGTTCATGCCCATCTTCAGGAAGGAGAAAATTGACCTGGAGGCCCTACTGCTCTGCTCGGACCAGGACCTGACCTCCATACACATCCCCCTGGGACCCAGGAAGAAGCTACTAGAGGCCTGTAAGAGACGGTTGGACACCCTGGAGGAACCAGAGGGCATCGAGGACACTGATCTCTGAAGGTCAGTATTACTTCATGAATTCTATGACAGGCAAAGCACCTTACTTTGATAGCCTACACATGCCTCAAACAATAGAGGGAATCAAGAACACTGAGCTTTGAAGGTCTGTACAGTAGATTCTTTAAAGGCCTAATGCCTTTTTTTAAATCTCAATATAAAATAATTTCAGGTTAAAAAATTAAGTACCTTACTGTGATTGTTTTCAATCAAATGGTCAAAAAGAAAACAAATAGATATTTAGCAAGAGCAATTTCTCAAGCAAGAATTTTGTTGGGACTGTCTGGGAGTGGGAAGAGGAAGTCTGAAAACTAGCTAATTGGCAGAGAGGTTTAGAACTCTCTTTCTTATTGGTCTATTAGCGATGCCACCAAAACAGGCTGACATTTCAAACAGCTCTTAAGGCGTCCGCATGCTTCCCAGCCGAAACCGTTCATGCATATATTATGACAACATTTTGTGACGATTTTGTTGGTTTTGTTCTACGGCAAGGTTTTTTTGGGCTGTTTGTGCACACAAAACATTTTCTCAAGGCAAGCTGAAGTTTTGTAGCCGAAGTTTACACCCCTTCATCGGGATTGGTCAACAGTAGGGATTCTTCAATTAAGTGTTTGTTGTCATTCAATGAGAGACGACTCGTTTTCCTGCACATTTTTTCACTTGAAGTATACTCAAACATCTTAGTTAGATGGAAAATGTAAAAGATCTCCTCTGCAAAAATGTCAAAATTAATGACAGATTTCTTGAGTTATCTTGAAGTGTATACTGGTTATGGCATGTCAAGATAGACAAATAGTACTATTACTCGTTTTTCAAGCTATGGTATTTTAACTTCGCCTAACCGAGTTCTGTGAAGAGCAAACCAAACCTAGTATGCGGACACCTTTACACTAACAGGACATTTTCACAATTTCACAGTATTATTCCAACCTCATATTGTGGATATATATATATATACAGTATATCACAAAAGTGAGTACACCCCTCACATTTTAGAAAATATTTGAGTATATCTTTTCATGTGACAACATTGAAGAAATTACACTTTGCTACAATGTAAAGTAGTGAGTGTACAGCTTGTATAACAGTGTAAATTTGCTGTCCCCTCAAAATAACTCAACACACAGCCATTAATGTCTAAACCGCTGGCAACAAAAGTGAGTACACCCCTAAGTGAAAATGTCCAAATTGGGCCCAAAGTGTCAATATTTTGTGTGGCCACCATTTTCACCAGAGCTTCACAGGTTGCCAGAGAGTTCACCAGAGCTTCACAGGTAGCCACTGGAGTCCTCTTCCACTCCTCCATGACAACATCACGGAGCTGGTGGATGTTAGAGACCTTGCACTCCTCCACCTTCCATTTGAAGGATGCCCCACAGATGCTCAATAGTGTTTAGGTCTGGAGACATGCTTGGCCAGTCCATCACCTTGAGCCTCAGCTTCTTTAGCAAGGCAGTGGTCGTCTTGGAGGTGTGTTTGGGGTCATTATCATGTTGGAATACTGCCCTGCGGCCCAGTCTCCGAAGGGAGGGGATCATGCTCTGCTTCACAGTACATGTTGGCATTCATGGTTCCCTCAATGAACTGTAGCTCCCCAGTGCCGGCAGCACTCATGCAGCCCCAGACCATGACACTCCCACCACCATGCTTGACTGTAGGCAAGACACACTTGTCTTTGTAGTCCTCACCTGGTTGCCGCCACACACGCTTGACACCATCTGAACCAAATAAGTTTATCTTGGTCTCATCAGACCACAGGACATGGTTCCAGTAATCCATGTCCTTAGTCTGCTTGTCTTCAGCAAACTGTTTGCGGGCTTTCTTGTGCATCATCTTTAGAAGAGGCTTCCTTCTGGGACGACAGCCATGCAGACCAATTTGATGCAGTGTACGGCGTATGGTCTGAGCAGGCTGACCCCCCACCCCTTCAACCTCTGCAGCAATGCTGTCAGCACTCATACGTCCATTTCCCAAAGACAACCTCTGGATATGACGCTGAGCACGTGCACTCACCTTCTTTGGTCGACCATGGCGAGGCCTGTTCTGAGTGGAAACTATCCAGTTAAACCGCTATATGGTCTTGGCCACCGTGCTGCAGCTCAGTTTCAGGGTCTTAGCAATCTTCTTATAGCCCAGGCCATCTTTATGTAGAGCAACAATAATTTTTTTCAGATCCTCAGAGAGTTCTTTGCCATGAGGTGCCATGTTGAACTTCCAGTGACCAGTCAGTATGAGGGAGTGTGAGAGCGATGACAACAAATTTAACACACCTGCTCCCCATTCACACCTGAGACCTTGTAACATGAACAAGTCACATGACACCGGGAGGGGAAATGGCTAATTGGGCCCAATTTGGACATTTTCACTTAGGGGTGTACTCACTTTTGTTGCCAGCGGTTTAGACATTAATGGCTGTGTGTTGAGTTATTTTGAGGGGACAGCAAATTTACACGGTTATACAAGCTGTACACTCACTACTTTACATTGTAGCAGAGTGTCATTTCTTCAGTGTTGTCACATGAAAAGATATACTCAAATATTTACTAAAATGTGAGGGGTGTACTCACTTTTGTGATATACTGTATATATGTATATCGCTATATATATATATATATATATATATATATATATATACAACACATTATAATAATATAGGCCACTTAGCAGACACTACAGACTGACAGTACAGCAAGTGAATTGATTTGTATCTATTCTTTACTCTTGGGTCAATACTAGCACAATTCCTACCTATGTGTGTGGATGTAGATGATGTAGATGAATGGGCCCATCTAGTGGAGAGCAGTAAAACTACACCACAACATGGCAAAATTATATCATTTAGGACTTCAGCTCAAATCAAATTTTATTTGTCACATGCGCCGAATTGAAATATGCGCCGAATTGAAATAGGCATAAGCTATTATAGTAGAAGTCTTCTATGATTTCTACTACGATTTCTACATTGATTATATAATACTGTACATGTTTTCTTTTGTTTCAGTCACAGAGCAAAGATCCTTTACTGTCATTCAAGATGACACAGGAGACCTAGACTTGGCAGTGAATGTGGTCCTGCTCTGTCTGGATCAGTTCTAGTTATGAGATGGTGTTATGATCCACAGAGCCTGGTTCTGATGCCTGTATACCCAGGGACGTTGCTCCCTGCCTTGGGACATAGAGAAGATTACACTGGGTCTGGTAGAGTCCCCAGTGTTCTGGTGCTGTGCATGAGAGGACATCTTTAGTCACATGGCCAAATGGTCTGGTAGGGCCACGGGTGCCATGGGACTGTGCCCACACACATGCTATCACTGGCACACAACCTTGTGATTAGGAATTATTCTCTCCACTCACTGATGCACTCACGTTGCCCATATGTAATGTTGTATTCCATTTGCAAGTGAACATTTCATAATGTTTTGTCTGTATATTTGTGCAAACGTGTAATGTTATTTATTACTTATAGAAAATGTTTAATTTATTGTTTATTACAGACGTTATTGTACAGTTTTGTTACTTTACTGTGTATAATAATGGTACTACAGTTAGCTAAGACGCTAGGATGCCCATGCCCAGACTACAATGTCTTAAAAGGCACCCTATTCCCAATACAGTGTCCTTAAAAACAGAAATGTGGCTGTGTCCCCAATGGCACCCTATTCCCTACATAGTGCACTACTTTTGACCAGGGAATAGGGTGCCATTTGAGACATATCTACATTTCTGTTTTTAAGGACAGTTTGTGTTTTTAATGAATATACTGGAACATGGTTCCGTGAGATTATCCGTCAGTCAGTCTGTCTGTGTCTTCATCCCAAAAGTACCCTATCCCTTATGTTGTGCACTTATTTTGACCAGTGCCCTTAGGGTTTCCTATGCACTATATAGTGAACAGGGTGCTATTTGGAATGCATTCTGTCTGTGCTAAGGTAACTGTTATCTGGGGTTTGCTGAGGGGCTCCAACCCCGGGGTATAGTGTTTCACAAGAGGACTGCCTGTGGACTGATGTGTATGACTGTGCATGAATGTAACTTCAATGATTATGTAATGAATACAAACTTTGGGAAACAAAATAAGTCATGATTGGATGTACTCTCACACATAACAGTTATAATAAAACCTTTATTACAATTAATGAAAGTTACTTTGACACTGATCTTGGTAATTGCAACTACAACTGCAACGATGGTTCAGCTGGATAGGTCTTCCCTGCTGTTTCTGTCACTAGTGTTACATTGTGATAACATGACTGACAGCTCCTGTTAGGAATATAATAACACAGAGTTGATGTAGACTAGAGGGATGAAGGTCTGTCTGATAGCCTAGTGCTCTTATGTCCCCTGGGTCATGTGTGTAGTCTAGAGGGATGAATGAAAGTCTGTCTGATAGCCTATTGCTTCTATGTCCCCTGGGTCCTGTATGTACAGTCGTGGCAGTTTTGAGAATGACACAAATATTAATGTTCACAGTCAGCTACCTCAGTCTGTATGATGGCAAAATGCATATACTCCAGAATGTTATGAGTGATCAGATAAATTGCAATTAATTGCAAAGTCCATCTTTGCCATGCAAATTTTTGCCATCCATCGTTGCCATCCAAAAAACATTTGCACTGCATTTCAGCCCTGCCACAATAGGACCAGCTGACATGTCAGTGATTCTCTCGTTAACACAGGTGTGAGTGTTGACGAGGACAAGGCTGGAGATCACTCTGTCATGCTGATTGAGTTTGAATAATAGACTGGAAGCTTCAAAAGGAGGGTGGTGCTTGGAATCATTGTGCTTCCTCTCTCAACCATGGTTACCTGCAAGGAAACATGTTCCGTCATCATTGCTTTGCACAAAAAGTGCTTCACAGGCAAGGATATTGCTACCAGTAAAATTGCACCTAAATCAACCATTTATCAGATCATCAAGAACTTCAAGGAGAGCGGTTCAATTGTTGTGAAGAAGGCTTCAGGGCGCCCAAGATAGTCCAGCAAGCGCCAGGACCGTCTCCTAAAGTTGATTCAGCTGAGGGATTGGGGTACCACCAGTGCAGAGCTTGCTCAGGAATGCCAGCAGGCAGGTGTGAGTGCATCTGCATGCACAGTGAGGCGAAGACTTTTGGAGAATGGCCTGGTGTCAAGAAGGGCAGCAAGGAAGCCACTTCTACAGGAAAAACAACAGGGACAGTCTGACAGGCTGATATTCTGCAAAAGGTACAGGGATTGGACTGCTGAGGACTGGGGTAAAGTCATTTTCTCTGATGAATCCCCTTTCCGATTGTTTGGGTCATCCGGAAAAAAGCTTGTCCGGAGAAGACAAGGTGAGCCCTACCATCAGTCCTGTGTCATGCTAACAGAGACCATTCATGTGTGGGGTTGCTTCTCAGCCAAGGGAGTGGGCTCTCTCACAATTTTGCCTAAGAACACAGCCATGAATAAAGAATGGTACCAACACATCCTCCGAGAGCAACTTCTCCCTCCCGTCCAGGTACAGTTTGGTGATGAACAATGCCTTTTCCAGCATGATGGAGCACCTTGCCATAACTAAGTGGCTCGGGGAACAAAACATCAATATTTTGGGTTCAATATTTTGGGTCAGGAAAGACCTTAATTCCATTGAAAACTTGTGGTCAATCCTCAAGAGGAGGGTGGACAAACAAAACTGCACAAATTCTGACAACCTCCATGCTTTGATTATGCAAGAATGGGCTGCCATCAGTCAGGATGCGGCCCAGAAGTTAATTGACAGCATGCCAGGGCGGATTGCAGAGGTCTTGAAAAAGAAGGGTCAACACTGCAAATATTAGCTCTGCATCTACTTCATGAAATTGTCAATTAAAGCCTTTGACACTTATGAAATGCTTGTAATTATACGTCAGTATTCCATAGTAACATCTGACAAAAATATCTAAAGACACTGAAGCAGCAAACTTTGTGGAAATTAATATTTGTGTCATTCTCAAAGCTTTTGGCCACGACTGTAGTCTAGAGGGACGTATTAAGGTCTGTCTGATAGACCGTTGCACCACTCGGGAGCACTAGGCTAAGACACTGCTTGAGTGTCTTAGACCAGTCAGTGCTTGAGGTGTCACTACAGACACCCTGGTTCGAATCCAAGCTGTATCACAATTGGATGTGATTGGGAATCCCATAGGGCAGCGCACAATTGGTCCAGTGTCATCTGGGTTTGGCTGGTGTAGGCCGTCATTGTAAATAAGAATTAGTTCTTAACTGACTTGCCTAGTTAAATAAATAAACATTTCCCCTGGGTAGACAAATTAAGGTCTGTCTGATAGCCTTGTGCTCCTATGTCCCCTGGGTCATGTTTTAATAGAGTGAAAACATTTTAAAATGGGGAGGTCATACCTGTCCAATTAGAAAACCGATATTTTACTTTTCAGTTACAAAAAGTTTTGCTGGTGGGCCCAATTGAACACTACCCTGCAACACTGCTGAACAGTTGTAGTGGTAGTCCAGTCCACTCAAGATACATCCAGTCCTTCTATTTCGCCTACCTCATTAAGAGCACTGCAGCCAACATGGCACTTGGCCCGCCCAAAACTCTGGCCAACAGCCCATTAAAACACTTGTCTACTCTTTCTTTCTTTCTTTCTTTCTGAACTTACCCACCTCTCTTTAGTGTGTATCTCTCCCTTAGCAACAAGAAATAACTGACACAGTGAGTACTAAGCCGGGGCTGCAAATCCTCTCCTGACTTAGACCCCCTTTCCCCGCACTCCTCCTCCTTTCCCCCACTCCTCCTTTCCCAGGACCTCTGCCAAGGTTACAACAGCGATGGGAGAAGTGAGGGACAACAAGGACAGCAGGGGAGGGACATGAGGTATGCATGAGAGGCTCCGTTGAGGAGAGAGACATATCAGCAGAATTGCTTCTCCAGCTGAGCAACTGGATAAAACTGCCAATAAAACTTTGCACCCTGCCATGCTAACATCAGTCCAGACCCTTTGTGTTCAGGGTACAATGTGCAGGTTGATTTCCTCAGAGTCTGGACGCTGCCTATGAGTCTGTCCGTACAGCCGCTGGACACACCGAGCAGTCACTTTTATTTTAGTTTGTTGTCGGTCAGGAGGGAGGCACAAAAGGAGCTGACATGCAGAATGTACCAAAGGAGTGGAGGGAAGAACAGAGCGTGGGAGGAGCAAGAGACAAAGATGTTAAACCGTGGGAGGGTAGAGAGGCCTTGTTCCAAAATAACACCGGTAACTCCAAACAGGACATGTCCACAGGGAAAGAGAAGAAGAATGGAGAGATGATGAACGGAGGGGGAAAGGGGATGGAGGGGACGGATAAAGAGTCGCTGATGATGGAGCTGACCCGTCTGGTTCAGAAGACAGTGAAGGAGAGTAGTTGGTGGGAGCTGAGAGGCATCGACATCACTATTCTGGCCCTCTCCTTTCTCCTGCTACCCCCAGGTAATCTATACACCCGTCTTACACACTTCATACACCCATATCACACACTTCATAAACCCGTCTTACACACTTCATACACCCATATCACACACTTCATAAACCCGCCTCACACACTTCATACACCCATATCATACACTTCATAAACCCGCCTCACACACTTCATAAACCCGTCTCACACACTTCATAAACTCGTCTCACACACTTCATACACACGTTTCACACACCTTATAGTCCTTATCAAGGCCAACACATGTTTATATAGTGTAGGTTTACCACATTCAGTTCATCCTACCTCCACTACCTGCACACCACAATACATACACCTGTCTCACACTTTATAGTGGTCCTCTGTAGCTCAGATGGTAGAGCTTGGCGCTGGCAACGCCAGAATCATGGGTTTCAATTGTCGCTGAGGCCGCCCATTTGAAAAATATATCCATGACTAAGTCGCTTTCGATAAAAGTGTCTGCTAAATGGCATAATAGTATTATATTATGTTGTTTTAAAGGTAGGTAATACAGTATATATGTTATTATATGTTTATAAAGTGAGGTTAACACATTCAGTTCACCCTACCCCCAGGTAAGACACCTGTCTAACAACGGCAAAATTGGTTGAAATTAAGTCTTTTCAACCAGTTTCTCTCACTGGGTATTAGCCTGGTTAAACCAGTTTCTCACTGGGGATTAGCCTGGTTAAACCAGTCTTTGTCACTGGGGATTAGCCTGGTTAAACCAGTTTTTCTCACTGGGGATTAGCCTGGTTAAAACAGTTTTTCTCACTGGGTATTAGCCTGGTTAAACCAGTTCTCACTGGGGATTAGCCTGGTTAAACCAGTCTTTCTCACTTGGTATTAGCCTGGTTAAACCAGTTTTTCTCACTGGGTATTATTCTGGTTAAACCAGATTGAACGATGGGATCAATAATGAGAGCAGGATTCAGTCTGAAGAATATGTTTGTATAGCTTTACCACATAACGTGTAACATGCAGATTTGTTCTAAACACACAGGACATTATGTTATTAATCCATTGTGTCAGTATTAGATCTTGAGCACTAACCTGGAACTTGATGTTGAGACAGGGACAGAGCAGAAATATACATGTTCTAATGTATAAGTAGACCAGTACATGGCCTCAATTAAAGGCCATACAATACATGGCCTCAATTAAAGGCTGCACACACACCACACACATGCTTGATGTCTGATACTCCCTTGTCCTATCTGAGTCTGTGACCTCTTTCTAGGTCAGTGTGACTGGTATGTCACCAGAGGCTATGCTTAAATTGGCAGCTTGTTAACACACCTATCAAGGTTCATTGTTTGATTATCTTTGGAAATCAAAGTCTTTAGATTCAAAATGCTGTTATATTTACGATTAGAAAATTGCTTTACATGCTCTCCAATAACTATTTCAGATTTTTTATTGAACCTTTATTCATCCAGGAGGTCCCATTGGGGTCAGACTACCTATTTAACAATAGAGACCTGGACAAGAGGGCAGCTCAATAAAAACACTTA
The DNA here is from genome assembly GCF_013265735.2 of Oncorhynchus mykiss. NCBI lineage: Eukaryota > Metazoa > Chordata > Actinopteri > Salmoniformes > Salmonidae > Oncorhynchus > Oncorhynchus mykiss. The sequence continues at coordinate 43,353,907 of NC_048587.1, read as the reverse complement.
GCTCAAAACACAAAGATCAGCCAGTAAAGGGCCACATTTCTGTTTCTGTTTCTGTTTTATGGCTGTAAATTAATCCCAGATGTTTTATTTTTTTAACCTTTATTTAACCAGGTAGGCTAGTTGAGAACAAGTTCTCATTTACAACTGCGACCTGGCCAAGATAAAGCAAAGCAGTGCGACACAAACAACAACACAGAGTTGTCACATGGAATAAACAAACATGCAGTCAATAATACAATAGAAAAGGTTTATATATAGCATGTGCAAAAGAGGTAGGATAAGGGAGGTAAGGCAATAAATAGGCCATAGTAGCGAAATAATTACCATATAGCAATTAAACACTGGAGTGATTGATGTGCAGAAGATGAGTGTGCAAGTAGAGATACTGGGGTGCATAGGAGCAAAATAAATAAAATAAATAACAATATGGGGGATGAGGTAGTTGGATGGGCTATTTACAGATGGGCTATGTACAGGTGCAGTGATCTGTGAGCTGCTCTGACAGCTGGTGCTCAAAGTTAGTGAGGGAGATATGAGTCTCCAGCTTCAGTGATTTTTGCAGTTTGTTCCAATCATTGGCAGCAGGGAACTGGAAGGAAAGGTGGCCAAAAGAGGAATTGGCTTTGGGGGTGACCAGTGAGATATACCTGCTGGAGCGGGTGCTACGGGTGGGTGCTGCTATGGTGATGAGTGAGCTGAGATAAGGCGGGGCTTTACCTAGCAAAGATTTATAGATGACCTGGAGCCAATGGGTTTGGCAACGAATTTGAAGCGAGGGCCAGCCAACGAAAGCATACATGTCGCAGTAGTGGGTGATATACAGTGGGGCAAAAAAGTATTTAGTCAGCCACCAATTATGCAAGTTCTCCCACTTAAAAAGATGAGAGAGGCCTGTAATTTTCATCATAGGTACACTTAAACTATGACAGACAAAATGAGAAAAAAAATCCAGAAAATCACATTGTAGGATTTTTTATGAATTTATTTGCATAGCGGAGAAGGTAAAGATTCAAAATGGTCGATGATCTGTTTGTTAACTTGGCTTTCGAAGACCTTAGAAAGGCAGAGTAGGATAGATATAGGACTGTAGCAGTTTGGGTCTAGAGTGTCTCCCCCTTTGAAGACGAGGATGACCAGAGCAGCTTTACAATCTTTGGGGATCTCAGACGATACGAAAGAGTTTGAACAGGCTAGTAATAGTAGTAATATGGGCTTGCAACATTTTCAGAGGATCATTTTAGAAAGAGAGGGTCCAGATTGTCTAGCCCGGCTGATTTGTAGGGGTCCAGATTTTCAGAACATCAGCTATCTGGATTTGGGTAATGCCAAAACGGGGGAGGCTTGGGGGGTGCAGGGCTGTTGACCCGGGTAGGGTAGCCAGGTGGAAAGCATGGCCAGCCGTAGAAAAATGCTTATTGAAATTCTCAAGTATCATGGATTTATCGGTGGTGACAGTGTTTCCTAGCCTCAGTCAGTGGGCAGCTGGGAGGAGGTACTCTTATCCTCCATGAATTTTACAGTGTCCCAGAACTTTTTGGAGTTTGTGCTACAGGATGCACATTTTTGTGTGAAAAAGCTAGCTTTCCTAACTGCCTGTGTATATTGGTTCCTAACTTCCTTGAAAATTTGCAGATGTCAGTACTCTGGCCAAGCAAGGTCCACCACAGGAGAGAGATCAGGAACATCCACTTGCTTGACTGCAGAACAGAATGTTCAAGGAACCTGTTCTAGAATGTGTTTCAAATGGCAGGTGTAGAGTAGAGTGGAACATTGTCTATTGTTTGGCAAGACAATGACCATAGGAGTTGGCAAGACCGCACAAACAGATCTGGGACCAGGCAAATGCTAACATATTTATGCTAACATATGTATTCTACAGATCTAAGCTACTCTCCATATTGTGGAATATTTGCATTTAGAACAACATGTAAACTTGCTATCCATTGTTTGACTCCTATTCCCTCCCCTTGCCCTTATCCCTCTCTCCTCATCTCCTTGTTTCCTCAACCCCATCTCCCCCTCTCCTTAACCCCATCTCCCCTCTCCCTCTCTCCTCCAGCATTCCTGCTGCTTGGTTCGTCCCAGGCCCTGGTGTTTGTCCTGGGCATGGTGCTGATGGGCGTGTCCCATGCTGTCATCACCATCAAGGGCACCCATCTGGCAAGTCACGGATCGCTGAGCGAGTCCCCTACCTGGGCCGATGTCTGGGCTGTGTTTTTCATAGAGGTTAGAGAGAGATTGAGAGAGAGAGAGTGGATTGTTGAGGGAGGGAGGGACGGAGAGAGAGATTTTCCTGTTAGCCAAAGCTTCATCAAAGAATTCAGCCACATCACGCTGGGTTTAATCTCTCTTGAATTTTGGTTACTTTTGTTCATTGACCCAACATTTTATCCTTTCACCAGACATTATATTACAGATGAGGGAGGCAGGTAGCCTAGCGCTTAGGAGCGCTGGGCCAGAAACAAAATGGTCGCTGGATTGATTCCCCTTGACAACCACGTGAAAAATCTGTCAATATGCCCCTGAGCTAGGCACTTAACTCCAATTGCCCCTGTAAATCGCTCTGGATAAGAGTGTCTACTAAAATATAATAACATAACTGCTGGACTTTGTCCTTAATTTGGCCTGTTTTTTCAAGCTAGTCATTCAGCTATCAGTCACTCATGTGTCAAGTATCTATGTTCATGACACGCTTGTCTGGATATCGATCCCCATGTCTGTGCCATTCTCTTTCATAGTGCTCTATGAAAATATAAACATGTTTGTCTTTGCATTTTCTAGTGTTGTTTCATCACACATCTTGATCACAAGTCTCTCTGTCTGTCTGTCTGTCTGTCTGTCTGTCTGTCTGTCTGTCTGTCTGTCTGTCTGTGTCTGTGTCTGTGTCTGTGTCTGTGTCTGTGTCTGTGTCTGTGTCTGTGTCTGTCTGTGTACAGGTGTGTGGGTCTTTCACAGCAAGGGCAGGTGTAACAAGCCACATTAAGATGCACCATGCCCACACCAACGTGATCGGCCTGGGTGACTCCAGCACCTGGAAGATACCCTACCTGCCCCGGGGTGTATACCTGTTCATTGCCCCCCTGGCTGTACCTGTTATCACTCCTCTGGTGGCACTAGGTGAGGCACAGCCAGGGTCTGTGTGTATGTTTTTCCAGGGGTAGTGTCTACCTGTTCACTATCTAAGACACATAATGCTCTGTCTCTGTTATGTTGCTGTTGTTTTTAAACAGGAACATGTTGATACAGTGCTTTCGGAAAGTATTCAGACCCCTTGACGTTTTCCAATTTTTTTCAGGTTATCAATCTACAAACAATATCCTATAATGACAAAGCATTTTTTTTGCTAATTTATAAAATAAAAAAACCTTAAATGTTACATTTACATAACTATTCAGACCCTTACTCAGTACTTTGTTGAAGCTCCTTTGGCAGCGATTACAGGTTTGAGTCTTATTAGGTATGACGCTACAAGCTTGGCACACCTGTATTTGTTTCTCCCATTATTTTCTGCAGATCCTCTCTAGCTCAGTCAGGTTGGATAGAGAGTGTTGCTGCACAGCTATTTTCAGGTCTCTCCAGAGATGTGCGTTCGGGTTCAAGCCTAGGCTCTGATTGGGTCAATCAAGGACATTCATAGACTTGTCCCGAAGCCACTCCTGCGTTGTCTTGGCTGTGTACTTAGGGTTGTTGTCCTGTTGGAAGGTGAACCTTGGCCCAGTCTGAGGTCTTGAGCACTCTGGAGCCTGTTTTCATCAAGGATCTCTCTGTACTTTGCTCCGTTCATCTTTGCCTCAATCCTGACTAGTCGCCCAGTCCCTGACGCTGAAAAACACCCCCACAGCATGATGCTTCCACCAACATGCTTCACCGTAGTGATGGTGCCAGGTTTCCTCCAGACGTTACGCATGGCATTCAGGCCAAAGAGTTCAATCTTGGTTTCATCAGACCAGAGAATCCTGTTTCTCATGGTCTGTCTTTAGGTGCCTTTTGGCAAACTCCATGCGGGCTGTCATGTGCCTTTTACTGAGGAGTGGTTTCCTTCTGGTCACTTTACCATAAAGGCCTGATTGGTGGAGTGCTGCAGAGATGGTTGTCCTTCTGGAAGGTTCTCCCATCTCCACGGAGGAACTCCTCCCTGACCACCTCCCTGACCAAGGCCCTTCTTCCCAGATTGCTCAGTTTGGCAGGGCGGCCAGCTCAAGGAAGAGTCTTGGTGGTTCCAAACTTCTTCCATTTATGAATGATGGAGGCCACTGTGTTCTTGGGGACCTTCAATGCTACAGAAATTTTTTGGTACCCTTTCCCAGATCTGTGCCTCGACACAATCCTGTCTCAGAGCTCTACGGACAATTCCTTCGACCTCATGACTTGGTTTTTGCTCCGACATTCACTGTCAACTGTGGGACATTATATAGACAGGTGTGTTCCTTTCCAAATCATGTCCAATAAACTGAATTTACCACAGGTGGACTACAATCAAGTTGTAGAAACATCTCAGGGATGATCAATAGAAACAGGATGCACCTGAGTTCAATTCCGAGTCTCATAGCGAAGGGTCTGAATAATTACGTAAATAAGGTCTTCTTTTGTTTTTAATACATTTGCAAAAGTTTCTAAAAACCTGTTTTCGCTTTGTCATTATGGCGTATTGTGTGTAGATTGCTGAGGATTTTTTTTATTGAATCATTTTTGAATAAAGCTGTAATGTAACAAAATGTGTAAACAGTCAAGGGGTCTAAATACTTTCTGAAGGTACTGTATACAGTACATGTGTTTGCGTTAGCTAATCATGTGTACATGGCTGACAAAATAACGTGGTTGTTGTTCAGACGTATGGCACCTTCTAATTTGGATTGATATCTTCACTCCAAGCTGTGATGGTGTAACTGTCTGTCTGTATCTGTTCCTCTTTCTTTCTCTCTCTTGTTTCTGTATGTGTTTTTGTTTCTCCGTCTCTGTCCCTGTCCATAACTGTATCTTACTGCACTGTAAAAAATTACTCTCAGGATCATCTTTAAAAATACTTCCAACTGGTTACAAATTAATTAGTTAGGTTTTATCAATTGAAAAAAATGACATTTGTTGAAAGCAAATATATGATTCAACGCCAAATGTTAGATTTGATTATTAACAAACCTACAGGTAAATTACAAAACAAATGAAACTTGGGCCACCACGAACCAGACCAGCTTCTATATTCCTTAGCATACTGTAGATTCTACAAGACTCTGAAACTTTATTGTAGGGATGCAGCACTATTCTTCCACATAGAAATCATTTGGTGTTTTGTTGATGGTGTTGGAAAAAGCTGTCTCAGGCGCCGCTCCAGAATCTCCCATAAGTAGTGATGTTACGTTTTATACTGGAGCTCTGAGCTCGAAATCGCTAACGTCTCGATCACACCTACAAGGTCATTGTGCAAAATGGTACGCAGCCTTATCTGAATATGTGTGCAACAAAAGCTAAACATTCACCTTCTGCTGACGTTTCTGTCAAGCTGTCTACACATACAATTTGTTTGATAAATCCAACACATGCACCACACAGAACCAGTAGCGGTGCATGGGTAAAATCACTGGGGAAGCCAAGGCAGAAAAAAACATGTGTTGTGATAATTGTGTTGTTTGCTCTATAAACTGTTAGTTCATATGAATTGCAACCGTGACATATGCCTAAGGACAATAAGAAGACAGTGGCAGAATACAATTAACTACACATTTGTTTCATCACAAAACCGGAGAGCAACATCTGTCCGGTGAAGTCCACAATGCATATTGCATGTAAGAAACAGTTACATGACCTACAGCATGGTCAAGAAAGTGAATGTTTCCAACATTTTCAGACTATTAAACAACCATGGAGAGTTACTGCAAGTTGCAAAGAAAGCAGGATCTGCCTCCACTATTCCAGCACCATTTCAACTTCAACATTCCAAAATAATCAAATGACCTATGCTCTAATACAGCGACAACTAAATGATACCAAAAATGATTTAGTCCAATCAACGTAAGCTACAGTAAATATACTGTCCATGGTTCAGATTTGTGTGTGTGTATGCATTTTTCCAAGTAGAAAAAACATGTTGACTCACCCTACTTGTATAGAATCGCCAATGCCATCCTGCTCTACTTCATGTTGAAGAAACGGACTATAACTTTTATTTTTAGTTGTCCTAGGCTACGTTGATAAAATGCTTGCTCGCTAGCCTAATTTCCTTTCATGGGAAATGTTATCTACTTATTAACATTAGCCTTCTACATCTTGCTACATATTGAACTTGCAGCCTCTCAGTCCAGAGGCACAATGTATTTTATGGTTGGATCAGAATCGCCATTATAATCATTGGCCAGTACGGAAAATTACAGTTGAAGTCAGAAGTTTACATACACCTTAGCCAAATAGGTTTAAACTCAGTTTTTCACAATTCCTGCCATTTAATCCTAGTATACATTTCCTGTCTTAGGTCAGTTAGGATCACCACTTTATTTTAAGAATGTGAAATGTCAGAATAATAGTAGAGAGAATTATTTTTTTCAGCATTTATTTCTTTCATCACATTCCCAGTGGGTCAGAGGTTTACATACACTCAATTAGCATTTGGTAGCATTGCCTTTACATTGCTTAACTTGGGTCAAATGTTTCTGGTAACCTTCCACAACTTTCCCACAATAAGTTGGATGAATTTTGGCCCATTCCTCCTGACAGAGCTGGTGTAACTGAGTCAGGTTTGTAGGCCTCCTTGCTCGCACAAGCTTTTTCAGTTCTGCCCACAAATTTTCTACAGGATTGAGGACAGGGCTTTAACTTGACTTTGTTGTCCTTAAGCCATTTTGCCACAACTTTGGAAGTATGATTGGGGTCATTGTCCATTTGGAAGACCCATTTGCGACCAAGATTTAACTTCCTGACTGATGTCTTGAGATGTTGCTTCAATATATGCCCATAATTTCCCTCCCTCATGATGCCATCTATTTTGTGAAGTGCACAAGTTCCTCCTGCAGCAAAGCAACCACACAACATGATGCTGCCACCCCCGTGCTTCACGGTTGGGATGGTGTTCTTCGGCTTGCAAGCCTCCCCCCTTTTCCTCAAAACATAACAATGGTCATTATGGCCAAACAGTTCTATTTTTTGTTTCATCAGACCAGAGGAAATTTCTCCAAAAACTATGATCTTTGTCCCCATGTAGTCTGGCTTTTTTATGGCGGTTTTGGAGGAGTGGCTTCTTACTTGCTGAGCGGCCTAAACAGGTTATGTCGATATAGGACTCGTTTTACTGTGGATATAGATACTTTTGTACCTGTTTCCTCCAGCAAAGTACGTTCATCTCTAGGTAACAGAACACGTCTCCTTCCTGAGCGGTATGACGGCTGCATGGTCCCATGGTGTTTATACTTGCGTACTATTGTTTGTACAGATGAACTTGGTACCTTCAGGTGTTTGGAAATTGCTCCCAAGGATGAAGCAGACTTGTGGAGGTCTGCAATTTTTTTTCGGAGGCCTTGGCTGATTTCTTTTGATTCGCCCATGACGTCAAGCAAAGAGGCACTGAGTTTGAAGGTAGGCCTTGAAATACATCCACAGGTACAATTGACTCAAATGATGTCAATTAGCCTATCAGAAGCTTCTAAAGCCAGGACGTCATTTTCTGGAATTTTCCAAGCTGTTTAAAGGCACAGTCAACTTAGTGTATGTAAACTTCTGACCCACTGGAATTGTGATACAGTGAATTATAAGTGAAATAATCTGTCTGTAAACAATTGTTGGAAAAATGACTTGTGTCATGCACAATGTAGATGTCCTAACCGACTTGCCAATACTATAGTTTGTTAACAAGGAATTTGTGGAGTGGTTAAAAATGAGTTTTAATGACTCCAACCTAAGTGTATGTAAACCTCTGACTTCAAATGTAAGTAAAACCACAAGTCCAAATCCCTGCCTCCATCCGTGGCTAATTTAGGATAGGGCCAATTTTAGCTAGCTAACTACCAGAGGACAACAAAACAACAAGATGTTTCTATTGATGACGTATTTCTCTGAAGCTTTCCTGAACACTTTTTTTTGATGCACCAGGACCATTCACAGTTGAGCTCACTCAGTTTAGCTCAACGCAGATTGGCTATTATTTTATTTGAAAAATGTATTTCATGGGAGGCCAAATGCTCACTGGCTTTCCTTGCATTCATTACCTATGAGGCAAAAATGTCATACTCTTTATGACCAGACCGCATCAGAGAGATGGCCTACACATCCAGAGACAAAGGGGTGCTGTTTTTCTTTCTCCGGTGTGATACATTCAGAGATTAAATAAATCATTTTTTTCTTTTTTTCTTGGTCAATTTTTTGAAGAAGCCTGGCTTCGCTTGGCATCCATGAATACATGCCGCTGCACAGAACATGCTACAACTGCCTCTGCAATGCATTACTGCAAGGCAAACGCAGCATTCCATTAGAAATGAATATACAGTGCCTTGCGAAGGTATTCGGCCCCCTTGAACTTTGCGACCTTTTGCCACATTTCAGGCTTCAAACATAAAGATATAAAACTGTATTTTTTTGTGAAGAATCAACAACAAGTGGGACACAATCATGAAGTGGAACGACATTTATTGGATATTTCAAACTTTTTTAACAAATCAAAAACTGAAAAATTGGGCGTGCAAAATTATTCAGCCCCTTTACTTTCAGTGCAGCAAACTCTCTCCAGAAGTTCAGTGAGGATCTCTGAATGATCCAATGTTGACCTAAATGACTAATGATGATAAATACAATCCACCTGTGTGTAATCAAGTCTCCGTATAAATGCACCTGCACTGTGATAGTCTCAGAGGTCCGTTAAAAGCGCAGAGAGCATCATGAAGAACAAGGAACACACCAGGCAGGTCCGAGATACTGTTGTGAAGAAGTTTAAAGCCGGATTTGGATACAAAAAGATTTCCCAAGCTTTAAACATCCCAAGGAGCACTGTGCAAGCGATAATATTGAAATGGAAGGAGTATCAGACCACTGCAAATCTACCAAGACCTGGCCGTCCCTCTAAACTTTCAGGTCATACAAGGAGAAGACTGATCAGAGATGCAGCCAAGAGGCCCATGATCACTCTAGATGAACTGCAGAGATCTACAGCTGAGGTGGGAGACTCTGTCCATAGGACAACAATCAGTCGTATATTGCACAAATCTGGCCTTTATGGAAGAGTGGCAAGAAGAAAGCCATTTCTTAAAGATATCCATAAAAAGTGTTGTTTAAAGTTTGCCACAAGCCACCTGGGAGACACACCAAACATGTGGAAGAAGGTGCTCTGGTCAGATGAAACCAAAATTGAACTTTTTGGCAACAATGCAAAATGTTATGTTTGGCATAAAAGCAACACAGCTCATCACCCTGAACACACCATCCCCACTGTCAAACATGGTGGTGGCAGCTTCATGGTTTGGGCCTGCTTTTCTTCAGCAGGGACAGGGAAGATGGTTAAAATTGATGGGAAGATGGATTGAGCAAAATACAGGACCATTCTGGAAGAAAACCTGATGGAGTCTGCAAAAGACCTGAGACTGGGACGGAGATTTGTCTTCCAACAAGACAATGATCCAAAACATAAAGCAAAATCTACAATGGAATGGTTCAAAAATAAACATATCCAGGTGTTAGAATGGCCAAGTCAAAGTCCAGACCTGAATCCAATCGAGAATCTGTGGAAAGAACTGAAAACTGCTGTTCACAAATGTTCTCCATCCAACCTCACTGAGCTCGAGCTGTTTTGCAAGGAAGAATGGGAAAAAATGTCAGTCTCTCGATGTGCAAAACTGATAGAGACATACCCCAAGCGACTTACAGCTGTAATCACAGCAAAAGGTGGCGCTACAAAGTATTAACGTAAGGGGGCTGAATAATTTTGCACGCCCAATTTTTCAGTTTTTGATTTGTTAAAAAAGTTTGAAATATCCAATAAATGTCGTTCCACTTCATGATTGTGTCCCACTTGTTGTTGATTCTTCACAAAAAAATACAGTTTTATATCTTTATGTTTGAAGCCTGAAATGTGGCAAAAGGTCGCAAAGTTCAAGGGGGCCGAATACTTTCGCAAGGCACTGTACTTCTGATGTACCATAATGCAATGACGCTGTGTGTGATTGAGGTTGGTGTTGGTTTTGGTAGAAGATAAAAAGGCTACACGCAGGTGCTCCTGCGTGTGCAACGTCATCTATAATAACTTTCCTGTTCTAAATTATTTTGACCAGCAGGTGCCTCTAGTGTACAACATGTTGATCAAGGCCTGCAGTAATGAACCAATGTCAGACACAATTGGCAGGAAACACTCAATGCTTCAGGAAGCTTAATTTCCCCATAACTACCTGTCAGTGTTCAATTGGGTTGAGATCTGGTGACTGAGACGCCCATGGCATATGGCTTACATCGTTTCCATGCTCATCAAAATATTCAGTGACCATTTGTGTCCTGTCATCCTATGGGGGCTTAGCTACGGAAGCAAAATTAATGGCCAAAATAATGGTGTGTCCAGCATTTTTATACATAACCCTAAGCATGATTGGATGTTTATTGCTTAATTAATTCAAGAACCAAAACTTTGTGGAAGCATCTCCATTCAATATACTTTGTATTCCTCATTTACTCAAGTGTTCATTATTTTGGCAGTTACTTCAAGTTGCAACCCATATTTCTTTCAACACTCAACTTACTTTTCCCCTTTCGTTAAACCTAATAAAGAACATATAAACTAATACACTAAGTGTACAAAACATTAGGAACACCTTTGTAATATGGAGTTGCACCCCCATCTTTTGCCCTCAGAACAGCCTCAATTTGTCTGGGCATGGACTCAAGGTGTTGAAAGCATTTCACAGGGATGCTCACGCTTGTTGACTCCAATGCTTCCCACTGTTGTGTCAAGCTGGCTGGATGTCCTTTCGGTGGTGGACCATTCTTTATACATACGGGGAACTGTTGAGCATGAAAAACCCAACAATGTTGCAGTTTGACACAAACCGGTGTACCCCGTTCAAAGGCACTTAAATATTTTGTCTTGCCATTCACCCTCTGAATGGCACACATACACAATCCATGTCTCAATTGTCTCAAGGCTCAAAAATCCTTCTGAACGTGGAGGAGAGATTGACTTCATCAAATCAAATCAAAGTTTCTGTCACGTGCGCCGAATACAACCGGTATAGATCTTACAGTGAAATGCTTGCTTACAGGCTCTAGCCAACAGGGCAAAAAAAGGTATTATGTGAACAATAGGTAAGTAAAGAAATAAAAAGTTAAAAGACAGTGAAAAATAACAGTAGCGAGGCTATATACAGTGACGAGGCTATAACTGTCATGTATTGTCATGTTGTGTCTTTCTGTCCTTTCCTTTCACCCTGTCTCCCTCTGCTGGTCGTACTAGGTTACCGTTTCTGTCCCTCTTTCCCCCAGCTGTTCCTTGTCTTCTCTGACTACCTCATTCACCCCTTTTCCCACCTGTTCCCTTTTTCCCTCTGATTAGGTCCCTATATCTCTCTCTGTTTCTGCTCCTGTCTTTGTCGGATTCTTGTTTGTGTGTCTCATGCCTGAACCAGACTATCATCGTGTTTGCTGCAACCTTGTCCTGTCCTGTCGGAATCTACCTGTCCATCTGAGCCCACGTGTGTTCATCATTAAAGAAACTCTGTTTGTTAATTCGCTTTTGGGTCCTCATTCACGCACCTGACAGAAGAATCCGACCAAGAATGGACCCAGCGACTTCGGATCCTCTCCACTCAGCCGTCGAGATCCAGGGAGCGATGCTAGGCAGACACGAGCAGGAATTGTCTGCTGCTCGACATGCCGTTGAGACCCTGGCCACCCAAGTCTCCAACCTCACAGAACAGGTTCACCATCTCCGCCTCGATCCACCGGCCACTTCCAGGGCTTTCGAATCTCCGGAGCCCAGAATCAATAACCCGCCGTGTTACTCTGGGGAGCCCACTGAATGCCGCTCGTTCCTCACCCAGTGTGATATTGTGTTTTCTCTCCAGCCCAACACTTACGCCAGGAGCACTGCTCGTGTCGCCTACGTCATATCTCTCCTTACTGGACGGGCTCGTGAGTGGGGCACGGCAATCTGGGAGGCAAGGGCTGAGTGTACTAACCAGTATCAGGACTTTAAGGAGGAGATGATACGGGTTTTTGATCGATCTGTTTTTGGGGAGGAGGCTTCCAGGGCCCTGTCTTCCCTATGTCAAGGCAATCGATCCATAACAGACTACTCTATTGAGTTTCGCACTCTTGCTGCCTCCAGTGGCTGGAACGAGCCGGCTTTGCTCGCTCGTCTTCTGGAGGGTCTCCGCGCAGAGGTAAAGGATGAGATTCTCTCCCGGGAGGTTCCTTCCAGCGTGGATTCCTTGATTGAACTCGCTATTCGCATTGAGCGACGGGTTGATCTTCGTCACCGAGCTCGTGGAAAGGAGCTCGCGTTCTCCGTTGCCCCCCTCTCCGCATCACTACCATCTTCCTCTGCCGGCTCGGGAGCTGAGCCTATGCAGCTGGGAGGTATCCGCATCTCGACTAAGGAGAGGGAACGGAGAATCACCAACCGCCTCTGTCTCTATTGCGGTTCTGCTGGTCATTTTGTCACTTCATGTCCAGTAAAAGCCAGAGCTCATCAGTAAGCGGAGGGCTACTGGTGAGCGCTACTACTCCTGTCTCTCCTTCAAGATCCTGCACTACCTTGTCGGTCCATCTACGCTGGACCGGTTCGTCAGCTTCCTGCAGTGCCTTAATAGACTCTGGGGCGGAGGGCTGTTTTATGGACGAGACCTGGGCTCGGGAACATGACATTCCTCTCAGACAGTTAAGGGAGTCCACGGCCTTGTTCGCCCTGGATGGTAGTCCTCTCCCCAGGATTCAGCGTGAGACGCTACCTTTAACCCTCACTGTTTCTGGTAATCATAGCGAAACCATTTCTTTTTTAATTTTTCGTTCACCTTTTACACCTGTTGTTTTGGGCCATCCCTGGCTAGTTTGTCATAATCCTTCCATTAATTGGTCTAGTAATTCTATCCTCTCCTGGAACGTCTCTTGTCATGTGACATGTTTAATGTCTGCTATCCCTCCTGTTTCCTCTGTCTCTTCTTCACAGGAGGAGCCTGGTGATTTGACAGGGGTGCCGGAGGAATATCACGATCTGCGCACGGTGTTCAGTCGGTCCAGGGCCACCTCTCTTCCTCCACACCGGTCGTATGATTGTAGTATTGATCTCCTTCCGGGAACCACTCCCCCCCGGGGTAGACTATACTCTCTGTCGGCTCCCGAACGTAAGGCTCTCAAGGATTATTTGTCTGTAGCTCTTGACGCCGGTACCATAGTCCCCTCCTCCTCTCCCGCCGGAGCGGGGGTTTTTTTTGTCAAGAAGAAGGACGGGTCTCTGCGCCCCTGCATAGATTATCGAGGGCTGAATGACATAACAGTGAAGAATCGTTATCCGCTTCCTCTTATGTCTTCAGCCTTCGAGATCCTGCAGGGAGCCAGGTTTTTCACTAAGTTGGACCTTCGTAACGCTTACCATCTCGTGCGCATCAGGGAGGGGGACGAGTGGAAGACGGCGTTTAACACTCCGTTAGGGCACTTTGAATACCGGGTTCTTCCTTTCGGCCTCGCTAACGCTCCAGCTGTCTTTCAGGCATTAGTCAATGATGTCCTGAGAGACATGCTGAACATCTTTGTTTTCGTTTACCTTGACGATATCCTGATTTTTTCACCGTCACTCCAGATTCATGTTCAGCACGTTCGACGTGTCCTCCAGCGCCTTTTAGAGAATTGTCTTTTTGTGAAGGCTGAGAAGTGCACTTTTCATGCCTCCATTTCTCGGTTCTGTTATTTCCGCTGAAGGCATTAAGATGGATCCCGCTAAGGTCCAAGCTGTCATTGATTGGCCCGCCCCTAAGTCACGCGTCGAGCTGCAGCGCTTTCTCGGCTTCGCGAACTTCTATCGTCGTTTCATCCGTAATTTCGGTCAGGTGGCAGCTCCTCTCACAGCCCTTACTTCTGTCAAGACGTGCTTTAAGTGGTCCGTTTCCGCCCAGGGAGCTTTTGATCTCCTCAAGAATCGTTTTACATCCGCTCCTATCCTTGTTACACCTGACGTCTCTAGACAGTTCGTTGTCGAGGTTGACGCGTCAGAGGTGGGCGTGGGAGCCATTCTTTCTCAGCGCTCCCTCTCTGACGACAAGGTCCACCCATGCGCGTATTTTTCTCATCGCCTGTCGCCGTCGGAACGTAACTATGATGTGGGAAACCGCGAACTGCTCGCCATCCGGTTAGCCCTAGGCGAATGGCGACAGTGGTTGGAGGGGGCGACCGTTCCTTTTGTCGTTTGGACTGACCATAGGAACCTTGAGTACATCCGTTCTGCCAAACGACTTAATGCGCGTCAGGCGCGTTGGGCGCTGTTTTTCGCTCGTTTCGAGTTCGTGATTTCTTATCGTCCGGGCTCTAAGAACACCAAGCCTGATGCTTTATCTCGTCTCTTCAGTTCTTCAGTAGCCTCCACTGACCCCGAGGGGATTCTCCCTGAGGGGCGTGTTGTCGGGTTGACTGTCTGGGGAATTGAGAGGCAGGTAAAGCAAGCGCTCACTCACACTCCGTCGCCGCGCGCTTGTCCTAGGAACCTTCTTTTCGTTCCCGTTCCTACTCGTCTGGCCGTTCTTCAGTGGGCTCACTCTGCCAAGTTAGCCGGCCACCCTGGCGTTCGGGGTACGCTTGCTTCCATTCGCCAGCGTTTTTGGTGGCCCACCCGGGAGCATGACACGCGTCGTTTCGTGGCTGCTTGTTCGGTCTGCGCGCAGACTAAGTCCGGTAACTCCCCTCCTGCCGGCCGTCTCAGGCCGCTTCCCATTCCCTCTCGACCGTGGTCTCACATCGCCTTAGATTTTGTCACCGGACTGCCTTCGTCAGCGGGGAAGACTGTTATTCTTACGGTTGTCGATAGGTTCTCTAAGGCGGCTCATTTCATTCCCCTTGCTAAGCTTCCTTCTGCTAAAGAGACGGCACAAATCATCATCGAGAATGTTTTCAGAATTCATGGCCTTCCGTCAGACGTCGTTTCGGACAGAGGTCCGCAATTCACGTCTCAATTTTGGAGGGAGTTTTGCCGTTTGATTGGGGCTTCCGTCAGTCTCTCTTCCGGCTTTCACCCCCAGTCTAACGGTCAAGCAGAACGGGCCAATCAGACTATTGGTCGCATCTTACGCAGTCTTTCTTTTCGCAACCCTGCGTCTTGGTCAGAACAGCTCCCCTGGGCAGAATACGCCCACAACTCGCTTCCTTCGTCTGCGACCGGGCTATCTCCTTTTCAGAGTAGCCTCGGGTACCAGCCTCCGCTGTTCTCATCTCAGTTCGCCGAGTCCAGCGTCCCCTCCGCTCAGGCTTTTGTCCAACGTTGCGAGCGCACCTGGAAGAGGGTCAGGTCTGCACTTTGCCGTTATAGGACGCAGACTGTGAGGGCTGCTAATAAGCGTAGAACTAAGAGTCCTAGATATTGTCGCGGTCAGAGAGTTTGGCTCTTCACTCAGAACCTTCCCCTTAAGACGGCTTCTCGCAAGTTGACCCCGCGGTTCATTGGTCCGTTCCGTATTTCTCGGGTCATTAATCCTGTCGCAGTTCGACTTCTTCTTCCGCGATACCTTCGTTGCGTCCACCCGGTCTTCCATGTCTCCTGTATCAAGCCCGTTCTTCGCGCCCCCGCTCGTCTTCCCCCCCCCCCCCAATCCTTGTCGAGGGCGCACCCATCTACAGGGTCCGTAGGATTTTGGACATGCGTCCTCGGGGCCGTGGTCACCAGTACCTCGTAGATTGGGAGGGGTACGGTCCTGAGGAGAGGAGTTGGGTTCCCTCTCGGGACGTGCTGGACTGTGCGCTGATCGAGGATTTCCTCCGTTGCCGCCAGGTTTCCTCCTCGAGTGCGCCAGGAGGCGCTCGGTGAGTGGGGGGGTACTGTCATGTATTGTCATGTTGTGTCTTTCTGTCCTTTCCTTTCACCCTGTCTCCCTCTGCTGGTCGTACTAGGTTACCGTTTCTGTCCCTCTTTCCCCCAGCTGTTCCTTGTCTTCTCTGACTACCTCATTCACCCCTTTTCCCACCTGTTCCCTTTTTCCCTCTGATTAGGTCCCTATATCTCTCTCTGTTTCTGCTCCTGTCTTTGTCGGATTCTTGTTTGTGTGTCTCATGCCTGAACCAGACTATCATCGTGTTTGCTGCAACCTTGTCCTGTCCTGTCGGAATCTACCTGTCCATCTGAGCCCACGTGTGTTCATCATTAAAGAAACTCTGTTTGTTAATTCGCTTTTGGGTCCTCATTCACGCACCTGACAATAACAGTAGCAAGGCTACATACAGGCACCGGTTAGACAGGCTGATTGAGGTAGTATGTACATATAGATATGATTAAAATGACTGCATATATGATAAACAGAGAGTAGCAGTAGCGTAAAAGAGGGGTTGGCGGGTGGTGGGTGGCGGGACACAATGCAGATAGCCCGGTTAGCCAATGTGCGGGAGCTCTGGTTGGTCAGGCTAATGATTGATTACCTGTTCAGGAGTCTTATGGCTTGGGGGTAAAAACTGTTGAGAAGCCTTTTTGTCCTAGACTTGGCACTCTGGTACCGCTTGCCATGCGGTAGTAGAGAGAACAGTCTATGACTGGGGTGGCTGGGGTCTTTGACCATTTTTAGGGCCTTCCTCTGACACCGCCTGGTGTAGAGGTCCTGGATGGCAGGCAGCTTAGCCCCAGTGATGTACTGGGCTGTACGCACTACCCTCTGTAGTGCCTTACGGTCGGAGTCGGAGCAATTGCCGCACCAGGCAGTGATGCAGCTGTAGAACCTTTTGAGGATCTGAGGACCCATGCCAAATCTTTTTAGTTTCCTGATGGGGAATAGGCTTTGTTGTGCCCTCTTCATGACTGTCTTGGTGTGTTGGGACCATTCTAGTTTGTTGGTGATGTGGACACCAAGGAACTTGAAGCTCTCAACCTGCTCCATTACAGCCCCGTCGATGAGAATGGGGATGTGCTCGGTCCTCCTTTTCCTGTATTGCACAATCGTCTCCTTAGTCTTGGTTACGTTGAGGGATAGGTTGTTGTTCTGACACCACCCGGCCCGGTCTCTGACCTCCTCTCTATAGGCTGACTCGTGATCGGTGATCAGGCCTACCACTGTTGTGTCATCTGCAAACTTAATGATTGTGTTGGAGTCATGCCTGGCCATGCAGTCGTGGGTGAACTAAGAGTACAGGAGGGGACTGAGCATGCACCCCTGGGGGGATCCAGTGTTGAGCATCAGAGTGACAGATGTGTTGCTACCTTCCTTCACCACCTGGGGATGGCCCGTCAGGAAGTCCAGGATCCAGTTACAGAGGGAGGTGTTTAGTCCCAGGATCCTTAGCTAGTGATGATCTAAGGACCTGCCCTCCAAGACACCTAAACCACCCGATGTCACAGGAAGGCATAAAAGATAATCAAGGACAACAACCACCGGAGCCACTGCCTGTTCACCCCGCTATCATCCAGAAGGCGAGGTCAGTACAGGTGCATCAAAGCTGGGACCGAGAGACTGAAAAACAGCTTCTATCTCAAGGCCATTAGACTGTTAACAGCTATCACTAACATTGAGTGGCTTCTGCCAACATACTGACTCAAATCTCTAGCCACTTTAATAATTAAAAATTGGATGTAATAAATGTATCACTAGTTACTTTAAACAATGTCACTTTATACAATGTTTACATACCCTACATTACTCATCTCATATGTATATACTGTACTCTATACCATCTACTGCATCTTGCCTATGCCGTTCGGCCATCGCTCATCCATATATTTATATGTACATATTCTTATTCATTCCTTTACACTTGTGTGTATAAGGCAGTTGTTGTGAAACTGTTAGATTACTTGTTAGATATTACTGCATGGTCAGAACAAGAAGCACAAGCATTTCATTACACTCGCATTAACATCTGCTTACCATTTGTATGTGACCAATAACATTTTATTTGATTTGAGCTTTGAGGGTACTATGGTGTTGAACGCTGAGCTGTAGTCAATGAATAGCATTCTCACATAAGTGTTTATTTTGTCCAGGTGGGAAAGGGCAGTGTGGAGTGCAATTGCATCAGATTGCATCAGATTACATCATCTGTGGATCTGTTTGGGCGGTATGCAAATTGGAGTGGGTCTAAGGTTCCTGGAATAATGGTGTTGATGTGAGCCATTTACCAGCCTTTCAAAGCACTTCATGGCTACGGACGTGAGTGCTACGGGTCTGTAGTCATTTAGGCAGGTTGCCTTCGTGTTGGGCACAGGGACTATGGTGGTCTGCTTGAAACATGTTGGTATTACAGACTCAATCAGGGACATGTTGAAAATGTCAGTGAAGACACCTGCCAGTTGGTCAGCACATGCCCAGAGCACATGCCCTGGTAATCCATCTGGCCCCGCAGCCTTGTGAATGTTGACCTATTTAAAGGTCTTACTCACATTGGCTATGGAGAGCGTGATCACACAGTCGTCCGGAACAGCTGATACTCTCATGAATGCCTCAGTTTAGCTTGAGCATAGAAGTTATTTAGTGAGCATAGAAGTGATTTAGCTCGTCTGATAGGCTCGTGTCACTAGGCAGATCGCGGCTGTGCTTCCCTTTGTAGTCTGTAATAGTTTGCAAGCCCTGCCACGTAAGACGAGCGTCGGAGCCGGTGTAGTCCTGTATTGACCCTTTGCCTGTTTGATGGTTGGCCGGAGGGCATAGCAGGATATTTTATAAGCTTCCGGGTTAAAATCCCGCTCCTTGAATGCGGCAGCTCTACCCTTTAGCTCAGTGTGAATGTTGCCTTTAATCCATGGCTTCTGGTTCGGGTATGTACGTACACTCACAGTGGGGACGACGTCCTCGATGCGCTTATTGATAAAGCCAGTGACTGATGTGGTGTACTCCTCAATGCCATCGGAAGAATCCCGGAACATGTTCCAGTCTGTGATAGCAAAACAGTCCTGTAGTTTAGCATCTGCTTCATCTGACCATTTTTTTTTATAGTCACTGGTGCTTCCTGCTTTAATGTTTGCTTGTAAGCAGGAATCAGGAGGATATAATTGTGTTCGGATTTACCAAACGGAGGGAGAGCTTTGTACGGGTCTGTGTGTGGAGTACAGGTGATCTAGATTTTTTTTCTTTCTGGTTGCACATTTAACATGTTGATGGAAATTAGGTAGAACTGATTTAAGTTTCTCTGTATTAAAGTCTTCGGCCACTAGGAGTGCCGCCTCTGGCTGAGTGGTTTCCTGTTTGCTTATTTCCTTATACAGCTGACTAAATGCGGTCTTAGTGCTGGCATCCGTCTGTGGTGGTAAATAAACAGCCACTAAAAGTATAGATGAAAACTCTGTAGGCAAGTAGTGTGGTCTGCAGTTTATCACAAGACACTCTACCTCAGGCAAGCAAAATCTAGAGACTTCCTTACATTTCATGCACCAGCTGTTGTTTACAAATATGCACAGACCGCCCCCACTCGTGTTACCGGAGTGTGCTGCGTATATCCCGCTAGCTGAATATCCATGTCATCATTCAGCCACTATTCCGTGAAACATAAGATATTTCAGTTTTTGATGTCCCATTGGTAGGATATTCGTGATCGTACCTCGTCTAGTTTATTGTCCAATGATTGCATGTTGGCGAGTAATATTGACGGTAACGGCAGTTTTCCCACTCGCCTTCTGCGGATCCTTACAATGCATCCAGCTCTGTGTACTCTGTACCTGCGTCTCTTCCTCTTGCAAATAACTGGGACGTTGGCCTTGTCGGGTGTTCGGATAATGTCCTGCTTGTTGAAGAAAAAATCCTTGTCCAATCCGAGGTGAGTGATCGCTGTCCAGTATCCAGAAGCTCTTTTTTGCCATAAGATACGGTTGCATAAACATTATGTACAAAATAAGTTACAAATAACACAAAACCCCCCCCACATAATAGCACAATTGGTTAGGCGCCCGTAAAACTGCTCCCACTTCTTTCGGCGCCATTTTAGAAGAGACCTCTTCTACTTTTATTTATGAGAGGTATTGACATGTTGAATGCACTAGGCGGTCTGTCTGAACTACTGGCACACAGCTCGGACACCCATGCATACCCCACAAGACATGCCACAAGAGGTCTCTTCACAGTCCCCAAGTCCAGAACAGATTTTGGGAGGCACACAGTACTACATAGAGCCATGACTACATGGAGCTCTATTCCACATCAAGTAACTGACGCAAGCAGTAAAATTAGATTTAAAAAACAGATAAAACACACCTTATGGAACAGCGGGGACTGTGAAGCAACACAAACATTGGCACAGACACACCCACACACACACACACACACAGACACACAGTAGATATGTGGTAGTGGTGGAGGCGCCTGAGGGTACACAGTGAGTTGTGAAATTGTAATGTCTTTAAATTTGTAGAAACTTAATATTGTTTGACCCCAGGAAGAGTAGCTGCTGTTTTGGCAGCAGCTAATGGGGATCCATAATAAATACAAATACAAAATCTACACTGATGGAAGTGTATTTAACAAGTGACATCAATAAGGGACCAAATATTCCACCTGGATTCACCTGGTCAATCTATGTCATGGAAAAGAGCAGGTGTTCTTAATGTTTTGTACACAGTGTATATGCAACCCTTTTTTTCATGTTGTTTTCTTCACTTAGGAATTACCTATCCCAAATGTCTTCAATTGGATTACAAACAATTAAATACATGGAATGGCATTAAACACCGGGAGACCATGGGTTTAATGTATTTGATACCATTCCACTAATACCGCTCCAGTCTTTACCATGAGCTCGTCCTCCCCAATTAAGGTGCCACACACACCTCCTGTGGTGTGTTGTAACTGACTGTGTCTGTCCCCGACTGTGACTGTATCTAACTGAGTTGTCTGTGTCCCTCTGTTATAGGTCAGCTGAAAGAGCACTCAATGGGCCAGGCCCTGAGGACAGTCCTGATGGTGTTCCTGGGGTTGTATGCTCAGTACTGGCTGTTGATCCATGTCTCTGGGTTCCAGTGTCTTTACAGCACCCTCCTCTGTATGCTGCTCTGCAGGGCTATGTTCTCCCTGCCCTACATACACGTTAACATCTTCCAAGTGAGAAAGCATATACACACATTGATTTAGGCAAGCACACACACGCACCCTCAGCAAAGTATATAATCAATGGGTAACTGACGATTTGGCTGGTATTATTTGGCTAGTAGGGAGCACCAGTTATGAAGGAAAAAACATCTCCAATATGTTGTTTCTCCAATTGTGTTACTATTGATGGCAGCAGTCTTGTCTCCATCCTCCCCGGTACTCCCACTGTGGGTGCCTGCTTGTATTTGGTCCTATTTCACATATATACAAGTGTGTATTAATGCACATGTGAATTTGACCCTGTACTGTTAAGACCATTGTAGAGGCATTTAACTGAATGGTGGGTCCATAGAGATAGAATAACATCTGTCTTTGGGTAGACCTCCTGCAGACAGATTATGCTCGACTCTGCATCTCATCTTCTACTAATTGTAAAAGTGTCCAGGGCAGCAAAATCATGCCAACAGTTTCTCTCTGGGTATCTTTCCGTTCAGTGAATCAGCGGGGGCTCACACACACACACACACACACATACCTTTCCATTAAACCGTTCTCTCCTGTTCTGTACAGCACATTGGCCTGCCTATGTTCTCCCCGACCCGACGGCCCAAGAGGATTTACCAGATGACCCACGGGGTTCTGAACCTTCCTCGGAACCCCCTGCTGGACTGGATCTTCGGACACTCCCTCATCAACTGTCACGTGGAACACCACCTGTTCCCCTTCCTCTCCGACAACATGTGTCTCAAGGTACAATGCAGACAACGTGTATCTCAACGTACAATGCAGACAACGTGCACCTCAATACAATACAACATGTATCTCAAGGTACAATGCAGACAATGTGTATCTCAACGTACAACGTGTCTTAAGGTACAATGCAGACAACCAGGGTTGGGGTTAATTCCAATTATATTTCTAATTCCAAATTAAATTCTATAATTCAAGCAGGAAGTGGAACATTTTATTAGAATTGAATTGGAATTTCAGCAATCTACTTTTTTTTGTTGAATTTAATAAAGAATTTAGACTGTCTTAATTTGATTTAAAATTGTACATTTGAATTGAACAAGAACGAACCATCCTTGGAATGGAATTGGAATTTCGATTGTCTGAATATTTATTGAATTGGAATTGAAGAAGAAAACCATCATTGGAATGGAATTGAAATTGATTTGGAATTTAGACTGAATTTTAATTGGAAAATAAAAACATCCCCGGAGTGGAATTTTACATTTAGAATTTTAAAACTGGAATTGTGTTGTAATTGTTCAAATTCCAGTTACTGGAGGTGATGCATTAAAATTGAATGCAAACTTTGATTTCAATCGATCAAGTAATTATAATTGTATACGCACATTACTAAAATATACATAATATCTATATAATTATATCTTTTTTTTAATGTTTACCAATGAGGAGTTGACATACAATATATTTCTGGTTAGGTTATTTTGATCCATTTAAAGGGATAGTTCACCCTAATTACATATTGGTTTCCTTACACTTAAGCAGTCTATGAACTATGACATTGTAATTTTGTAATTTGGGTGAGCTTAAAGGTGAATAATGGAAAATGTAAAAATGTGGAGAAGGGAGCAATTGCGGCCTGCAATTTGGGGCATTCCTGCATGTAGAACCCCACTTGATACTTCCATTTGTCAGTATTTAAGCTAGGACAGGCGGGAGGGGCGCTTCAGTACAGTAGGTGGCGTTAATGCACAATATTGTGGATGCCAGCCACCGATAGCTAGCGGTAGCTAGCCGCAGATAGAAAGCAGTAGCTAGCCGCAGATAGACAACGGTAGCTAGCCAACCGTACGTCGGTAGACAGTGTCCTTCGTCCCTGCCTGTCGGGCACTGTTCATGAAGGACCCAATGGGATGCTCACCAGACTTGTCAGCTTCCAGGATTTGTGTACAGATCCTTGCGTCATGGTGCCGTGCATTGTCATGCTTAAACATGAGGGGTTGGCAGTGGATGAATGGTACGACAATGGGCCTCAGGATCTCGTCACGTTATTTCTGTGAATTTAAATTGCCATAGATAAAATGCAATTGTGTTTGTTGTCTGTAACTGATGCCTGGCCATACCATAACCCCATCGCCACAATGGGGCACTCTGTTCACAACAGCGACATCAGTAAACCACGTCCCCACATTCCTGCAGTCAGCATGCCAATTGCATGCCAATTGCACTCTCCCTCAAAACTTGAGACATCTGTGGCATTGTGTTATGTGACAAAACTGCACATTTTAGAGTGGCCTTTATTTGTCCCCAGCACAAGATGCACCTGTGTAATGATCATGCTGTTTAATCAACTTCTTGATATGCCGCACCTGTCAGGTGGATGGATTATCTTGACAAAGTAGAAATGCTCACTAACAGGGATATAAACAAATTTGTGCCAAAATATTGTACGTATGGAAAATGTTGGGGATCTTTTATTTCAGCGTATGAAACATGGGACTAACACTTTACATGTTGTATTTATATTTTTGTTTAGTGTAAGTTCCGGAAGTTCAATTGATTGTGAGATATGGCATATACATTTTATATGATACATTTGGGTCGCGGGTTCACAATTGTACCTTTTATGAAACCTCTGCCAAGCAAGGAGGAAAGGAGCCAACCTAATCCCGCCTGCCACTGCAACCCCATTGGACATAATTTCACCTGCCAATCAACATTATCCATCTTCCCTCTGACTGTATTCTCGTTGCATCGTGTGATCAGATAATTATGGCAAAATATATTTACTCAAATGAGAGAGAAAGACGAGTGTGTGTGCAACATAATGTCCACTTCATAGGATAACACAGTATATCGGCTAAAAGTCTATTTTATGTAACAAATGTTTCATTAGATTGGATTTTTTTTTTTACAGTAGCCAGCTGACAGCGACATAGCCATGTTAAGTAGTTTGGGGTGGGGGTGCAGGAAAAAATGTTTTCCCCCAGATGCAGACGGCTATATACTGTAGGTCTACTAATATAGGACTATGAAAGGCCCAGTGCACTACTTTGTGAAAAAATCTCTAAACTTTTTTATTTTTTTCAGGGGGTGCTGCACAGTGGCGATTTTAGCATGTACAGTGGGGCAAAAAAGTATTTAGTCAGCCACCAATTGTGCAAGTTCTCCCACTTAAAAAGATGAGAGGCCTGTAATTTTCATCATAGGTACACTTCAACTATGACAGACAAAATGAGAAAAAAAAATCCAGAAAATTACATTGTAGGATTTTTAATGAATTTATTTGCAAATTATGGTGGAAAATAAGTATAACCTCCCTAAATGATTACTGCCCCGTAGCACCCACGTTGGTAGCAATGAATTGCTTTGAAAGGCTGGTCATGGCTCACATCAACAGCATCTTCCAGGATACCCTAGACCCACTCCAATTCGCATACTGCCCCCAACAGATCCACAGATGACGCAATCTTAATCGCACTCACACTGCCCTTTCCCACCTGGACAAAACGAACACCTATGTGAGAATGCTGTTCATTGACCACAGCTCAGCGTTCAACACCATAGTGCCCACGAAGCTCATTACTAAGCTAAGGACCCTGGGACTAAACACCTCCCTCTGAAACTGGATGCTGGACTTCCTGACGGGCCGCCTCCAGGTGGTAAGGGTCAGCAACAACATGTCTGCCATGCTGATCCTCAACACTGGGACCCCTCAGGGGTGTGTACTTAGTCCCCTGCTGTACTCTTTGTTCACCCATGACTGCGTGGCCAAACAGGACTCCAACACCATCATTAAGTTTGCTGACGACACAACAGCGGTAGGCCTGATCTCCGACAACAATGAGACAACCGATAGGGAGGAGGTCAGAGAACTGTTAGTGTGGTGCCAAGACCACAACCTCTCCCTCAATGTGAGCAAGACAGAGGAGCTGATTGTGGACTACAGGAAAAGACGGGCCGAATAGGCCCTCATTAACATCAACGGGGCTGTAGTGGAGCGGTCACTTGTTGAATTCGGTGCATGTGACAAATAAAGTTTGATTTGAAAAGTTAATTAGAGTTACCAGCCTCAGAAATTGCAGCCCAAATAAATGCTTCACAGAGTTCAAGTAACAGACACATCTCAACATCAACTGTTCAGATGAAACTGTGCGAATCAGGCCTTCATGGTTGAATTGCTGCAAAGAAACCACTACTAAAGGACACCAATAATAAGAAGAGACTTGCTTGGGCCAAGAAACACGAGCAATGGACATTAGACCGATGGAAATTTGTCCTTTGGTCTGGAGTCCAAATTGGAGATTTTTGGTTCTAACCGCCGTGTCTCACAAAGACGTGGGTGAACAGATGAGCTCTGTATGTGTAGTTCCCACCGTAAAGCATGGAGGAGGAGGTGTTATGGTGTGGGGGTGCTTTCTTTGTGACACTGTCTGTGGTTCATTTACAATTCAAGGCACACTTAACCAGCACGGCTACCACAGCATTCTGCAGTGATATGCCATCCCTTCTGGTTTGGGCTTAGTGGGACTATCATTTGTTTTTTAACAGGACAATGACCCAACACACCTCCAGGCTGTGTGAGTACTATTTGAACAAGAATGGATGGAGTGCTGCATCAGATGACCAGGCCTCCACAATCGCTCAACCGAATTTAGAGGGTTTGGGATGAGTTGGACACAGAGTGAAGGAAAAGCAGCCAACAAGTGCTCAGCATATGTGGGAACTCCTTCAAGACTGTTGGAAAAGCATCCCAGGTGAAGCTGGTTGAGAGAATGCCAAGAGTGTACAAAGCTGTTATCAAGGCAAAGGGTGGCTATTTAAAGAATCTCAAATATAAAATATATTTTGCTTTGTTTAACACTTCTTTGGTTTTCTACATGATTCAATATGTGTTAATTTATAGCTCTGATGTCTTCATTATTATTCTACAATTTAGAAAATATAAAAATGAAGAAAAACCCTTGAATGAGTAAGTGTTGTAAAACTTTTAAACGGTAGTGTATGTACAGTGGGGAGAACAAGTATTTGACACACTGCCGCTTTTGCAGGTTTTCCTACTTACAAAGCATGTAGAGGTCTGTAATTTTTATCATAGGTACACTTCAACTGTGAGAGACGGAATATAAAAAAAAATCCAGAAAATCACATTGCATGATTTTTAAGTCATTAATTTGCATGACAGAAGTATTTGATCACCTACCAACCAGTAAGAATTCCGGCTCTCAAAGACCTGTTAGTTTTTCTTTAAGAAGCCCTCCTGTTCTCCACTCATTACCTGTATTAACTGCACCTGTTTGAACTCGGTACCTGTATAAAAGACACCTGTCCACACACTCAATCAAACAGACTCCAACCTCTCCACAATGGCCAAGACCAGAGAGCTGTGTAAGGACATCAGGGTTAAAATTGTAGACCTGCACAAGGCTGGGATGGGCTACAGGACAATAAGCAAGCAGCTTGGTGAGAAGGCAACAACTGTTTAGCGCAATTATTAGAAAATGGAAGAAGTTCAAGATGACGGTCAATCACCCTCGGTCTGGGGCTCCATGCAAGATCTCACCTCGTGGGGCATCAATGATCATGAGGAAGGTGAGGGATCAGCCCAGAACTACATGGCAGGACCTGGTCAATGACCTGAAGAGAGCTGGGACCACAGTCTCAAAGAAAACCATTAGTTACACACTACGCCGTCATGGATTAAAATTCTGCAGCGCACGGTGGTCTAAACTCCACTCGCCGTGTTTGGAGGAAGAAGAAGGGTGAGTACAACCCCAAGAACACCATCCCAACCGTGAAGCATGGAGTTGGAAACATCAATCTTTGGGGATGCTTTTCTGCAAAGGGGACAGGACGACTGCACCGTATTGAAGGGAGGATGGATGGGGCCATGTATCGCGAGATCTTGGCCAACAACCTCCTTCCCTCAGTAAGAGCATTGAAGATGGGTCATGGCTGGGTCTTCCAGCATGACAATGACCCGAAACACACAGCCAGGGCAACTAAGGAGTGGCTCCGTAAGAAGCATCTCAAGGTCCTGGAGTGTCCTAGCCAGTCTCCAGACCTGAACCCAATAGAAAATCTTTGGAGGGAGCTGAAAGTCTGTATTGCCCAGCGACAGCCCCAAAACCTAAAGGATCTGGAGAAGGTCTATATGGAGGAGTGGGCCAAAATCCCTGCTGCAGTGTGTGCAAACCTGGTCAAGAACCTCAGGAAACGTATGATCTCTGTAATTGCAAACAAAGATTTCTGTACCAAATATTAAGTTCTGCTTTTCTGATGTATCAAATACTTATGTCATGCAATAAAATGCTAATTAATTACTTAAAAATCATACAATGTGATTTTCTGGATTTTTTTTAGATTCAGTCTCTCACAGTTGAAATGTACCTATGATAAAAATTACAGACCTCTACATGCTTTGTAAGTAGGAAAACCTGTAAAATCGGCAGCGGGTCAAATACTTGTTCTCCTCACTGTATACAGTTGAAATCTGAAGTTTACATACGCCATCTATTTTGTGAAGTGCACCATTCCCTCCTGCAGCAAAGCACCAACACAACATGATGCTGCCACCCCCGTGCTTCACGGTTGGGATGGTGTTCTTCGGCTTGCAAGCCACCCCCTTTTTCCTCCAAACATAACAATGGTCATTTTGACCAAATAGTCAATAGTCAAAATATTTTTGTTTCATCAGACCAGAGGACATTTCTCCAAAAAGTACGATCTTTGTCCCCAAGTGCAGTTGCAAAATGTAGTCTGGCTTTTTTGTGGTGGTTTTGGAGCAGTGGTTTCTTCCTTGCTGAGCGGCCTAATAGGTTATGTCGATATAGGACTCGTTTTACTGTGGATATAGATACTTTGTACCTGTTTTCTCCAGCATCTTCACAATGTCCTTTGCTGTTATTCTGGGATTGATTTGCACTTTTCGCACCAAAGTACGTTCATCTCTAGGAGACAGAACGCATCTCTTTCCTGAGTGGTATGAGGGCTGCGTGGTCTCATTGGTGTTTATACCTGCATACTATTGTTTGTACAGACGAATGTGGTACCTTCAGGTGTTTGGAAATTGCTCCCACAGATGAACCAGTCTTGTGGAGGTCTACAATTTTTTTCTGAGGTCTTGGCTGATTTCTTTTGATTTTCACATGATGTCAAGCATAGAGGCACTGAATTTGTCATGCACAAAGTAGATGTCCTAAACGACTTGCCAAAACTATAGTTTGTTAACAAGGAATTTGTTGTAGTGGTTGAAAAATGGGTTTTAATGACTCCAACCTAAGTGTATGTAAACATACGACTTCAACTGCATGTATGTATGTATGTATGTATGTATGTATGTAAGTACGTATGTATGTATGTATCATTTATAAATCCAAAAATAGATGTAGCAACTACAGATTGCCCCTTTATGTCTATCAAAAGTGATCAAGTTTGAGGATGTATTAATTAATTAATTAATTAATTAGATTGAGCAATAAATACCCCACGTTTATTCTATGGACTTGGATCTGCACTATGCAGCTGTTACAAGACCACATTTTTTACTGGCTGTCCAGTGGTTTCAAAAACAATGATTGATAGGTAGCTTAAGATTCTTGATTTCAAACATTATTGGGTTCAAATACACATTTAGATTTGTGAACAGCCATCCACAACAACCACAATCGTTAAGGCACAAGTAGCTAAATGAGAGAGATTCACATCAATGCGCTATGTAGATATCAATAATAAGTGATATCCGCATCATCGTAGTCTACACCACTGCTGTCATCCTTACCTCCAAGCGTTTATTCAAGTTGGATCATCTTTGGATGCCAACCGCAGTTGCACTATTGGAAGACATACAGTAGCTTGGACTGTAGCCTATAAAAGCCTATTCCTGCTCTTTTCCCACAATCCATCAAACACATTTGGTGTGTCATCATAGTAGTCTCTGACTTGAGGTCAGACTCGCTCAGGTGGAACGAACTTAAACGTGCTCCTTTTTTTCAATGCTGATTTGAATGACATTGAGTAAACAGAGAAGTGTACAAAAAAAATTCTAGCTAACATCCTTTTAAAAGTAATCCTCGAAGTAATCATCTAGTATGGTGGAAATTTGCAAGATGATGTTATAATGCTATTATTGCATCAAATGGTTGTTTTATGCAACAGAATAAGGGGTTGTTAGAACGCTCATTTGTGTGTGTTCTACTGAGGATGGGCCTCTGGGAGATAACACTGACAGGAGATTTATGCTGTATTTAGGGTGATAAAACCTAAAGAGACTGCAATCCAGAGCATAAGTTAATGTTTCTGTCCTATATGGTAACAAGGAGAGATGACCCCAGGGCCAGACCCTGGTCTGTACAATGACAGATAATTGTTGACAAAGCAGATACTGTCTGCTGTGAATTATAAGTATCTTTCATACAAATGTTAACCTTATGACCCGTTCTATACATCTGTTTGTCATGTAGGTTGAAAGGGGTGTATCTTGGCTATAAAATACCTGTGTACTTTTGTCCCGGGGCTCTCAGCGAATCATCTGAGTGTGATTCGTCTACCAGCCATCATTATCGTAGAGCACTCAATCGATTCACTTTATATATGTGTGTTTATTAATTATTAATTAATAAGTGATTAAAAATTTAGTTTAAGTATAACTCTGACTTGTGTGATAAGTTTGTCTCTTCTAATTTGATTGTATAGTAATGAACCACCACACTAGTTTTTCAAAAGTATCTGTAATCTGATTACAATATTACAGTTACTGTTTTTTGTTTCACCACCAAGTCAGAATAGTAGGATAAATTATGAGTGGAAAATTGACTCAATGATTAGTGTGAGGCACATAGGCTACTAACAACTTACTACACAACATACACTTAGTATTACTTTCTTAGCTACAGTATACATATCTCCCTGGCATATTACATAATTTATGCAGCAGCATACAATACATTTTTGGACTCAATTTGTTATGCTGTGCTCACTTGAACAGGAAGGTCTGAGATTTCCCAGTTTCCAGTTGTTTTGAAAGCGACATAAGTCATACTGGATTGACAGCATGGCCAATGTTTAATGTTTATCACTTTAAATTTGGTAAAGAGACCCTTAAACTCAGATATGGACGACACATCCACTCCACTGAATAGCAGGATAGTGATTGCTTTGCATTGCTTGTAGTTAGCCACTGATTCCGTCCAAACCACTCATTGTTGGGTTGAGTTTGGCTTGAGTTGAGTTGAAAGAAGTGAAGGAATTCAAATCCAGGGAATTGGTCTAGAGAGGGAATTGAATTATGAAATAATAGTTTTGAATTGACTTAAAATTGGAATTTGAGAATTTTGCTCTGGAATTGTGAATTGAGATTGATGGAATTACATTTTTGGAATTGACACCAAACCTGTAGACATGTGGGTACAGACAACATGCGTCTCAAGATACAATACAACGTGTCTCAAGGTACTATACAACATTTTTTTAACCTTTATTTAACTGGGCAAGCCAGTTAAAAATAATATACAAGTTAAATGGGTTTCAATGACATTTTCAACTCTACTGATGGTTTTCTCACCAAAAATGTTGTGTTATATAGCGAATGTGCCCACTTTGGTATTGGCACATGCGCTCTAGCCAACAGCTTGCAGATACAGTGCAGAAATAGCCTACATGAGATTATTTTGGACAAAAGAGAAAAGAGCAAGATTGTTTTTATTTTTATTGTCACGACTTCCTTCGAAGTCGGCTCCTCTCCTTGTTCGGCGACGTTCGGCGATCGACGTCACCGGCTTTCTAGCCATCGCCGCCCCATTTTTCATATGTCCATTTGTTTTGTCTTGTCCCATACACACCTGGATTTCATTCCCTAATACCACCTCATCGACTGGGGGATTGTAAAATACATCTCCTGGCAGACGCTGCGCTTCCCAGGAGTCACGTGTATCCCTTGTCGTAAGAGGAGACCGTGGCTATTGATACATACAGTGGGGCAAAAAAAGTATTTAGTCAGCCACCAATTGTGCAAGTTCTGCCACTTAAAAAGATGAGAGAGGCCTGTAGTTTTCATCATAGGTACACTTCAACTATGACAGACAAAATGAGAAATAAAAATCCAGAAAATCACATTGTAGGATTTTTAATCAATTTATTTGCAAATTATGGTGGAAAATAAGTATTGGTCACCTACAAACAAGCAAGATTTCTGGCTCTCACAGACCTGTACCTTCTTCTTTAAGAGGCTCCTCTGTCCTCCACTCGTTACCTGTATTAATGGCACCTGTTTGAACTTGTTATCAGTATAAAAGACACCTGTCCACAACCTCGAACAGTCACACTCCAAACTCCACTATGGCCAAGACCAAAGAGTTGTCAAAGGACACCAGAAACAAAATTGTAGACCTGCACCAGGCTGGGAAGACTGAATCTGCAATAGGTAAGCAGCTTGGTTTGAAGAAATCAACTGTGGGAGTAATTATTAGGAAATGGAAGACATACAAGACCACTGATAATCTCCCTCGATCTGGGGCTCCACGCAAGATCTCACCCCGTGGGGTCAAAATGATAACAAGAACGGTGAGCAAAAATCCCAAAGCCACACGGGGGGGGGACCTAGTGAATGACCTGCAGAGAGCTGGGACCAAAGTAACAAAGCCTAACATCAGTAACACACTACGCCGCCAGGGACTCAAATCCTGCAGTGCCGGATGTGTCCCCCTGCTTAAGACAGTACATGTCCAGGCCCGTTTGAAGTTTGCTAGAGAGCATTTGGGTGATCCTGCAGAAGATTGGGAGAATGTCATATGGTCAGATGAAACCAAAATATAACTTTTTGGTAAAAACTCAACTCGTCGTGTTTGGAGGACAAAGAATGCTGAGTTGCATCCAAAGAACACCATACCTACTGTGAAGCATGTGGGTGGAAACATCATGCTTTGGGGCTGTTTTTCTGCAAAGGGACCAGGACGACTGATCCGTGTAAAGGAAAGAATGAAATGGGGCCATGTATTTGAGATTTTGAGTGAAAACCTCCTTCCATCAGCAAAGGCATTGAAGATGAAACGTGGCTGGGTCTTTCAGCATGACAATGATCCCAAACACACCGCCCGGGCAACGAAGGAGTGGCTTAGTAAGAAGCATTTCAAGGTCCTGTAGTGGCCTAGCCAGTCTCCAGATCTCAACCCCATAGAAAATCTTTGGAGGGAGTTGAAAGTCCGTGTTGCCCAGCAACAGCCCCAAAACATCACTGCTCTAGAGGAGATCTGCATGGAGGAATTGGCCAAAATACCAGCAACAGTGTGTGAAAACCTTGTGAAGACTTACAGAAAACGTTTGACCTCTGTCATTGCCAACAAAGGGTATATAACAAAGTATTGAGATAAACTTTTGTTATTGACTAAATACGTATCTTCCACCATAATTTGCAAATAAATTCATAAAAAATCCTACAATATGATTTTATGGATTTGTTTTCTCATTTTGTCTGGTCATAGTTGAAGTGTACCTATGATGAAAATTACAGGCCTCTCTCATCTTTTTAAGTGGGAGAACTTGCACAATTGGTGGCTGACTAAATAGTTTTTTGCCCCACTGTATGTCTGTTTCCCTGCGTCAGGTGTACATTCGGCCCTATACTTCACCCGCCTCCTCGAGTTTCTTTTTTGTGAAGAAAAAGGATGGAGGTTTACGCCTGTGAAGTGACTATAGAGGTCTCAATCAAATCACGGTGAGGTACAGTTACCCGCTACTTCTTCATGAAACTGGATCTCAGTAGTGCGTATAACCTGGTGCATTTCCGGGATGGAGACGATTGGAAGACAGTGTTCAGTACCACCACAGTGCATTATAAGTACCTCGTCATGCCGTACGGGTTGATGAATGCTCCGTAAGTTTTCCAATCCTTTGTAGATGAGATTTTCAGGGACCTGCACGGCACGGTGTAGTGGTATATATCGATGACATTCTGATATACTCCGCTACACACGCCGAGCATGTGCCCTTGGTGCGCAAGGTACTTGGACGACTGTTGGAGCATGACCTGTATGTCAAGGCTGAGAAATGCCTGTTTTGGAGGTGCAGCTCTATTTAGGATTTGCCAATTACTCCCGGAGATTTATCCGGGTTTTGGCCAGGTTGCTGCTCCCATTACCTCATTGTAGAAGGGGGGTCCTGTAAGGTTGCAGTGGTCGGCTGAGGCGGACAGGGCTTTTGGGCAGCTAAGAGCTCTGTTTACTTTCGACTCCCGTGCTGGCGCATCCGGATCCATCTTTGGCATTCATAGTGGAGGTGGACGCATCTGAGGCTGGGATAGGAGCCGTGCTCTCACAGCACTCGGGTACGCCACCGAAACTCCACCCCTGCACTGTCTTCTCGAAGAAGCTCAGCCCAGCGGAGCGTAACTATGATGTGGGGTACCGGGAGTTGTTGGCTGTGGTTAAAGCGTTGAAGGCATGGAGACATTGGCTTGAGGGGGCTAAACACCCTTTCCTTATCTGGACTGACCACCGTAACCTGGAGTACATCCGGGCAGCAAGGAGACTGAATCCTCGTCAGGCTAGGTGGGCCATGTTCTTTACCTGTTTTGTGTTTACCCTATCCTACAGCCCAGGTTCCCAGAATAAGAAGGCAGATGCACTGTCCCGGCTGTATGACACAGAGGAGCGGCCCATGGATCAGACTCCCATACTCCCGGCCTCCTGCCTGGTAGCACTGGTCGTGTGGGAGCTGGATGCGAACATTGGGCAGGCGTTGCGTACAGAGCCTGCTCCCCTCCAGTGTCCCGTTGGGCGTATGTACGTTCTGTCTGCTGTCTGTGACCTGTTGATCTATTGGGCCCACACGTCTCCCACCTCTGGTCATCCGGGGATCGATCGGTGTTCCAGCTTGGCTAAGGACTTGAGGGTTTATGTTTCATCCTGCTTGGTGTGTAAGTGTAAGGCTCCGAGACACCTGCCAAGACATCCCTTACCAGTTCCACAATGACCTTGGTCACATCTGTCAGTGGATTTCCGAACAGATCTTCCTCTTTCACAGGGAAACACTACGATCCTGGTCGTTGTGGATCGTTTTTCTAAGTCCTGTCATCTCCTCCCTCTGCCTGGTCTTCCTATGGAACTACAGACTGCGGAAGCCCTGTTTACTCATGTCTTCCAGCACTATGGGGTGCCTGAGGATATAGTGTCAGATCGGGGTCCCCAGTTCACGTCGAGAGTTTGGAAGGCGTTCATGGAATGTCTGGGGGTCTCGATCAGCCTTACCTCAGGTTTTCACCCTGAGAGTAACGGGCAGGTAGAGAGAGTTAACCAAGATGTGGGCAGGTTTCTGCGGTCCTATTGCCAGGACCGGCCAGGGGAGTGGGCAGCGTTCGTGCCCTGGGCTGAGATGGCACATAACGCACTTCGCCACTCCTCCACTAACCTCTCCCCCTTTCAGTGCGTATTGGGGTACCAGCCGGTTCTGGCGCCGTGGCATCAGGGTCAGACCGAGGCTCTTGCGGTGGATGACTGGTTTAGGTGCGCGGAGGAGACATGGGAGGTCGCCCGTGTAGACCTCCAGCGAATCGCTCGTCACCAGAAAACCAGCGCGGACCGTCATCGCAGTGAGACCCCGGTGTTCGCAACGGGGGACCGGGTCTGGCTTTCGACCCGTAACCTGCCCCTCCGCCTGCCCTGCCGGAAGCTGGGTCCGTGGTTTGTGGGGCCATTTAAAGTCCTGAGGAGGGTGAACGAGGTATGTTACAGAAAACAGCTACCCTCTGTATTAACCCCTCGTTCCATGTGTCTCTGCTCAGGCCGGTGGTGGCTGGTCCGCTCCAAGAATCTGAGGTGCGGGAGGTCCCTCCGCCCCCTTTGGACATCGAGGGGGCCCGGCCTACATCGTTCGTTCGATCCTGGATTCGAGGAGTCGGGCGGGGGACCTTCAGTACCTTGTAGAGTAGGAGGGGTACGGCCCAGACGAGAGGTACTGGGTTCCGGTTGCGGATGTTTTGGATCCTGAACTGCGTGGGAGTTTCACCGTCGCCAGTCGGATCACCCTGCTCCTCGCCCTCCGGGTCATCCCCGAGGCCGGTGTCGGCGCACCGCTGGATCCGCGACTTCGGCTCCTCTCCTTGTTCGGGCGGCATTCGGCGATCGACGTCACCGGCTTTCTAGCCATCGCCGCTCCATTTTTGCTTTGTCTTGTCCCATACACACCTGGTTTTCATTCAATCAATTTACATGTATTTAGCCCTCTGTTTCCCCATTATGTCTTTGTGTGTAATTGTTTGTTTGTGTTGTGGATTATTGTCGGGCACTTTACTTTTGCCATGTTGCCGTGTTTTTGGCACGTTATTGTTTTTATGTGCTGTATTTTGTAGTACGGAATTAAAGTGCGCCTGTTCACGACACTCTGCTCTCCTGCACCTGACTTCGCCTCCCGTACACACCCTTGACATTTATTTGTCAAACGGCAGCCGAGCAACAGAAAGAAAAGTATTTTAAGTTTGAATTTTGTAAAGTTAGTGTGGGATTTTAAAATTTAAAATTTAAAAGATTTTTAAAAAATGGATTAATAATAACAAACCTCCTGGCATTGATTACTTAGATGGAAAGCTACTGAGGATGGTAGTTGACTCTATAGCCACACCTATCTGTCATATCTTTAATCTGAGTCTAGAGGAAAGTCTTTGTCCTCAGGTCTGGAGGGAAGCCAAAGTAATTCCGCTACCCAAGAGTGGTAAACTGGTTCAAACAGCGTAACTATCAGCTTGCTGCCAGCTCTTAGAAAACTGTTGGAAAAAATGGTGTTTAACCAAATACAATGCTGTTTCTCTGTAAACAAATAAACTTTCAGACTTTCAGCATGCTTATAGAGAAGGGCACTCAACATGTGACTGACACAAATGACTGATGAATGGTTGAAAGATATTGATAATAAGAAGATTGTCTGACTTTTGTTAGATTTCAGTGCAGCCTTCAATATAATTGACCATAACCTGTTGTTGAGAAAACTTGTTTTAACCTCAGCTCTGAATCTACAAAATGGCACTCTAATAGAACTAAGCGGGATGTCTTTAATGAAAGCTTGTCTAATGTCAAACATGTAAAGTGTGGTGTAGCGCAGGGCAGCTCCCTAAGCCCTCTACTCTTTTCTATTTTTACCAATGACCTGCACCTGGCATTAAACAAAGCATGTGTGTCCATGTATGCTGATGATTCAACCATATACACATCAGCAACCACATCTAATGAAGTCCCTGAAACCCTTAACAAAGAGTTGCAGTCTGTTTTGGAATGGGTGGCCAGTAATAAACTGGTCCTGAACATTTCTAAAACTAAGCATTGTATTTGCTACAAATCATTCCCTAAGTTCTAGAATTCAGCTGAATCGGGCAATGAATGGTGTGGCTGTTGAACAAGTTGAGGAGACTAAATTACTTGGTGTTACCTTACAATGTAAACTGTCTAGTCAAAACATTCAATGGTTGTAAAGGTCAGGAGAGGTCAGTCAGTAATAAAGGTATTTGACACAACAAAGCTTGTCCTGCATGCTCTAGTTTTATCTTATCTTGATTATTGTCCAGTCATATGGTCAAGTGCTGCAAAGAAAGACTAAGTTAAGCTGCAGCTGGCCCAGAACAGAGCAGCACGTCTTGACCAATTTCAAGGAAATGTATAGTATTATACAGAGCCAAGAGTGCATGAAACTCCCTTCCATCTTATATAGGACAAGTGAACAACAAACCTGGTTTAAAAATAACTAATAAAGCAACACCTCACGGCACAACGCCTCTCCCCCATGTGACCTACTCGTTGTATGTACAGTTGAAGTCGGAAGTTTACATACACTTAGGTTGGAGTCATTGAAACTCGTTTTTCAACCACTTCACAAATGTCTTGTTATTAACAAACTATAGTTTTGGCAAGTCGGTTAAGACATCTACTTTGTGCATGACACAAGTCATTTTTCCAACAATTGTTTACAGACAGATTATTTCACATGTAATTCACTGTATCACAATTCCAGTGGGTCAGAAGATTAAATACACTAAGTTGACTGTGCTTTAAACAGCTATGAAAATTCCAGAAAATTATGTCATGGCTTTAGAAGCTTGACATCATAGGAAAATCAAAATTACTCAGCCAAGACCTCGAAAAGATAATTGTAGACCTCCACGAGTCTGGTTCATCTTCGGGAGCAATTTCCAAACTTCTGAAAGTATCACGTTCATCTGTACAAACAATAGTACGCAAGTATAAATACCATGGGACCACGCAGCCATCATACCACTCAGGAAGGAGACGCGTTCTGTCTCCTAGAGATGAACATACTTTGATGCGAAAAGGGAAAATCAATCCCAGAACAACAGCAAAAACCCTTGTGAAGATGCTGGAGGAAACGGGTACAAATGTATCTATATCCACAATAAAACGAGTCATATATCAACATAACCTGTTAGGCCGCTCAGCAAGGAAGAAGCCACTGCTCCAAAACCGCCATAAAAATGCCAGACTACATTTTAAAACTGCACATGATGACAAAGATCGTACTTTTTGGAGAAATGTCCTCTGGTCTGATGAAACAAAAATAGAACTGTTTGGCCATAATGACCATCGTTATGTTTGGATGAAAAAGGGGAGGCTTGCAAGCCGAAGAACACCATCCCAACCATGAAGCACAGGGGTGGCAGCATCATGTTGTGTTGGTGGTTTGCTGCAGGAGGGACTGGTGCACTTCACAAAATAGATGGCATCATGAGGGAGGGAAATTATGTGGATATATTGAAGCAACACCTCAAGACATCAGTCAGGAAGTTAAAGCTTGGTCGCCAAATGGGTTTTCGATTTGGCAATCAAGGAATGGGCCAGAATTCACCCAACTCTTTGTAAGAAGCTTATGGAAGGCTACCAGAAACGTTTGACCCAAGTTAAACAATTTAAAGGCAATGCTACCAAATACTTATTAAGTGTATGTAAACTTCTGACCCACTGGGTATGTGATGAAAGAAATAAAATCAGAAATAAATCATTCTCTCTACTATTATTCTGACATTTCGCATTCTTAAAATAAAGTGGTGAACCCAATTTTAACTAGGATTAAATGTCAGGAATTTTGAAAACTGAGTTTAAATGTATTTGGCTAAGGTGTATGTAAACTTCCAACTTCAACTGGATGTACGTGTAACTGATAGATCCACACACACACACACACACGTTAATGTAAGTAAATTGTAAAGTATTTTTGTCTGTAATGTCTTTTTTGTTATGTGTCGGACCCCAGTAAG
Organism: Oncorhynchus mykiss; assembly: GCF_013265735.2. Lineage (NCBI taxonomy): Eukaryota > Metazoa > Chordata > Actinopteri > Salmoniformes > Salmonidae > Oncorhynchus > Oncorhynchus mykiss. The sequence continues at coordinate 43,315,537 of NC_048587.1, read as the reverse complement.
ACTAGCTGTCGCAATTGGCGTTGGCTAATGGGGATCCTAGTATATCAAATCTATGTTCACGTCACCAGAATAAGACCTTTGTTAGTTATTGGAATGGAGCATCAAGCAAGTCACCTTGCACATTGACCACCCTGTGAAGTTCATCATAACTTATTTCATCTGTAGCCTAATAAACTGTATGCTATGAGTCGTAGTGTGAGGACCACACAACATGTCATTGCGTGACTCCAAGTTTACTTCAATATTATGGTTATTATATCAATATTTGAGCATAAAAGCATTTCCACTGACATTTCTCACATAATTCATTTTACCGAAACAAAAAGATCCCACCTTGTTTAAAGTATTTTGTTTTGTCAACATTCGGAAAGTTTATCTGACATATACTTTACTCGCATAAAAAGGTTGGATGGAAACCTGGTTACAGACGCATTTTTCAAGAAAATGACATTCACTTTCACCTCTAAATTATGTGGATCTTTGTAAGAACTGTTGATGTCGAAAATGGCTTTATAAAATCAATGTTGTTGATTAATATGAACCCTTTCATCCCTCCTCTCCTCTCAGGTAAAGCCCATCGTGTCCCAGTATCTGAAGGAGAAGGAGCTCCCATACCAGGAGGATAGCTACCTCTCCCGTCTGCAGCTCTTCTTTCACAAGTACCAGGAGCTCATGGTTTTCGCCCCACCCATCACGGAGCTGGTGGGGGTGCAGTGATGGAGCAGAGAGGTCGAGGATGAGGCGGAGGACAGGAAACAGGGAATATACCATCTACTAACCCATGCTGCTATGTGCAGTCACTGAATTAAGAGACTGCTACCACTGTCCTACTGTATCTAGGAGGATAATTCTTTAAGTGCACAAACTCCAACTCACTGACATTAACATAGCAATATATATATATATATATATATATATACACACACACACTGCAATATTAATAAATTATTTCTGTCGAAAAACAATTACATGAACAATTACATGAAACAAATACATTGTAAATTTATCTGCACGATCTAACACTATAACATGATAGGCTATACCAATGATCTTTACTCAAGACAATGTGTAGTTAACAACAACCCACTGTGCACATACTGGTTGAATCAATGTTGTTTACACGTCATTTTAATGAAACTATGTTGAACCCAAGTAGAATAGACTAATTGATGTCTGTGCCCATTGGGAACAATAATAAGGCACTTTCTGGGATACATACACTACCATTCAAAAGTTTGGGGTCACTTAGAAATGTCCTTGTTTTTGAAAAAAAAAGTGTCCATTAAAATTACATCAAATTGATCAGAAATACAGTGTAGACATTGTTAATGTTGTAAATGACTATTGTAGCTGGAAATGGCAGATTGTTTTATGGAATATCTACATAGGTGTACAGAGGTCGATTATCAGCAACCATAACTCCTGTGTTCCAATGACACATTGTGTTAGTGATGTGTAATTTTGTAATCAATGTTCATTAATTTCAATCATCTTAATTAGTCTGAAACCCAGAGTTTGTAAAGTTCTGCTTGAAATGAAACAGACAGAATTCCCAGTTCACAATTAATCAAATCCAAGTTTATTTGCGAGAGCTCTCTCATGCATACACAAAGACTTTCCTTTTATGACGTTCTAACCTACGCACATACATACACACTAACATTTGGATTCTCTCCTTTTCTCCTGAAGTCTCACCACAGTTTATTACCACTCAGCTGACAGTTCCAGTCCCCCTCAGATACGGGAAACTTGGAGGGGCTCTCCCTGTCCTGTTATCTCCCCAGAGTTATAGCTGGGTCGGTTCAAACATACAGTGCCTTGCGAAAGTATTCGGCCCCCTTGAACTTTGCGACCTTTTGCCACATTTCAGGCTTCAAACATAAAGATATAAAACTGTATTTTTTGTGAAGAATCAAGAACAAGTGGGACACAATCATGAAGTGGAACGACATTTATTGGATATTTCAAACTTTTTTAACAAATCAAAAACTGAACAATTGGACGTGCAAAATTATTCAGCCCCTTTACTTTCAGTGCAGCAAACTCTCTCCAGAAGTTCAGTGAGGATCTCTGAATGATCCAATGTTGACCTAAATGACTAATGATGATAAATACAATCCACCTGTGTGTAATCAAGTCTCCGTATAAATGCACCTGCACTGTGATAGTCTCAGAGGTCCGTTAAAAGCGCAGAGAGCATCATGAAGAACAAGGAACAAACCAGGCAGGTCCGAGATACTGTTGTGAAGAAGTTTAAAGCCGGATTTGGATAGAAAAAGATTTCCCAAGCTTTAAACATCCCAAGGAGCACTGTGCAAGCGATAATATTGAAATGGAAGGAGTATCAGACCACTGCAAATCTACCAAGACCTGGCCGTCCCTCTAAACTTTCAGCTCATACAAGGAGAAGACTGATCAGAGATGCAGCCAAGAGGCCCATGATCACTCTGGATGAACTGCAGAGATCTACAGCTGAGGTGGGAGACTCTGTCCATAGGACAACAATCAGTCGTATATTGCACAAATCTGGCCTTTATGGAAGAGTGGCAAGAAGAAAGCCATTTCTTAAAGATATCCATAAAAAGTGTCGTTTAAAGTTTGCCACAAGCCACCTGGGAGACACACCAAACATGTGGAAGAAGGTGCTCTGGTCAGATGAAACCAAAATGTAACTTTTTGGCAACAATGCAAAACGTTATGTTTGGCGTAAAAGCAGCACAGCTGAACACACCATCCCCACTGTCAAACATGGTGGTGGCAGCATCATGGTTTGGGCCTGCTTTTCTTCAGCAGGGACAGGGAAGATGGTTAAAATTGATGGGAAGATGGATGGAGCCAAATACAGGACCATTCTGGAAGAAAACCTGATGGAGTCTGCAAAAGACCTGAGACTGGGACGGAGATTTGTCTTCCAACAAGACAATGATCCAAAACATAAAGCAAAATCTACAATGGAATGGTTCAAAAATAAACATATCCAGGTGTTAGAATGGCCAAGTCAAAGTCCAGACCTGAATCCAATCGAGAATCTGTGGAAAGAACTGAAAACTGCTGTTCACAAATGCTCTCCATCCAACCTCACTGAGCTCAAGCTGTTTTGCAAGGAGGAATGGGAAAAAATGTCAGTCTCTCAATGTGCAAAACTGATAGAGACATACCCCAAGCGACTTACAGCTGTAATCGCAGCAAAAGGTGGCGCTACAAAGTATTAACTTAAGGGGGCTGAATAATTTTGCACGCCCAATTTTTCAGTTTTTGATTTGTTAAAAAAGTTTGAAATATCCAATAAATGTCGTTCCACTTCATGATTGTGTCCCACTTGTTGTTGATTCTTCACAAAAAAATACAGTTTTATATCTTTATGTTTGAAGCCTGAAATGTGGCAAAAGGTCGCAAAGTTCAAGGGGGCCGAATACTTTCGCAAGGCACTGTAGGTTAAGGATCCTCTTTGTTTTCGTTAGGCACACACATACATTCCTCTCTTCCCCCCTCCAACCTAGATGGAGCTGTGTTTATTATTTTTAATTACTCCTTGTTCATGCTACATAACCTCTGATCCCTAATGGTTAAGTTTCCGGGCAGAATTATTTAATCATGTGTATCTTAAACCTTCATACAATATTTTAACAGTTAGCTATTCCAATTTGATAATTTTAAAAGGATCATTAGAAAACCCTTTTGCAATTATGTTATCACCGCTTAAATCTGTTGGCCTGATTAAAGAAGCAATAAAACTGGCCTTCTTTAGACTAGTTGAGTATCTGGAGCATCAGCATTTGTGGGTTTTATTACAGGCTCAAAATGGCCAGAAGCAAAGACCTTCCTTCTGAAACTCGTCAGTCTATTCTTGTTCTGAGAAATAAAGGCTATTCCATGGGAGAAACTGCCAAGAAACTGAAGATCTCGTACAACGCTGTGTACTACTCCCTTCACAGAACAGCGCAAACTGTCTCTAACCAGAATAAAAAGAGGTGTGGGGGGCCCTGGTGCACAACTAAGCAAGAGGACAAGTACATTAGAGTGTCTAGTTTGAGAAACAGAAGCGTCACAAGTCCTCAACTGGCAGCTTCATTAAATATTACCTGCAAAACACCGGGCGTGTGGGTGCATACATTTTCATACAGGTGCCCGTGGGAATCGAACCCGTTGCAAGCGCCATACTCTACCAACTGGCCAGTTTATGATCTAACATAGCAATAAAACATAACATAAACTAGGTTTACCACCAGAGGTGTGTTTCCATCAAACAGACTAGTTGCGGATAAAAAAGGCTGTGCGTGATTACATAGTGCACATAAAAAATGACTTTTGTGGTTAAGTTCCCATGTACCAAATAACAAACACAAGTCAAATGAGTTTCCATCGCAATTTCAACTCTACCAATGGTTTTGTTACAAACACTCTTGCACACTCTGATTTTGGTGCATACTCTCTAGACAAGACCTCACTGATAAACTGGATAGGGGGTTATGTGATGAGATATGGATAGAATGTAATTTAATTTAATAATTGGCAGCCAAGAACCGATCATCATGTCACGAGCATTCAAATTATAGCCTTCCCTCGATATTTAACCAATTGGACATTTGCATGATCACCGTGCACTTAACCACCATGTGAAGTTCATCATTACTTATTTTATCTGCCTATAAACTTTTAATGCTTTTCCACTATGTGGTGGTAGGCCCATATCGCGTGACTCAAAGTTTACTTCGATATGATAGTTATTAAATCAATATTTTCAGCATAAAGGCGTTTCCATGGTCGTTCCTAACATAATTCATTTTACAGACACAAAAAGATCCCACCATGTCGAACGAAACTGTCTGTTGACATTTATGAAATTGTATGGACATTTCCTGTTTCTATAAACCCTGTCATGACCTTTTTATGTGTCAGGTAATTCTTCCGCATGAAAAATGTTGAATGACACTGAGGGGCAGTGTTTTTACAACTAATGCCGGTTTGTCTGAGACTGATGTCGTGCAGGTGTTTGTACACATGCATATACACACACACTCTCATTCAAATAAACACATACAAGAACACACACATACATGTAACAGTGCCAGACATGCACACAAACATATACAGTAGGCATTGCTGTTATGATTTTAGTTGTCCTTGATGTCCTTTGTTTTAAATGTATTTATTTGTTTAATTCTTTTTTTGCATTGTTGTTTGCAGTTTTCTGTCTTTTTCTTTTTTCTCTTTAGTTCATTCTCTTGGTTGTTGGTGCTTTGGGGGGGGGGGGGGGGTTCTTGGGGGTGGGGAATGGAATTAATTGTACACAGATTTCTTTCGAACTTCATGGAATTATAGACAGTTTGTGTTTGAGGATTACTCTGCCAAGAGCTGTGACTTGAATAAACGAAATGACTGAGATTGCGTCACAAATGGCACCCTATTCATCACTCTATAGCCAATAAGGCTCTGGTCAAAAGTAGTGCACAATATAGGGAATAGGTTGCCATTTAGGATGTAACCTAAATGCTGCTTTAACTGACGATAAGGAGATTAGTCAAGACCTCTGAATTGACCTCTTTTTACCATAGACAGATGTTGTTGAGTTATGTGAGTGCCGATTATATTGCAGTGTCTTTAATTCAAAAGCACATCCTTGTTTGCACTAATTACATTCTATATGAAATAAATAATGTAATAATGTCCATTCAAGTGTGCCATGTTTACTTTTAAATAAATTACAAGGCAAAACAAGTTCTAGCCTACCAGCTGAGACATTGTAGTTACATAAAATACCAGTTTTTATTGCAAGTAAATACTACATGGGGTTTAGATTAGAAATGCTAAATACCGGTAGGGAATAGTGGGGTATATTGACCCAATGGTTAGTTGTTTCTAGGAAACACAAAATTAATCATGTGACCAAATATTTAGGAAGAGATCATCATTTCATGGAGTCAGTCTGGTATGCAAGTTAAATCCAAAAAATGGATTTTCACAAAGTCAGATTAATGTATTGTGTTACAGGTTTTATTATGCGTGTATCTAAACCAAAGTAGATTGTTTTATATATCCGTTGGGGTCTCTATAAGCTACAATATGAGGTCCTAAACCTAGCATGAAAGTGCATCCTTGTAGCGGTGTGGGCTAATATTGTAAAGATGTTCACGTTGGAGTAAGTTGATCCAATGGCCATGGGTTAAGTTTAGCCAATGGCCACCATACAAATTATGTTATTTTGTCAGTTTAATGCATAATATGCATAATATGCATAGTATTTTTGCAATGTGTAATAAAAATAATGCATTTTCTTGTTACAGAGCAGATATCATCATGCAGCGTGTATATAAACGTAGAAGTACATTCGAGAAGTAGTAAGGGATAAAAAATAATGACTGAATGACACTGAAGAGGTTTGTTTTCTTTTTTGTCAATATACATGTCCCAGCTAGCATTTTTGGTTCATTTGAAGTTGTGGGAACAATACATTTTCGGTTTCCCATTGATCTGGTAATGAAGCCATACATTTCCTGACCAGTAAAACTAAAATGTTTTTTTTCTGAGATCAGAAGTGAAAATGTAGCCTGTTCTGGGAAAGTTCCTTTGTAGGTTGCAGGGAGGTTCTGAGAACGTTTTACTATGGTTCCCTGAAAATTATAGGTTGTTTGAAGGAAATTAAATAACGTTTCCTTGTACATGTTTCAATAAGACTTTAAAAAACACTGCTAGCGTCGGTTAAACATTCAAGCACAGATAGGACACATGGAAATGAATTTGCTTAGACATTAATCATGCAAATCATTTTTTTATTTTTTTATTGTGGCAAAGCATCAGTGAGATTTGATCCTACGTATGATCTTCTGTTTTCTATCCATGGAATTAGTACACTGCGCCATCATACAAAGCAGTTACTTTCAGTCTCTTCAAACAGACCCCATTTCAAAGGAAACAAGCACTCATTAAGATCAGGTGTGGCCAATTAGTGGGCATGGCCAACATACCTGAACACACAAGATAGAGGATTGATAAAGTTTTGTTGACACTAAGAACGGAATGTATATGTTTTTAAATCACATTCTTAGAACATTAGTAATGTTTTCTTGTGGTTTTCATGGAAAGTTGTCTTAATGTTCTGAGAACATGACTTTACATAGAACCATGAGAATTCCCGTAGAAAACATTTTACTTACGTACTGAAATTCCCACCTAAGAAACATATGGTTCTCAGAATTGTATGTGCTAGCTGGGTATCTTGTACCATTCCCAGAATGTTGTGGGAAGGTTGTATGCAAAATAACCGCAGGATAACCATGATCTCACCAAGAAACACATGCTAGCTGGGGTACCTGTTCTAAAGAGAGGAAATGATAGAGTAGCAGAGGCACACAAGTTCTTATCTGATGACATCAAATGCCGAATTCAACAGGTACCTAACAGTGAAATGCTTACTTACAAGCCCAAGAAAAGAAAAGAAAGAAAAGAAAGAAAAGAAAAAGTGTTAAGAAAGTATTTACTAAAATAAACTGAAGTAAAACATAATAAATGAAATAAAAAATTTAAATAAAAAATAAAAACAAATAATTAAGAAGCAACAATAAAATAACAGTACCGAGGCTATATACAGGGGGTACCAGTATAGAGTCCATGTGCGGGGGCACAGGTTAGTTGAGGTAATTGAGGTAATATGTGCAGGTAGAGGTAAAGTGACTATGCATGGTTAATAAACAGAGAGTAGCAGCAGCATCAAATAGCCATTTGATTAGCTGTTCAGGAGTCTTATGGCTTAGGGGTAGAAGCTGTTAAGAATCCTTTTTGACCTAGACTTGGTGCTCCAGTACCGCTTGCCGTGAGGTAGCAGAGAGAACAGTCTATGACTAGGGTGGCTGGAGTCATAGTCTGAGCTTGCTAAATATATCAAGAATCTATATCAAGACCAGTTTCATAGGAGTAATAGCCTTAAATGCAGGGAACTTGCCTACGAATTGGCACATCAAAACATCATCCCTGTCCCAGACAGGTGGTCAACAAATGGAAGGGTAAGTGATTTGAACAGAGCTATCTGAATGTAGGCATAACTTTAAGAGATACAATATACCACACCCACATTCCATGAATTAAACTTTGACCTACCAGCACCCTCACCCACTTACCCCAAGTCTGCTCAACTTACCCTGTCCCTATGCGCAACTTACCCCAACTTACCCTATGGACAAGCTATGTTTTCAAAACTGCTACGTTGACAGTGCATTCGGAAGCATTCAGACCCCTTGACTTTTTCCACGTTTTTTTAACGCTACAGCCTTATTCTGAAATGGATGAAATAGAAATGTTCCTCAATCTACACACAATACCCCATAATGACAAAGCGAAACTGTGTTTTAGAAAGGTTTGCAAATGTATTAAAAGTAAAAAACAGAAATCCCTTATTTACATAAGTATTCAGGCACTTTGCTATGAGACTCGAAATTGAGCTCAGGTGCATCCTGTTGCCATTGATCATCCTTGAGATGTTTCTACGACTTGATTAGAGTCCACCTGTGGTACATTCAATTAATTGGACATGATTTGGAAAGGTACACACTTGTCTATATAAGGTCCCACAGTTGACAGTGCATGTCAGTGCTAAAACCAAGCCATGAGGTCGAAGGAATTGTGCGTAGAGCTCTGAGACATTGTGTCGAGGCACAGATTTGGGGAAGGGTACCAAAAAATGTCTGCAGCATTGAAGGTCCCCGAAGAACACAGTAGCCTCCATCATTCTTAAATGGAAGAAGTTTGGAACCACCAAGACTCTTCCTAGTGCTGGCTGCCCAGCCAAACTGATTAATCGAGGGAGAAGGGCCTTGGTCAAGGAGGTGACAGAGCTCCAGAGTTCTTCTGTGGAGATGGGAGAACCTTCCAGAAGGGCAACCATCTCTGCAGCACTCCACCAATCAGGCCTTCATGGTAAAGTGGGCAGACGGAAGCCACTCCTCAGTAAAAGGCACATGACAGCCCGCTTGGAGTTTGCCAAAAGGCACCTAAAGTCCCTGATCATGAGGAACAAGATTATCTGGTCTGATAAAACCAAGATTTAACTCTTTGGGATGAATGCCAAATGTCACGTTTGTAGGAAACCTGGCACCATCCCTACGGTGAAGCACGGTGGTGGCAGCATCATGCTGTGGATATGTTATTCAGCGGCAGGGACTGAGAGACTAGTCAGGATCGAAGGAAAGATGAACAGAGCAAAGTACGGAGAGGTCCTTGATGAAAACCTGCTCCAGAGCGCTCAGGACCTCAAACTGGGGGCGAAGGTTCATCTTCCAACAGGACAAGCACACAACCAAGACAACGCAGGAGTGGCTTCGGGTTAAGTCTCTGAATGTCCTTGATTGGTCCAGCTAGAGCCCGGACTTGAACCAACCAAACATCTCTGGAGAGACCTGAAAATAGCTGTACAGTGATGCTCTCCATCCAACCTCACTGAGCTTGAGAATATCTGCAGAGAAGAATGGGAGAAACCCCCCCTTAATACAGGTGTGTCAAGATTGTAGTGTCATACCCAAGAGGACAAGGATGTAATCGCTGCCAAAGATGCTTCAACAAAGTACTGAGTAAAAGGTCTGAATACTTATGTAAATGTAATATTTCCAGGGTTTTTAAAATTATACATTGGCAAAAAAATCTAAAAACAACTGTTTTTGTTTTGTTTTTATGTGGTATGGGGTAGATTGATGAGGAAAAAAACACTTTAATCAATTTTAGAATAAGGCTGTAAAGTTACAAAATGTGGAAAAAGTCAAGGGGACTGAATACTTTCTGAATATACTGTACATTGGAGAAATGTCCTCTGGTCTGATGAAACAAAAATAGAACTGTTTGGCCATAATGACCATCGTTATGTTTGGAGGGAAAAGGGGGATGCTTGCAAGCCGAAGAACACCATCCCAGCTGTGAAGCATGGGGGTGGCAGCATCATGTTGTGTGGGTGCTTTTCTGCAGGAGGGACTGGTGCTCTTCACAAAATAGATGGCATCATGAGTGAAGAAAATTATGTGGATATATTGAAGCAACATCTCAAGACAAAAGTGAACCCAAAATAAGCTAGCAGTGTTTTCAACATTCTTATTGAAACTTTTTCAATAAGTTATTCAAAAACCTCTAAATAACCTTTACATTTTGTTCTTAGAGTGTTAAGAAAACATTCAACTATCAAACATTCACATTTAGATAATTTCTTAGAATTGTATTTAATTACCTTCAAATAATCTATAATTTCCATTCTGTGACGACCCTCCCACTCTGCTGTATTCTGTCTTTGTTCTTGTTTCCTTATTAGGATGCCGGTGGGCGGAGTTGGGAGGGTCGTCAGCTTCATGGGAAACACCTGGGCCAGGTGTCTCCCAGGATAAATAGACCTCTTCCACATTCATGGAGGAGACTCTCTCCATGCAGACACCTTTGTAGATTGTGTTGTGGTTCTTGGTGGCCTTTTGTTTGTTTGCTTTGGCACCTTTCAACACCCTGCATTATCACATTCATGCACGCAAAACTCACTTACACTACTGATTACTGATTACACACATCATTGTATATTTTCCTTAGTTGCTTTAGTTAAATAAATATATATTTTGTTACTCCTTATCTCCATGTTGTCTCCCTTTGTTACGGGCTTTGAGCCGGTTCGTGACAATTCTCAGAGCGTTAATAACGTCTCCCAGGAAAATTTTCAGGGAAACACTGTAAAAACAAAAAATTACTATTCCAAGAACAGGTTGAAATGTTCACTTCTGTTCTCAGAAAAAAAGGATTTTGACAAGGTCAAAATAATTGATTGTTTTATGATGCTTTTATCAAATCCAAAGTAAATTATTTTAAAGATTTCTCTATACATCAGTTGGCTGCAATATGAGGTCCTAGACCTAGCATGAAAGTACATCCTTGTTGCAGAAAAATAGTTTGCCTTGGGGTAAGTTGAGTCAATGGCCATGAGGTAAGTTGAGTCAATGGTTGAGCCAATGGCAAGTTGAACAAATTGTTTTCTTCCCAGGTGCAATGCAAGGCATTATCGCTGGGATATGAGGTAACAACAGGGCCTGGCCTATGTTCAAAGTGTTTAAAAAAGTACAACGTGTTTGTTTGGTGTTACTGTAAGTCTGTGTTAAAATATGTTTAAATGATTAAAACACAAACAAGCGATTGTGATTGTGTTATGGAAATAAAGATAGACATGGTTTTAAAAAAGGTAGTATAATATTTAATTCAGTACAGAAATTGGTAGCCGGGTTAACTTAGCCTGTCCCACTGCTGAATGGCTCAACTTACACCACTCACCACTCAATGATGGTGGTTAAAAGCTGAATGTTGATAATTTTACCATTGTATCAACACGCTCGTCACTCCCGTTCAACAACTTTAAAAATGTGGCACAGTAGGCATCAAGTTACTTGCCGGTAATGTTGCATAAACGTTTGAAAGGTCTATCATTTTTACTGAACACGATCCAAGTTATCATAGGCCGTAGACGCTTTCAATTGCCTAACTTATAAGCTTAGGCATATTTTTGAACAACATGATTTTGCGCTCAGAAGGGATAACTTGAAATAACATGATGTAGGTTAATTAAATAATCAAAATAAAAGTATTTATTAGCCTAGTTGTTATAAGTATTTAGGCATATCATGTGAATTTGGCCTGATGTGAAATCATTGTCAAACGCACAAAATATTTTGTCGCATATAGGTCTATAATTTATGGGTTGATAATGTAGAAATATCAAAACATTCTTTCAACAACTCCAAACCAATTGCCTGTCTATTGTGCAGGAACCACTGACTCACTGCCTTTTTCTATTGTCAAGACACCTGGTGGTAACTGCTTAGGACAGGCCTTGAGGTCTCCATAATATCTGCCGACTAGGTGTGATGCTTATGACTAAAGAGGCTTTGTGCATAGCTTTTATTTTTTGCACATAAGAGTAGGAGTAAATTGTCTCTATTCTCAGCACTTACGACCAATTTTTCTACTCTGAATCTCAAAGATTCAATCAATACTTGCCTTTGAATTGAACTTCCCTGCATTTCAGAATTTTGAAATTGACCAACCGCTTGGAAATATGAAGGACAAGCCTATTCCTCTTGTAGGATACCCTAGTTTTTCTTATCAGAAAATATGGGGAATCAATTAATAATTAAAGGCTTGATAGACACCTTTGTATAATCATCTGATAGTGTTATCGTCAATTATCAAGTCGTGATCAACTCCAGCATTAAAACCATTACACACAGACGAGAGCAGTACTACACCTCTGTGTACAATCTAACATGAGTTCCACCCATGTTGCTTCTTTTTCTCTGTGATCTGACACACAAGGAAGTAAAAGGGGAGGGCTCCCACATGAAAAAAATACATCAGTTTACTATAGAATACTACCCTACTTACTATTGAATTCACATAGTTGAGGTGTGGCTTGGGAGACTCCAGAGGGATCCAGGAAGAAACTGACACGGGTTAGCCAGAGGCAGATGCAGAACGGAACAGGAGCGGCTGAGGAAGTTAGTCTCAGAGAGAGTAAGAGAGCAGAGGAAACTACTGTAGAGAGAGACATGGCAGACACAGAAAACGAGTCAAAATCCAAACCAGACCAGAAACTCTGCTGCACTGTGTGTTCCAGTGCTCTCAATAAGGATAAGCTCGCTACCTGTGGCCACTCAGTCTGTGCCTCCTGCTTGGGGAAGAAAGGTAAAGGCTGTCCTGAGTGTCTACAGAGCTCTGGCAAGCCTGAAACTGCACCTGTGGAACAGAATGGAACGTTGAATGGAATGGTGGCTGAGTCTCCACCGGTGATCAAACCCAAAGAAAAATATGAAAAGGACATAGAAGCCCAGGATTCAAAGACCGCAGAGGAAACAATGATAAAGGAAGACCTGAAGGAACCAGAGGACCCTAAAAAAACAGAGGAAGAGAAAAGGAAAGAGAAAGAGAGTGACCCTCCACAGCCTGCAGAGGAAGTGAATGAGGATGGGGTGAACAAGAAATCAAAGGAAGGGAAAGCAAAAGAAGAGAACGCAAAGGAAGAAGACAAGGCAAACGAAGAAGAGGTCAAGGAAGAGGTGAAAGTAGAGTCGTTGGGACTCGATGATGTTGTGTGTGACTCATGTATGGAGACGAGCCCGTGCATGGCCCTAAAGTCGTGCCACACCTGCCTTGTGTCCTACTGCGAGGCCCACCTCAGGCCCCATTTGGAGAACCCCAAGTTCCAGAACCACCGTCTGGTGGAGCCGCTGAGGGACATCGAGAGACGGACCTGTGAGATTCACAAATGGTCCCTGGAGCTGTTCTGCTGTTCTGATGCTGTGTGTGTCTGTCAGGACTGTGTGACAGAAGACCATAGGGGACATAACACTGTTCCTGTGTTAGAGGCGCGCAGAACCATAGAGGTATTGCACTTTCTCTTCTGCATGCAATCTTTCACCCTCTCTCTTATTCTCAGTTTAGAGTGGAATAAAAACTCACTTCTCTCTAAACAAGATGTTTTGTTCACAAACTCATCCAAAGCCTTACAACAGGTGTGGAAGTCTAAAACATCCAGGAACATTTCACCAGCATGAGCACGTGTAGGAATACATTGGCTATTGTCATGGTAGCCTGCACTGAGCTTGTATTAGTATCCTTAATGATAATATGGCAAACTTCATAATTTGTCCATGGTATATAAAGAAGATGTCCTTCATCAGTCCACATGTTCTTACCCAAGTCTTATGCCATAATGAATTTGGCTTGCATCAAAGGCAGCTGCTCTTATTTAAAGTAATAATGAACTTGTATCAACTAGAGCCTTCACACATTTGACAACAGCTAGGCTATATATAGTAGTGTCTGACTGGTTGTAGGTCTTAACAGTGGGGGTTATGTTAGCACTTCTGTCAGCCAGGACATGGAGAAGGATGGAGTCCCACTGTCGTTTTGGTCTCAGTCTATAGTCACTGTAAGGACACACTGCCTTTTTAATAAAGTTGACTTTTCATATCGACTGCAAAGACGACAGGATTACTTTTAATTCAATTACAGGGACATTCCCATATAAAGGTTGTCCTATATCACTGTGTGATTATTGTCCAAGTTTCACAGTACAGTAGTACATTCTGGAAACTCTGGACTAACATATACAGTTTAGCACTCAAACAAAAACACCACAAGGAGACAGCAAATCAAGAAAACAGAATGGAAAATCTGACCAAAATAATATATTGACTGACATTCTTAGTGCATTCTGTCACAGAGAGAGCTTCAACCCCTGCTGGTACAACACAGCAAATTATCCCGTGTTAAATCAACACTGAGAGTGTTAAATGTAACACTGTTCCAATGTCTATACGGGTCTATACTTTTCAGTGTTAAATTAACACATTGCTTAGTGTAAAACCTTAATTGTATATTTCCCAGGTTGTCTTGCCTTTCGAGTGGATTGTAGAGTTACTACCCATGGCTGTATTGATTAATGACAGAGACATGGTTGTTGCAGTCATACATGTTTTTGTCCTATAGCCTTCACCAAGTGAGATCCAAAGCAAATATATATTATCATTAAAATGTATATATTTAAGTCAATAGGATACATATTTCATATTGCCTTATTTTGAGGGCATAGTTTTACCCTAATACTGCAGCCTGAATCTCCTGGTTTACATGCCACATCAGACAATTTCACCACAAAAGCTGGATTCAAATAGGCATTACACATCACCTTGCAAGCTAGCATAATGTGACTTGTAGGCCTGATGTGGCCTGTAAACCATGTGTTTCAGGCCATTATATTACACTCTCAGGCAAAAAGGTTTAGATTTGTTCCTAAAGGGGTACAAACACTTCAAATCAAAGTTTATTTGTCACTTGCGCCGAATACAACAGGTGTAGACCTTACAGTGAAATGCTTACTTACAGGCTCTAACAAATAGTGCAAAAAAAGTATTAGGTGAACAATAGGTAGGTAAAGAAGTTTGACAACAGTAAAAAGACAGGATATATACAGTAGCGAGGCTATTAAAGTAACGAGGCTACATACAGACACCGGTTAGTCAGGCTGATTGAGGTAGTATGTACATGTAGATATGGTTAAAGTGACTATGCATATATGATGAACAGCGGGTGGTGGGTGGCGGGACACAATGCAGATAGTCCGGTTAGCCAATGTGAGGGAGCACTGGTTGGTCGTCACTGTAGTGGTACCCTTTAGTTATAAGTGCATAATTGTACCCCAGTTCATACCTCAGGCTACATTTTTATTTTTTATTTTTTTTATTTCACCTTTATTTAACCAGGTAGGCTAGTTGAGAACAAGTTCTCATTTGCAACTGCGACCTGGCCAAGATAAGGCATAGCAGTGTGAACAGACAACACAGAGTTACACATGGAGTAAACAATTAACAAGTCAATAACACAGTAGAAAAAAGGGGAGTCTATATATACATTGTGTGCAAAAGGCATGAGAAGGTAGGCAAATAATTACAATTATGCAGATTAACACTGGAGTGATAAATGATCAGATGGTTATGTAAAGGTAGAGATAGAGATATTGGTGTGCAAAAGAGCTGAAAAATAAATAAATAAAAACAGTATGGGGATGAGGTAGGTGAAAATGGGTGGGCTATTTACCAATAGACTATGTACAGCTGCAGCGATCGGTTAGCTGCTCAGATAGCAGATGTTTGAAGTTGGTGAGGGAGATAAAAGTCTCCAACTTCAGCGATTTTTGCAATTCGTTCCAATCACAGGCAGCAGAGAACTGGAACGAAAGGCGGCCAAATGAGGTGTTGGCTTTAGGGATGATCAGTGAGATACACCTGCTGGAGCGCGTGCTACGGATGGGTGTTGCCATCGTAACCAGTGAACTGAGATAAGGCGGAGCTTTACCTAGCATGGACTTGTAGATGACCTGGAGCCAGTGGGTCTGGCGACGAATATGTAGCGAGGGCCAGCCGACTAGAGCATACAAGTCGCAGTGGTGGGTGGTATAAGGTGCTTTAGTGACAAAACGGATGGCACTGTGATAAACTGCATCCAGTTTGCTGAGTAGAGTGTTGGAAGCATCAGGCATGGAAGTAGGGTTGCAAAATTCCTGTGACTTTCACAAATTTCCAATATTTTCTGCTTCCTTTTCCAGCAAACTTCCAACCAGGATTTCTGGAAAACCTGGGAATTTTGCAACCCTACCTGCAAGTGGGTGCGTTACTCAAAAATTCAACTCAAAACAATAACTCTCTATTTGAGTAAAAATAGAAAATCACTTTAATCAACTGTACGGAGATAATGCATAGTATGTGCAATGGATTTCCTCAAAAGTTCTGAGTAATGACAGCACGTTGGGCTTTACAGTGTAGCTCACACCTGTTATTTGCACAGTGAGTTGTTGCAAAACTTGGAATAATGCCATTCCTTAAGTAAACATAGGAATGTATGACAATCCAAGAAGTCAATATTTGACAATAGTCATGCAACAACTCAATTACTAGCTGAATCCTTGGTAATTTACATGCAATGTAGCTGCAATAAGCTCATATTCTGAACTAAACTCAAAGTATGACTGAGGAGAGAAAGCTCCTCTTCGTCAACAGCTCATTCCTCATGTTCTTCTTGTATCATCCTGAGCAAATATCTATTTTGAGGAATTACATAACTCAATGGAATAAGGGTGGGATTGAACAGGAGGCAGAGTCTTCTGTCTGTGCTGACCCATAACATTATACAACAGTTTGTGCCATTTATCTAGATGTATCTAATTATCTTTGTTGAGTTACTGTTTAATGCTGGCTCAGGGAACATCAAAACAAGATATTTCGGTAACATTTGAGACACATGATTTTGGACTCAGTGTCCCTTCAAGAGTTCTAACTGTTGTCTCGCAACATAACAAGACACAACAGATGAATAGCTGTAAGTAATGTTTTGTGACGTGAGATATGCGTCTCTGTGCCAAATTATGAGACAATATAGGACAATATAATTCCCTTCAGGAGAAGGTGTCGACATTCTGGACTGAACGATGACATAATTCAAATTTACACATCTACAAATGGTTTAAACTCAAAGAGGTCGAGTGGCTTTTCTGTTCCTGTCTTTAGAACAAGGTATGGGTCTTTTCAGAGCAATGAGAGCATGTTCAGACCTGAACAGGAATCTACTGAGGGGAAGGGAGAGGGAAAGACACAAGTGCAGATGTTGAGTAACCTGGTCCCAGATCTGTTTGTGCTGTTTTACTAACTCCATCCTTGACAAGGACCATAGGTAATTGGCAAGACAGCACAATCAGATCTGGCACCATGCTAGAATGTGGAAATGCAACATTGAAAGTCACACACTGGGCTGACTGGGAGGTTTTCAAAGTGTCGCCTTTCAATAGGGTGCTCATAATGATCACACATCTCATCCACAGCCAAGGTTGGGGAGTAAAGGATTAACGGATTACAAAAAAAACTAGCTGTAAAAATGTAGGTTTCGACAAGGGTTCAACTAAGATCCTCAAAGTTCTTTGAAGAACCTTAGGGCTCTTGACACTGTAAATGGCCCACAAAAGGTTCTTCCAAGAACCACATAGGAGGTGGGGGTTCATCGAGGAACCTCCTTAGTTGGTGGGGGTTCTTGCAGGAATGTAACTGCCCAACTGAAACATTTCGATTTGAAAGGACAGCAGATGCAGGCATTTAACTGAGGCACTTAAGTTAACTCAGCCACTTTAAATCTTCTCAATTTAAGGTAAGGTTTGTCCCTTGTATGATCTAAATTGATGTTTATGATGATACCATTTATATTTTCATATTTGTGCCAATGTAACAGTACTCGTCTTGCGTTGTGTACAATCAGTCATCGACACGGAACTCCAACATGTAGCACCAGTCATGTAGCTTTATTCTGATAAGAACGACACAAAATTGCACGTCATGCAATGCACGTCTCACCATCCAACTCTGCACTCACGCACTGTACAAAATATATGAACCCCCCACCAGACACAGTAAGTTGCTAGCTAATACTGGCGGGAATTCTCTACAACAAAATGCACAACAAATATTCTCCAAAAACCGCTGCATCTTATCGAATAACATTTACAAACAATTTAATATAAATTGTACATTTAAATTATCACTTGAGAGTATAAAAATCACTTTTGATGTACAGTGCTTTGCAACCAACAACTTACCGCTGGTTTGGTGCTTGTTCACTGGGACGATTCTAACTGGAACATCCCCCCTCGTAAGCAAGCTACGCAAACCAGCCAATAAGATGCCATGTTGAGTAGGTGAAGGCAAAACAAACTCAAACCAAAAACCCATTGGCTTAACAATAAAGTGGCAAGTGGAATCACCAATATAACCCTATTACACCAATCTTTCTAAAAACAGAAAATGGACACAATTCAATGGATATTAATCAACAAAGAGGTCAGAATATAATAGGTTATAAGAATATGTTGGAGGCTAGCTGTATTGCGTGCAGATGAACTGCACACTTTTGTGCCTGTGTCTGCAGGTATACTTATAAGGAGGCATGCAAAGGTATGTCAATTGGTATTGGTATGTTATGCAGATCACATTTACCATCCTCCTCCCTTACCTCTTCAATTACTGTAATATCCCATAGACATCTACATTATGGACATGGTATGTGTATGAAAACCATTATCAAAATAGTTTTTTTCATTCACATTCACCACAAAAACCACCATGTGCAAGTTTTGTTAATCGTCTGTATTAATACTATTTTGGGGATTCACAGTCTTCACCCTCCCTACACCTCTGATGAATATAACAGGAAACCTGTTTCATCACCATGCACTGCAAAATCATTCTGGCTATGGATTCTGAGAACATCAACACGCCAGAGGATATACCCATTGGACTTGGGGCTCTGCTGGGAGTTTACCTCATATTTAGATTTTTTTATTCCGCTTTGCCAATAAAATCATAATAAACATTGAGAACTAAAATATTGGGTAAGTGAGGAGGATAACATACCAATAGACATACTTTTACCAGCAAAAATATTTCACTCAGATGAGATACTTTTGAAAAATAGACGTTTACTTCTAGGATTACTTTCATTGTTTTCTGAATTAAATGTATTTATAAAGCCCTATTTACATTAGCAGATGTCACAAAGTGCTATACAGAAACCCAGCCTAAAACCCCAAACAGCACGCAATGCAGATGTAGAAGCACGGTGGCTAGGAAAAACTCGAAAGGCAGGAACCTAGGAAGAAACCTAGAGAGGAACCAGGCTCTGAGGGGTGGCCAGTCAGTCTTCTTCTGGCTGTGCTGGGTGGAGATTATAGGAGTGCATGGCCATTTAAGGCCAGATTGTTCTTCAAGATGTTCAAACGTTCATTGACGACCAGCAGAGTCAAATAATAATCACAGTGGTTGTACAGGGTGCATCATGTCAGTACCTCAGGAATAAATGCCAGTTGGCTTTTCATGGCCGAGCATTCAGAGGTCGAGACAGCAGGTGAGGAACAGAGATGTCCGGGACAAGCTAGATCTCTTCCACGACATGAGGGGGCGCAAAACTGGAAATGAAGATCACGTATGTAACTCAACCCACTCAAGTGACACAACCCTCCTACAGACGACATGGAAGAGCACTAGTAAACCAGTGACTCAGCCCCCGTAATACGGTCAGAGGCAGAGAATCCCAGTGGAGAAAGGGAAGCCGGCCAGGCAGAGACAGCAAGGGCAGTTTGTCGCTCCAATGCCTTGCCGTTCACCTTTGCACCCCTGGGCCAGACTACACTCAATCATAGGACCTAGTGAAGAGATGAGTCTTCAGTAATGACTTAAAGGTCGAGACCGAGTCTACGTCTCTCACATGGATAGGCAGATCATTCCACAAAAATTGAGCTCTATAGGAGAAAGCCCTGCCTCCAGCTGTTTGCTTTGAAATTCTAGGGACAATAAGGAGGCCTGCATCTTGTGACCGTAGCGTACGTGTAGGTATGTACGGCAGGACTAAGTCAGAGAGATAGGTAGGAGCAAGCCCATGTAATGATGAGTAGGTTAGTCGTAAACCTTGAAATCAGCCCTAGCCTTAACAGGAGAGAGGCTAGCACTGGTGAAATATGATCACATTTTTTGGTTCTAATCAGGATTCTAGCAGCCGTGTTTAGTACTAACGGAAGTTTATTTAGTGCTTTATCTGTGTAGCCGGAGAGTAGAGCATTGCAGTAGTCCAATCTAGAAGTGACAAAGCATGGATTAGCTTTTCTGCATAATTTTTTGACAAAAAGTTTCTGATTTATGCAATATTATGAAGATGGAAAAAACCTGTCCTTGAAATATTTCAAGTTCATGTTCAAGTTCATGTTCATCAAAAGAGATCAGGGTCCAGAGTAACGCCGAGGTCCTTCAGTTTTATTTAAGATGACTGTACAACCATCAAGATTAAATGTCAGATCCAATTGCAGATATCTTTGTTTCTTGGGGACCTAGAACTATCATATCTGTTTTGTCCAAGTTTAAAAGTAAAACATTTGCCGCCATCCACTTCCTTGTGTCTGAAATACAGGCTTCCAGGGAGGGCAATTTTGGGGCTTCACCATGTTTCATAGAAATGTACAGCTGTGTGTCATCCGCATAGCAGTGAAAGTTGACATTGTCTTTCCGAATGACATCACCAAGAGGCAGAATATATAGTGAAAACAATAGTGGTCCAAAAACGGAACCTTGAGAAACGCTGAAACTTACAATTGATTTGTCAATTGGACAAACCATCCACGGAGACTAACTTATATCTTTCCAACAGATACGATCTAAATCAGGTAAGAACTTGTCCGTGTAGACCAGCATTCATTAAAGTATGGGTCGCAACGTAAATGTATGATTATTTCATTAATGCTCAATTTGGTAGCTGCGGGAGTGGGAGAGATAGAGGGTGATGCCCATGTGCTTCGTGGTTTTCCCGGATCTTTTTTCTGTAGTTTTCTTGGAGATCACTCTGCGATCCACACGCTGCAGTGCTGTTGTTCAGCAGCAGACGATGCGCCACTGACTTGTCATTCCCACTCAACATCACCCACCACTGTCATGAAATGGATTCATGCTAGCCACAAGTTCTGACTGAGCTCAATCGTCATGAAACGCAAATACAGTGATGACTTTGTCTCTTTCATACACACTTTGAGAAATAACGACGAGCACCCACAATGTGTTTTATGTGGGAAGTACTTAGTAATGAGTCTCTCAAAATTAAAAAATGAATAAAACGACATGTCCAGACCAAACATCCACAACATGACGTTAAAGCCAGGGAGCTCTTTCAGAACAGAGCAGAATGCTTCAGGAAGCAGTGCTTCGAAATTGGAAAAGTGAACTAGCAAAGCATTGTTGTCACTTTATAACAGGCGATGATGAGCAGAAATAAGGGAGTACTATCTCTCGTAGTAGATGTGAGATTCTCTTTCAAACAATCCCCTGGCCTTGTAAAGTTACACAGCTAATAGCTAACGTTAGCCGAAGCAAGCTAGCTAGCTACTGATGCAACCCTAGGAAACAGTACAGATGAAGGTGAAAAATTCAGGCCTACTGTACATTTTACTGTATAAATTGTTAAAAACAAGTATAGGTTGGAAGTGTTGATGTTAAAATACAAGTAATAATTCTTATTCTGAACTGGAATAAACTGATTGAAGCAAGATGCTTTTTGAGGCAAACACTCACAGTTCTGGGTTGCTCATCTACAGCAGGGCGTGGTCTCCTGCCTGACTGAGAAAGCAGTAAATGTTCTGATCCAGTCAGGGTTCTCAAGTACATAAACAGTGTCAATGCTGAACATGACCTTATTATTGATGTCACGCTCATCATAATGAATAGACCAAGGCACAGCGTGAGTAGAGTTCCACATATTTTTTATATACCGAAACTCAGCAAAACAAACAAACCGTGAAGCTACTTGTGCACACAGGCAACTATCCGTAGACAAGATCCCACAAACACAAATGAGGAAATGGCTACCTAAATATGATCCCCAATCAGAGACAACGATAAACAGCTGTCTCTGATTGGGAACCATATCAGGCCAACATAGACATACAAAAAAACCTAGATGACCCACCCTAGTCACTATCACGCTCCAACCAACATAGATAATAAACACTCCACTCGCAGATCCGATGTCTTCCTCCATGGTTGCTCTGGTGCTGGGATTGTCGCAGGAGGAACCGGAACGTGTGTCGTTGCTGGAGGCACCGGACCGTGGATCGTCGTTGTAGGCTCTGGACTGAGAACCCCTGCTGTTGGCTCCGGACCACCGACCGTCGCTGGTGGTTCCGGACCGTCGCTGGTGGTTCCGGACCGCCGACCGTCGCTGGTGGTTCCGGACCGCAGACCGGCTCAGGAGGTTCCGGACTGCAAACCGTCATTGGAGGTTCCGGACCGGGAACCGTCGCCGGAAGCTTCGGACCGGGAACCGTCACGGGAAGCTCCGGACCGGGAACAATCGCCAGAAGCTCTGGACTGTGGAGGTGCACTGGAGGCCTGATGCGTGGTGCCGGCATTGGTTGTACCGGGCTGATGACATGCACCTCAGGGAGAGTGCGGGGAGGAGGCACAGGATGTACTGGACTGTGGAGGCGCACTGGAGGTCTGAGGCGTGGTGCCGGCACTGGTGGTACCGGGCTGGTGACACGCACCTCAGGGCGAGTGCGGGGAGCAGGCACAGGATGTACTGGAATGGAGGTCTGGACCTCTGGTCCTGGAGGTCAGGACTGGAGGTCTGGAGCGTAGAGCTGGCACAATGCGTCCTGGCTGGATGCTCACTTTAGCCCGACAAGTGCGGGGCCCTGGCACAGGACGCACTGGGCTGTGAAGCCGTACTGGCGATACAGTGCGTAGAGCCGGCACAGGATATCCTAGACCGAGGAGATGTACTGGAGACCAGGAGCGCTGAGCCGGCACAACCCATCCTGGCTGGATGCTCCCTTTCGCACTGCAAGTTGGCACAGAACGCACCGGGCTATGAATGCCCACTGGAGACACAGTGCGCATCACCGCAGAACACAGTGCTTGACCAGTCACACGCTCCCCACGGTAAGCACGGGGAGTTGGCTCAGGTCTAAACCCTGACTCCGCCATTTTCCCCGATAAACAGCTGTCTCTGATTGGGAACCATATCAGGCCAACATAGACATACAAAAAACCTAGATGACCCACCCTAGTCACTATCACACCCCAACCAACATAGAGAATAAACAGCTTACTATGGTCAGGGCGTGACAATTGCATTGTCAAAAACCTCTTTTTAGGACTGTGTGATGTGATCAATCAGTTTATTCAAGTTCAGAATAAAATATATGTGTTGTATTTTAACAGCAACAGTTCCAACCTAGACTTTCTATCAACAATAATGTCTACAGTAATATGTACAGTAGGCCTGATAATTGATATGTACTGTTACTTAGGATTGTAGGATCAAAAAGCCTGTGTGTGTGTTCTGTTATACATCTGTGTGATGTGATCAATCTGTTTATTCCAGTTTAGAATTAATTGTAAATTAATTATTTGTTTTTGTCTAAATTGCATTTCTTTAGGCATAAGGGCAATGAAATGTACTGATATTCACATATAGTTGCATATTTTCCTAAACTTGGGTCCCAGGAAAGCACAGAATTTCTAATTTGGGTCACAGGCTGAACAAGTTTAAGAACCCATGGTGTAGACCAATTAGGGTTTCTAATCTCTCCAAAAGAATATGATGATCGATGGTGTCAAAGCAGCACTAAGGTCCAAGAGCACGAGGACAGATGCAGAGCCTTGGTCTGATGCCATTACAATGTAATTTACCACCTTCACGCTAAAACCAGAGAGAAGCATTTTGTATACATTATTTGTCTTCAGGAAGACAGGGAGTTGGTGCGCAACAGCTTTTTCAAAAAAAAATTGAGAGGAATGGGAGATGGGAGAGGTACACATCCGGTGGATAGAGAGCCATTTATTATATTCAGTGATGCAAGTTTAAGTTTGTTCCACCTTAGCAAGTCTGACCACAAGTCAGAGACCACTATGATGACACACCAAATGCGTTTGATGGATGGCGGGAAAAGTAATACAAATAATAAAAGAAGAGCAGGAATATGTTTTTGTAGGCTACAGTCCAAGCTAATAATGTGACTACTGCCGGCATCCCACAATTATCCAACTTAAATAAAAGCTTGGCGGTAAGGACGACAGCAGTGGTGTATATACGGATATAACGTATTATTGGTATCTACATAGCGCGTTGATGTGAATCACACTGCTGCTCTCTCGTGTAGCTATTTGCGATTTACGGAGTGTGGTTGTTGTGGATGGCTGTTCACAAACGTATATGTGTATTTTAACCCAATAATGGTTAAATTGAAGAAGCTTAAGCTGCTTATCAATCATTGTTTTTGTGGGCCAGTGAAAATATGTGCTCTTGCAACAGTTGCATAGTGGATGACAGCCTATGGAAATAAACGTTTGAGGGAGTTCCCGTCTAAATTCCTCCGGCGTTGTGCTTCATACTCTCAAAAACAAGTTTAATTTAAGAAGATCACGAGTGGGGCTTTTATTGCTCAATATAATTTGTGAAAAAGCTTGAGCTGCCTATCAATCATTGTTTATGTGGCCAGTGAAAAATGTGCTCTTGCAACAGCTGCATAGTGCGGATCCCAGCCTATGGTAAACTCCTCCGTGGTATTGTGCTTCATACTGTAAACAAAAAATAGTTTCATTTAAGAACACCATTTTGGCTAATCTATATTTCCAAGTCCTATTCTTGAAGATCAAGGGTTTTTATTGTAAAGATATAGCCTAATCATATTATTTTGTAGTAAAAAGTAATTGGTGTAATGACGTTCGTCTGTACGAGAGGCGGACCAAAGCGCTGCGTGGTTGTTTTGATTCATGTTTTAATAAATAACTTCACATGAACAAACTAACAAAAACAAGAAATGTGAAACCGCAAAACAGTCCTATCCTGTGACAACAAACACAGTGACAGGAACAATCACCCACAAACACACAGTGAAACCCAGGCTACCTAAGTATGATTCTCAATCAGAGACAACTAATGACACCTGCCTCTGATTGAGAACCATACTAGGCCGAAAACATAGAAATGCCCCAAAACATAGAAAAACAAACATAGACTGCCCACCCAACTCACGCCCTGACCATACTAAATAAATACAAAACAACGAAAATAAAGGTCAGAACGTGACAATTGGTTAGAAGAAGCATACATAACTAACCCATAAAGTAAAATGCAACATCCATTAATGGCCAATTATGTAAACTCTAACATTGTATTTTAATTGGTATTATGTATTTTTGTGTTCTTTTAATGCCTCTTAAGGGGAAAGTAATCTAAAAGTAACTGAAAGTAATCACATTACGTTACTGAGTTTGGGTAATCCAAAGGTTATGTTACTGATTACAATTTTGGACAGGTAACTAGCAACTGTGACAGATTACATTTAGAAAGTAACCTACCCAACCCTGCATACAGCACAGCAGCACAGGTTTCTAGAAGGATGAGAAGTGAGTCTCGTGAAAATGTGCATTGACACAAACACACTCATCTGAAATGTGCATTTAGCCCATCTATGGTCTGATAATATGTCACGGGCGTTGTTGCAAGGAGACCACGGTGCAGCGTTGTGAGTGTACATTTTCTTTTATTTATATAAAATGTTGCCAACAAAACAAGAAATAACAAAACAACCGTGAAGCTTATCAGGGCTACGTGCCACTAACACAAGTCAACTACCCACACTGAAAGGAGGGAAAAAGGGCTACCTAAGTATGATTCCCAATCAGAAACAACAATAGAAAACAAAACATAGAAAACAAAACATAGAATGCCCACCCCACATCACACCCTGACCTAACCAAATAGAGAAATAAAACGTCTCTCTAAGGTCAGGGCGTGACAGTACCACCCCCCCCCCCCCCCCCCCCCCCCGCCCCAAAGGTGCGGACTCTGGCCACAAAACCTGAACCTATAGGGGAGGGTCCGGGTGGGCATCTATCCACGGTGGTGGCTCTGGTGCTGGACGTAGACCCCGCTCCACCTCTGGCTCACCCCGCTTTGGTATGGGGACCCTCGCCGTCGACCCCGGATTGGGGACCCCCTCTGCGGGCCCCGGACTGGGGACCCTCGCTGCGGGCCCCGGACTGGGCACCCTCGCTGCGGGCCCCGGACTGGGCACCCTCGCTGCGGGCCCCGGACTGGAGGCCGTCTCTGGAGGCTCCGGACTGGAGGCCGTCGCTGGAGGCTCCGGACTGGAGGACGTCGCTGGAGGCTCCGGACTGGAGGACGTCGCTGGAGGCTCCGGACTGGAGGACGTCGCTGGAGGCTCCGGACTGGAGGACGTCGCTGGAGGCTCCGGACTGAAGGACGTCGCTGGAGGCTCCGGACTGGAGGACGTCGCTGGAGGCTCCGGACTGAAGGACGTCGCTGGAGGCTCCGGACTGAAGGACGTCGCTGAAGGCTCTGGACTGGAGGCCGTCGCTGGAGGCTTCGTGCCATGACTCCTCACTGGAGGCTTCGTGCCATGGATCATCACTGGAGGCTTCTTGCCATGGATCATCACTGGAGGCTTCTTGCCATGGATCATCACTGGAGGCTTCTTGCCATGGATCATCACTGGAGGCGTCTTGCCATGGATCATCACTGGAGGCTTCGTGCCATGGATCATCACTGGAGGCCTCTTGCCATGGATCATCACTGGAGGCTTCGTGCCATGGATCATCACTGGAGGCTTCGTGCCATGGATCATCACTGGAGGCTTCGTGCCATGGATCATCACTGGAGGCTTCGTGCCATGGATCATCACTGGAGGCTTCTTGCCATGGATCATCACTGGGCTGGAGAGACACATAGGAGGCCTGGCTCTGGGAGCAGGCACAGGACTCACCAGGCTGGGAAGACATACAGGAGGCCTGGTTCTGGGAGCGGGCCCAGGATACACTGGGCCGTGGAGGCGCACTGGAGGTCTCAAGCGTAGAGCCTGCACAACCCATCCTGGCTGGATGGTTACTTTGGCACGTGCGGGGCGCAGTCACAGGACGCACTGGGCTGTGCAGACACACCGGAGACACAGTGCGCAGAGCCGGCGCAGGACATCCTGGGCCGTAGAGACGTACTGGCGGCCAGATGCGCTGAGCCGGCACCCCCTGACCTGGCTGGATGCCCACTCCAGCCCGGCCGATTCGGGGAGCTGGATGGTAGAACACCGGGCAGTGAACGCGCACTGGAGACACCGTGCGCTCCACCGCATAACACGGTGCCTGACCAGTACGGCGCTCGCCACAGTAAGCGCGGGGAGTTGGCTCAGGTCTCCAACCTGACTCAGCCAAAGTCCCCGTGTGCCCTCCCCCAAAAAATGTTTGGGGGGGCTGCCTCTCATGCCTGCTCCATTGCCGTGAGTCCTGGTAGCGAAGTCGTTCCTCCCTCGCTACTTCAGCCTGTTTCCATGGCAGGGTCTTGTCCCCTGCCATAACCTCCTCCCATGTCCAAGGTGTCCTCCATTCTCTCTTCTCCCGGGCCCAGGATCCCTGCTCCTCTTGGCCACGCTGCTTGGTCCCTTGGTGGTGGGTAGTTCTGCCATGGGCATTGTTGGAAGGAGACCAAGGTGCAGCGTAGTGAGCGTACATTTTCTTTTATTTATATAAAATGTTGCCAACAAAACAAGAAATAACAAAACAACCGTGAAGCTTATCAGGGCTAACTACCCACGCTGAAAGGAGTGAAAAAGAGCTACCTAAGTATGATTC